>NC_073232.2:145161000-145474000 GCF_029281585.2 Gorilla gorilla gorilla
CTCCTCCTCGCGGAGCTGCGCGTGGGTCCGGTGGCTTCACCTCCTACGCTTCCCGGGGCCCACTCCGGGCCCCGCCCGCACCTTTTCTCCTGCGTCCCCCGGCGCCGCCCTCTCGGAAACCACCGAGGCAACTCCCCCTCCTCCCGGGAAGGTCCGAGCGCCTCCGACCGAAATGTCTTTGCCTGGGCTCCGCCGCCCGGCGGCCCCGCTGCCTGGAGAGGTTCGCGATGCCACCTCCTGGCCCGCGAGCAAATGTCCTGCGAGGAAGGCTGCCGGCATCGGCGCCGAGCTCCGCGCTGGAAAACCGAGAGCGCGGGGTTTGGCAGAGGCCGTTCAAAGTTCGTTTTACTCGTTCAGCCTGTATTTGTGGGGCTCCTACCGCGCCCGGGCTGTCCGGGGGGTGCAACGTGAACGCAGCGGGCTCCGGCCCGGGCGCGGGCGGGTCAGAGCAGCAAACGCGCTCCCCCGGCACCCCCGCGGCGTCTGTAGGGGAGCGGGCGATGGGGAGGACGGCGGGGGTGTCGGCCCGGAAGGAGAGCCGGCCTAGGCCCCGGTGTCCCCGTCCCGTGTGCGCTGGGGGCTGAGGGGCGACGGGGGATCTCCACACAGGGAAGGAGCCTGCATTCGCCTTCGGCCGCCCAGGCCATAGAGTTGACAAAGCTCTGATTTATCACTGAGGTGACTTGTCCCGCGCAGCCCTAGGCAAGTTGCCAAGCTGCCCGCCCTGACCGCGCCCCCAGGCCGGGGGTCTCCTGGCAGTTCCCGGCAAAGGCCCTGCATTGTCTTTTTTCCCCCGAAGTGAGCGCGTTCCCAGCCTCTCCAGGCTTGACAAGGTAACCGCACCAGGCATTCCAGACACAGACGGGGCCTCCCTGGGGTCTTCATGACCAAAGAACCAAAAAAGGCCCAAGATGACTCAAGGGACCCCTCTGTGGGCCCCACCCACGGAAGCAGTGGCGTGGGGTTACCAGGACCCCCCAGGAGCCCGGGCCCAGGTGGGGTGCATTCTGTTGCTTGGAAACAGAGGAGCCCACCAGGACGCTCTGGAATTGCTGGAAGGGGAAGGGGGGCTAGAGAAAACCCCGCCCCACAACACAACTCGAAGGGGCCCTGCCTCCCACGCAGGACAGACCCCAACCCCATCTCCCGTGCCCTCTGGGGGCAGCCCTGCCAGGGCAGCGGGAAAGGGCTGGGAGGCAGGCGCAGATCCCAGCCAGGCAGCCCCGGCGTCCCACTGGGCTCAGGGACCCAGCCGGGTCTGAAAGGCCATGAGCGCTGAGGGCTGGGGTGGGGACCGCCCAGGGGTGGGAGTTGACGCCCCTAGGTGGGCAGAGGAGGCTCCACTCCTCATCCTGGCCTAGCCCGGCCCCTTCTCACACTTCCAGCACTGCCTGCTGAGCACCAGCCTTCTGGCAGCGGCATTATTTCAGAGATCGCGAGTCTCCACCTCCACCTGTTGCCACCTAATTCCATCCCACACCTGCCAGGCCCTCCACTGGTCCCCTCGTGGACCCCAGGCTCACCCACCCTGGCCACTCTGCCCCCCCACTTCACAGGGCTCACCTCCTCCACGCGGTCTCAGCTTGAGGGACGCCTCCCTGGCCACCCGGTCTGGTGCAGCCCCCACACTCCCGCCCAGCACGGCTGCCCCTCTTGGCACGGGCCCCCTGCCGAAGGCATTAGTGGACGTGTCTGATGTCCGCCTCCTCGCCAGCTTGCTCAGGACGTGGATGGATGCAGGGGCCCTGTCCTCTGGGCGCCTCCAGGACTGAATTCATGCTGCTGGGTGAATGAACGCAAGTGTGACAGCTGCAGGCCTCAGCAATTTTCAGAGCCCAGGTGCGGGTTGGAGAGGGAGGACCGTGCACCTGACTTCCCACCAGGAGGAGCAGGTACTGTGGAGGTGCCTCCAGGAACCCTGAGCCACAGGACGTGCTGGATGTGGGGCCTGGCGCCACGGCATTTCCCAGCTGAGCCTGAGGTCTTGCTGTTCAGACCAAACTCAGCCCCACCCCATCTCCTGAGCTGGAGGGTGTCCAGGTAGAGCCCGGCAGCTTCTGGGGTACCCAGCTGCAGGTGGGGTGTCCAGGTGCCCCCTCTTCCCAGGCTATGGCGGCCTCTTGCCCACTTGCCAACACCTACAGGTCCACGTGAAGTGGAGGATCAGGCTCTCGGGAGAGGGTGCCGCTTCTCCCCAGGCCGAGTGGCCCAGGACAGGGAGGGAGGCTTTGATGGAAGCTGGGGTGGGGCCACAGTGGGTGCCCGGGCACCCGAACACTCTCCCTGGAAGATATGGGCCAGGCTGTGGAATCTGGAACACCCGCGGGTTGAGGAGGCCCTGAAGGGGGGCCAAGAGGGCAGGGGCTGGGAGGACCTGGATGGCAGGGGAGGGAGAGCTTGCCTGAACTCTCTGAGCACCTCTTCAGGGTGGCCCCTGCCCAGCCTTTGTGGACCCTCTGGCTTCACTGGGCCTGAAGTTCCTTGCACAGCCTGGGCCCTGGCCAGGCCCCTCCTACCTTGCAGGGCCCCCTCCCTGAATCCTGAGCCCCAGGTTTCCCTCCAGCTTCTGTTCTTTAAAAGTCACTTGTGGTAAATGCAGCAGCCACGGAGCAGCACCCACCAAAAGCACAGAGAGAGAAACACAGAGAATGGTCCGAGTTCTTCCTCTGAACAACCAAGTTCTTCCCCCTGAAGCGAGTTCTTCTGTTGTCACGAGCATCCGCTTCCTTCTCGTGATGGAGACGCTGCGGGCCGCCTGCCCGTTCACACGCGGCTCCGCACCTGGGCCCCGCCTGCCCGTTCACACTCGGCTCCGCACCTGGGCCCTGCAGCATCTCTCCCACCCACGCTGAGTCTCCATCCCACAGGTGCCTCACTCCCTGCAGTGCCCTGAGGACCAAGGCTGTCCAGGTGGGGTGGGAGGGGAGAGGGCGAGCAGCCACCCTGAGGCAGGGCAGGGGCTGGACACTGGGCCTTCCAGTCTCCCTGCTGGCTTAGCCTGGGGTTCTGGTGGGCACAGTGGAAACCGCCCTGGCCTGGCCAAGGAGGTTTCAAGTCTTCCTGCTCCCCAGGGAAGGGGTGTTCAGAGATTCCCCGTGCCCCTGGGTGGGAGTGACCAGAGGCAGCCGATGGTGTTGGGAGGGGGCCCTGCCCTGCCCGGAACTAGATGGAGGGCTCTGAGGGCCCCATGGTGCTGCCAAGAGACAAGGTCCAGCCCTCCCAGGAGGACACCCGGGGGTGCTGGGTGCAGACAGGCCAAGTTCTGAGCAGTGGAGCTGGGGGGAAGAGGGGCAGCAGGCGCGCCCCTCACCACAGGACCCCTCGGCAGGGGCCCCAGTGGGTCCCTCGACACCCAGACGCCATCTGAGGAAGAGGAGGGGCCCTTTGCTCATTGGGAGGACACTTTCTCTACTGCAGGGGGCTGGAATGCCTCAGTGGAAGTGCCTTTTTCTGCTGAAGCACAGGCCAGCTCTGACCAGCTGCCAAGGTGGTGTTGGGGGCTGTGGGCGGGCCTGCCAGGCATTTGAGCCCTGATGCAGAGATTTCAGGGGACGCCGTTCCTCAGCCTCAGCCCTGCTGCGGGGCATTTTCACGCACACATTGGACTCCAGGAACCGTGTGGGTGCAGCATCTACACTGGGTCCAGGAACCGTGTGGGTGTGCAGCGTCTACACTGGGTCCGGGAACCGTGTGGGGGTGCAGCATCTACACTGGATCCAGGAACCGTATGGGTGCAGCGTCTACACTGGGTCCAGGAATGGTTTGGGTGTGCAGCGTCTACACTGGGTCCGGGAACCGTGTGGGGGTGCAGCATCTACACTGCATCCAGGAACCGTATGGGTGCAGCGTCTACACTGGGTCCAGGAATGGTTTGGGTGTGCAGCGTCTACACTGGGTCCGGGAACTGTGTGGGTGTGCAGCATCTACACTGGGTCCAGGAACCGTATGGGTGCAGCATCTACACTGGGTCCAGGAACGGTTTGGGTGTGCAGCATCTACACTGGGTCCGGGAACCGCGTGGGGGTGCAGCATCTACACTGGATCCAGGAACCGTATGGGTGCAGCGTCTACACTGGGTCCAGGAATGGTTTGGGTGTGCAGCGTCTACACTGGGTCCGGGAACCATGTGGGGGTGCAGCGTCTACACTGGGTCCAGGAACCGTATGGGTGCAGCGTCTACACTGGATCCAGGAACGGTTTGGGTGTGCAGCGTCTACACTGGGTCCGGGAACCGTGTGGGGGTGCAGCATCTACACTGGATCCAGGAACCGTATGGGTGCAGCGTCTACACTGGGTCCAGGAATGGCTTGGGTGTGCAGCGTCTACACTGGGTCCGGGAACTGTGGGTGTGCAGCGTCTACACTGGGTCCGGGAACCGTGTGGGGGTGCAGCATCTACACTGGATCCAGGAACCGTATGGGTGCAGCGTCTACACTGGGTCCAGGAATGGCTTGGGTGTGCAGCGTCTACACTGGGTCCGGGAACTGTGTGGGTGTGCAGCGTCTACACTGGATCCAGGAACTGTATGGGTGCAGCGTCTACACTGGATCCAGGAATGGTTTGGGTGTGCAGCGTCTACACTGGGTCCGGGAACCGCGTGGGGGTGCAGCATCTACACTGGATCCAGGAACCGTATGGGTGCAGCGTCTACACTGGGTCCAGGAATGGTTTGGGTGTGCAGCGTCTACACTGGGTCCGGGAACTGTGGGGGTGCAGCGTCTACACTGGGTCCGGGAACCGTGTGGGGGTGCAGCGTCTACGCTGGGTCCGGGAACCGTGTGGGGGTGCAGCGTCTACGCTGGGTCCGGGAACCGTGTGGGGGTGCAGCGTCTACGCTGGGTCCGGGAACCGTGTGGGTGTGCAGCATCTACACCGGGCGGGCTGCTTCTCTTCTCCCTGGTGGTCGTGCTTTGGGGACGCGTCCCTGGGACCCCTGGCTGCTGGGAGCTGCCCCGTGCGAGTGCCCCGCCTTCTGCGGATGGAATCTGTCATCTTCATTCCCTTCTCAGGTGAAGTTCTTAAAAGGGTGGCACGGCCCAAGCTCCTTGGTCCCCAGCTGAGCTGCCCCATCTGTTGGCACCGCTCAGGTTTCTGGCCATGTGACTTCGGCCCTGACGCCCGCCTGCGTTGCCCCCGGCCTACAGGCTACAGGCTACAGGCGCAGCTGGTTTTCCTCCCTGTCTGTTGCTCATTTTTCTTCCTCTACTTCCAGGCCCATCCTCGGGAACCCCCTGGGTCTGCGGCCCTGGTGGGTGACAGACACCTCTAGGGCCCTCTTGGCTCCCTGCCGGGCACTGAGGACCCCACATCTGTGCCACCACCCGGGCTGCACTGCCCGGAACCTCCCTGTCTTCACATGGGTGTCCCACAGCCCCCAAGGGAACAGCGTCGCCTCCCCTCCCGGGTCCTGCATGGCCCCCAGGACAAGGACACCAGATGCCCACACCTGGAGGAGCTCACTGGAGCCCACAGCTGGTGAGCGGCCCTCCAAGGGGGCCTCTGCCACTGGAGGGCGTCTCCATAGAGCAGCTGGGCACAGCTCTCCTGCCTCTGGAGGCACCTGGCCCTCAGCTGGAGACCTTTGGCCGCCTGGGCCCCCACAGTCCCCAACAAGCTGGGCCAGAAAGGGCTCTTTGCCCCTGCAGTGGCCAGCACACAGTTGCTGTGGGCTCTGGCTGGGGAGGCCCCGGGGCAACACCATCCCTTGAGGACATCAGAGCCCATGCAGGAAGCCACCCTCTCACCTGTGTGCCCTGTGGACACAGAGGCCGGGCTGGGGGTGACTAAGTCCCCCTTGATCACTGGAGGAGACTCCCCAGGAGCAGGCGGGCCACTGAGGCTGCCGAAGCGGAGGGGCCACGCCGTCGGTGGGACGGCCGCGCATCCCCTCAGAAACCCTCTTCTCTGGGGTGCAAAGAATCTTGTCTCCTTCAGGAAAGGACAAGGAGACATGGCTGTAAATCACGCCCAGAGCTAATTCCCCAGGGCTCTGGGGCACCAGATGTGCAGCCGGCGTAATGAGCTCTCTCCTGGGGCCTCTCGGGTGTCTGGCCACGTGGCACACGTGCTAATTGAGTGCTGAGCCCTCGGAGATTTGTGTCAGGAGCCTGCTCCGGCGCCTTGGCTGTGATCCGAGGATGAGATGGGACCGGCATCGGCCAAAGGGGGGGCTTCCGGAGAGGCTCGCTCCTGGCGCCACTCCAGGCTGGGCCACGGCGCTGTGTGGGGGCTTCCTGGTGGGTGAGGGCCCCCGGGCGGGCGACGGGTCGTGTGGTGCCACAGCCAGCGCCTCCCCACGATGGGCGCCCCCTGCTGATGAGCACCTCCCGACAATGGCGCCTCCCAGTCATGGACGCCTCCACAGGTCCTCGGGGCCCCTTCCCGTCCAGGTCTTCACAGAAGCCCCAGCCCTGGGTGCCCAGTGGCCTCGGCAGCCGCATCTGCGTAACAGAAGCCGAGCGTGGGACGGCTCCAGCTCAGGACTGTCTGAGCCCCACCCTGCGAGGGTGCTCTGAGCTCTCAGCGCGTCACATCTTTGCCCATTTATCCCGGGTCTTGGGTGAGTTCCAGCGGTGGACAGAGCTCAGACAAGAGCAGTGCTCGCAGCAGCGCCAGCAGGGACACTGGCAATACGAGGGTCACAGGTGTGATCGGGGGCCGCCAGCCTGTGCTGGGTCACCGTGCGGTGCCAGTGAAGGTGCCCTCTGCCCAGGAGCTGTGGGGGAGCCAGGGGTGCCGCCAGGACACAGTGTGGGTCGCTGGGAAGACCCGAAAGAGGGGAGGAAGCTGCCAGGCATGGGGGACAGCAGAGGTGGCTATTTCTCCTGGCAGCAGAAGTCCACCCCAGGGCCTCACCGGGGGCGGGGGAGGGGGGCGCACGGGCAGGCACGAGTGTGTGAGGAGAAAATGGTCTCTCTGGATGGGGAGCCCAGGGCAGGGCCCCCACAAGAAGATGGTTTCAGATGAGAGTGAAGGAGTCACCCGCCGTTCCCCGGGTGTCCAGGCTCGCGAGGGCCTCGTCTCCAGAGCCTTCACGCTGGCATCACATGTGAGAGCGTTTATTCAGGACGTGACACTTGTCCTGGGGCATCCCCTGCGTGGGGAATGGCCTCTGACTTTTGGGGAACGCAGCCGCCGTGTGAGGCCCCCTGGCCGAGCCGCCCCTCCCCGGCCATTCCACCTGAGTCAGCTTAACAGAAACACCATCTGTGATTGGAGTGTTGTCCCCCCAGCCTCCTCTTCCAGCTGAGGGGCGCTCCCCTCGGAAACGGGATCTTGTCTGGCCTGGGAGTCGGAGGCAGGTCTGGGGCCTGAGGCCTTGAGGCTTCGGGTGAGTCAGTGTCTCCAGGGCAGGGCTGGGGAGGAGAGCCACTGCCCTGGGTCCTAGTCTGGGCACGTGCCCTGAGGCTGGGTGGCCCGCAGCTCTCCCACCACAGTTGGGTCTGGCACCCCCTGCCTGGAGTCGCAGATCCCTGACGTACAGCCTGAGGCTGCCCACACAGCCGTCCTAGAGGGGTCACGGCCTTCCCAGTGATGGTTGGTTCTGGAAATGCTTCAGGCCCTGGAGTCAACGGGAGCCCAACAGGAAGATGGGACTAGTGGGGAGGGGTGGGGGCTGGTGGGGTTGTGGGGGGCCAGTGGGGAGGTGGGGGGGCTGGCAGGGTTGTGGGGGGCCAGCGGGGAGAGGTGGGGGCTGGCGGGGTTGTGGGGGGCCAGCGGGGAGAGGTGGGGGCTGGCGGGGTTGTGGGGGGCCAGTGGAGGCAGTTAGGGGGTCAGGGAGGGCAGGGGGGACTGATGGGGCAGGGACATGGGAGCTGGGGAAGGTGTCCGGTCCCTCTCCGCCTCTGCCGTCCCTGGCTGAGTTGAATTCAATTAATCTAAATTAATCCACTTTTCCCAGCGACGCTGCGCCTCCCTGCCCAGACAACAGTACTTGCTCGGCTTCTCCCAGGAGCACTGAACCTGCCCTTCCAGGTGCAAAGGGCTCCTGGCGCCCGGATTTCACGTTCCCCCGGGAGATGGGGGTGCCCACTCAGGGAGAGGACACAGGAGGAGGTGTGCATGGGCCACGTCCCAGGGTCAGTCCTCCAGGTAGGTGGATCACTTGAGGTCAGGAGTTCAAGACCAGCCTGGCCAACATGGTGAAACCCCGTCTCTACTAAAAATACAAAAGTTAGCCAGGCATGGTGGCACATGCCTGTAATCCCAGCTACTAGGGAGGCTGAGGCAGGAGAACTGCTTGAACCAGGGAGTCGGAGGTTGCAGTGAGCTGGTATGGTGCCATTGCACTCCAGCCTGGATGACAGAGTGAGACTCCGTCTCAAAAAATAATAATAATAAATAAACAAACAGATCTGTGTCATTTCATCGTTAACTGTGTAAGCATGCACCAGAAAAGCCCAGAGGAGCTTCTGGGCACCGAACCTGTGGGCGCCCCGGAGGGAGGAGCAGGCTCATCCTGCATCTTCATTGTATTCTCTGCTGTGCTTCATGTTTTGTTTTGTTTTTTTTCCTGTGAACATGTCTTATTTTTATTCACAAAAAACAACAAACACACGATTTAGGAAATGTGTCACAGGCAGCTCGCCTCGTCAGACAGAGCAGGTGCTGCCTGAGTTCCTGGAAGTCCTGGGACCAACCCTCAGGCACAGTGGGTTCCGGAAGCTTCCCTTGATGCTGAGGACGTTGAGTTCAGAGGGCTTTGAGCTTGTTCCCAGCACTCTCAGGGGTCACATGGTTTGACCAGGTTCGAAGTCACAGCCAGACACTGCCCATGATGGCAGTGGAGGCCACACCGCACTAGGACGTCGGGTCACCCCAGCAGGCTTCTGGTCCCCAAATAAGAACACCTGGAATCCTTTCCATAAACCCAGGGCTCCTACGAGTGACCATTTCACTCCTGAGATTTGCTCGGGGGACGCCTGGAGATTTGAGGTAACTTCTGAGCCACCCTGGTGCGGCGACAGCGTCTCTAGGTAAATGAAGAGATGCAGCCTTGGCAGCACGGCAGGTGGTTTTTCTCCCGTTGGCGTCCGCTGTGCTTTGTTGGGCGGGCTGGCCCTTCTCAAAGCTGCTCCCTCGCACTCTGCAGGTAAACCTTTCTGTTCTTTCCACCCGCCAGAGTCTGAGCCGTGGTGACAGTTAATTCCTGGGGCTCCGCAGGGAGCTTGCCTGGGTCCTTCCCTGGGAGCCGTCAAGCATGAACCTGGATGTGCCTGGCCTGGTCCTGGGCCCTCAGCCTCCCAACGCCCCTGCGCCCGTTCTCACTGGCACGGCTCAGTGTCCACGCCGGGCCAGCAGTGCAGGAACTGGAGGCTCCGCTTCATGATTTCCGCGGTGGCAGATGACAGGAATCAGGTTCCTGCGGGTGGCAGCGGATGGGGGTGCAGAACTGCCTTTTTGCTGTTTGCCTGTTTACCCTCTTTGTGCCCGCGCCAAGGTGGGAGCCGCTACACCCAGGGAGGCGCTGGAACGTGTGTGGAGGTCAGAGCCTGATGCCGCCTCGGTCTCTGGGTGCCGGGGCAGCCATTCCTTCAAACAATGGGGTGCTTCCAAACCGGTGCCTCCTGAGGAATTGGGAAAGACAGGAGATTGTCTTCGTCACGAGAGACAAAACCCTATCCTGCTAAATTTGAGGGAAGCCTAAGATTGCGCAGGTTTTTCATAATGATCCTTC
This sequence comes from Gorilla gorilla gorilla, assembly GCF_029281585.2. Classification (NCBI taxonomy): domain Eukaryota; kingdom Metazoa; phylum Chordata; class Mammalia; order Primates; family Hominidae; genus Gorilla; species Gorilla gorilla. The sequence continues at coordinate 145,170,677 of NC_073232.2, forward strand.
CACAGAGGACTCCCTGATGCTTCACCGCACGTCACTGCTACTGCCACGGTCAGCATTCCCGCAGGACTGCGCCGTCCGCCTCGAATTCAGGGGTCTCGCGAAGCTGCTAAAACGGTGTGTTTTATGAATAGGAAATATTTCTTTGATCAAGCTCATTAATATAACTTGTCTACCTTTGGGGAGAGTGAAACAGATGATAAATAAACTCTGTTAACATTTATTTGGTGTGAGTTTTTTTTTCCATTTGGCTTTTAGAAATGATATTATTGATTTTTTTATATTCAGGTAAAGTAAGAAAAGTTTAAAAATTTAAAAAATACTCCTTGTACTGTAGGTTTGTTGTTGGCTCTGGGTTTTTTTTTTCTTACTTGGTCACTAGGTTATAAGATAAGAAGGAAAAACTGACTTTTAAACAAACTTGAGAGTTTTAATACCTGTATGTCATTGTAAGAAAAAAGCTTATGTAGTATTTTTAATCAAGATGACTCTTTGGACACATTGCACTGGTTGAATAATTCTGGTTTAACATGGCTCCGCGTCTCCTCTCCCCGTGTCTCTCCGGCGTGCGGTTCGGGTCTGCGTGGTCTTGGATTATTTTTTCTTCCACGGCCCTTCCTGCCTCCCCCAGCGTTCTCCACCGCTGTGATGTGACACAACAGTCCTGTTAGGAGATGTGTTTCGCAGTGTGACCCGCAGGTGGGCCGAGGCGGCTGGGCTGGACGGTGTGACCCGCAGGTGGGCCGAGGCGGCTGGGCTGGACGGTGTGACCCGCAGGTGGGCCGAGGCTGGACGAGGTGACCTGGAGGTGGGCTGAGGCGGCTGGATGAGATGGGGGCTGAAATCAGGCCGCAGTCGTGGCCCGAGGCCTCACACGTGCTGCCATGATGTATGGGATTCCAGGATGGGTACATCTAGGAGGAAGCCTGGGGTCACAGTGGCTCACAAGCCATATGGGGATGCGCGGAGTGGGGCGTGTGGGGCTGTGGAGTTCAAGCGTGTGGGGATGGGCGGAGTGGGGCATGTGCGGTTGTGGAGTTCATTGCAGGACCCGGCTTGGAAGGACCAGGGCCATTTCGTGTTGGGCCCTGGTTGCTCCAGGGTTTTGCTCAGTGAGGTAGGAGAAGGGGCCTGGGAAGAAGTTGCCGTCCTCTGTGGTGGGAGAAGGGGAGGCTTCTGGCTGTTCAGGGGAGCTGTAGACCCGTTACTGCCATGGCCCTCGAGCACACCCCGTGGTGAGGCACTGGGACAGGGCTTGTGTGGGGTGTGGGGAGTGCCGGGCTGTGGGGCCTCCTTGGAAGAGGCAACCCCAACACAGACACCAGTGGGGAAGCGGCTCCACAGCTTCCTTGCCAGACCCTCAGGCCACACGGCCACCTGGACGCACTGTCCCACAGCACAGGCGGGCAGGGGGTGCCCAGAGCCAGTAAACCCCTTTGGCCAAGGCTGGCGCTGGGATTCCAGCCCAAGTGATGTGGCTTGGTGCTCACAGGAGAGGAGAGAAGGGAAGGTGGTGCCCAGTGTAGGCCCGCACCTGTGCCCGGGACACCGCGCCTGAGCCTGGTGTATTAGTGTGTTTTTATGCTGCTATAAAGAACTGCCCAAGACTGGGTAATGTATAAAGAAAAGAGGCTTAACTGACTCACGGTTCTGTGTGGCTGGGGAGGCCTCAGGAAACTCACAGTCACGGTGGCAGAGGGGACTCCTCTGGGTGGCTCGAGGGCCATCTGGGGGAGTTGGCCGGAAACTGGAGGGGCCCCTCTCCCTGGACTGCCCAGCCCTGGCCAGGCTGTGGGGTGTGCAGTGAGGTGCTGACTGATTGAGAGGCACACACTCCCCAAAGCCCTGTTTGGAGGCGCCCGTCTTACACCTGGGTGGGCCACAGGCTCGGGACACAGAGCCTGGCCTTGCAATGTCACACCCCCCCGTGGCACCTGGCCTTCCTGGGGCATTGAGGGGAAAGTGACTCGGGACTGGCTGCAGGGCCTGGGTGGGGCCCCAGCTTTCCCCCAGCCTCTGGCCTTGGGGCCCCCAGCACAGGGCCAGCCAGGCTGAGGTTGTACTTCGTGTCTGGAATTGGTGGGTTCTTGGTCTCACTGACTTCAAGAATGAAGCCGCGGACCCTCGCGGTGAGTGTTACAGTTCTTAAAGGCAGCGTGTCCGGAGTTTGTTCCTTCTGATGTTCAGATGTGTTCGGAGTTTCTTCCTTCTGGTGGGTTCGTGGTCTCGCTGGCTCAGGAGTGAAGCTGCAGATCTTCACGGTGAGTTACAGCTCATAAAGGCAGTGTGGATCCAAAGAGTGAGCAGTAGCAAGATTTATTGCAAAGAGCGAAAGAACAAAGCTTCCACAGTGTGGAAGGGGACCCGAGTGGGTTGCCACTGCTGGCTCGGGCAGCCTGCTTTTACTCTCTTATCTGGCCCCACCCACGTCCTGCTGATTGGTAGAGCCGAGTGGTCTGTTTTGACAGGGTGCTGATTGGTGCCTTTACAATCCCTGAGCTAGACACTAAGGTTCTCCACGTCCCCACCAGACTCAGGAGCCCAGCTGGCTTCACCCGCTGGATCCCGCACTGGGGCTGCAGGTGGAGCTGCCTGCCAGTCCCGCGCTGTGCGCCCGCATTCCTCAGCCCTTGGGTGGTCGATGGGACTGGGCGCCCTGGAGCAGGGGGCGGCGCTCGTCTGGGAGGCTCGGGCCGCACAGGAGCCCACGGAGCGGGTGGGAGGCTCAGGCATGGCGGGCTGCAGGTCCCGAGCCCTGCCCTTCGGGAAGGCAGCTAAGGCCCGGCGAGAAATCGAGTGCGGCGCCGGTGGGTGGGCACTGCTGGGGGACCCAGTACACCCTCCGCAGCTGTTGGCCCGGGTGCTAAGCCCCTCATTGCACAGGGCCGGCCGGCTGCTCGGAGTGCGGGGCCCGCCAAGCCCACGCCCACCCGGAACTCCAGCTGGCCCGCAAGCACCACACGCAGCCCCGGTTCCCGCTGGCGCCTCTCCCTCCACACCTCCCTTCAAGCTGAGGGAGTCGGCTCTGGCCTTGGCCAGCCCAGAAAGGGGCTCCCACAGTGCAGCGCTGGGCTGAAGGGCTCCTCCAGTGCCGCCAAAGTGGGAGCCCAGGCAGAGGAGGCGCGGAGAGCGAGCGAGGGCTGTGAGGACTGCCAGCATGCTGTCACCTCTCATTCGGACATCAGAGACCCTGGACTTGGGGTAGCTGTGCAGGCCCCACGTGGCAGGTGGCTGGGGCTCTCCGAGGTGTGGACGGGGCGTCTCTCCACCGTGGGGGCGTCTCTCCGAGGTGGGGGTGGGGAAGTCTGAGATGGGGGTGGGGGCGTCTCTCCGAGGTGGGGGCGGGGGCGTCTCTCCACCATGGGGATGCAGACACCCCTGCCGGGTTCTTCTTTCCACATTCATGGCTCTGCTATGGCTGGGCCCTTCGGCCTCCCCAGGGAAGCTGTGTAACCAGAACAGAACCCGTATTTCCTCTTGCTGGGCCATCCCCTCTGCAGCCTTGCTCACGTGGGCTGGTCCTCTGTCCACAGTCCTCCTCGTTCCTCTCCCCACCACCTGGCCTCTTGCCCTGGTCGGAATTCCTCAATGAGCAGGACAGAGCAGCCTTGGTAACCACACCTGTCAACCCTGGAAGTGATTATGGGACCATAGCAGCCTCGGGCAGCAGGCCCAGGCCCCACCCTCGAAGCCCATGCAGACCTGCTCTCAAGGACTCTACCTTGTTGGGGGAAACACGACTCTGGGACCCCTGCCCCCATGCGTGGTCCATATGGTCCTATGGTCCTATGGTCCCACCGTGTCCACGGGATCAGGTTCTCTGGTGAGAACTAAACCAGGGGCAATGCTGTTGCTCGCTCATGTTTATGGAGTCCAAGGCGAGCTAGTCAGGACGGGAAGCTTCTGACCCCAAGAGTACTGAGGACCCAGGCTCCTCGCAACTGTGGCTGTGCCATCCTCAACATGTAGGTTTCACCTCATAGCACATTATGGCTGCCAAGCTCCAGCCATCAAATTCCATCCCAGCCTGCAGACAGGAAGGAAAAAGAGCAAGCCTTTCCTTTTATGGAGGTGTCTTGAACCAGAACTTAGTTAAATGGCCACACGTGTTGCAAGGGAGGCTGGCTGTGCACCTGGCCAGGAATGGGGGGTCTATTTCTTTTCCTTTTTTTTTTTTTTTTTTTTTTGAGACGGAGTCTCCCTCTGTTGCCGGGCTGGAATGCAGTGGCAAGATCTAGGCTCACTGCAACCTCCACCTCCCAGGTTCCAGCGATTGTCCTGCCTCAGCCTCTCCAGTAGCTGGGACTACATGTTCATGCCACCATGCCCAGCTGACTTTTGTATTTTTAGTAGAGGCCAGGTTTCACCATGTTGGCCAGGATGGTCTCGATCTCTTGACCTCGTGATCTGCCCACCTCGGCCTCCCAAAGTGCTGGGATTACAGGTGTGAGATTTCTAAGGGACACTGGGAGGCTGGCCACACACCCGGCCAGGAATTGGGGGTCTGTTACTAAAGGGACCCTGGTTCTCTGACTCCCTCCCATTTCTTCAGTCAGCAAGAACGGGGCCCAGGGAGAGGCACAGGATTCTGGGAAGTCTCAGGCCCTGTTCCTGCAGGGCTGGGGCTCAGCGATGCGGAGAAGGGAGGGGAGCAACCCCTACAGCCCAAAGAGCAAAGCTACTTGTGATGGGGCCGCTGCCCTCCCTTCTGAGTGAGTCCTGTGGCCTCAAGCCCTGGGGCTCTTCCTCTCCTAGGGCCTGATATTGGTGGGGGGGCTGCCTCACCCCATTGTAGGTCAGCCGGTATTTAGGGGCTGCCTCACCCCATTGTGGGTATTTAGGGGCTGCCTCACCCCGTCGTGGGTCAGCCGGTATTTAGGGGCCGAGGTCTCCAAGCTCCTCAAAGGTGGAAAGACATTCTGGGGCTGGGATTCCCAGAAAAAATCCTTCTCAAGCCCCTTAAAAGGCCCCCAGGACAGCCCCGAGTCCAGCCTTCTGTCCTGAGGGTTGTGGGGTGCAGGCTCCGCGGGGGCTCCAGCTGCAGCTCCGCAGGGGGTGGTTCTAGGCCTCAAGAGCCTCCTTCCAAAGACGAGGTCTCCTGGGGTCAGGGGTTATAGGGACCCGCCCTGGTCTCTGCCCAGGCTGTTGAGCACCCCAAGTCCCTCCAGCACCCCAACCCTACCCAGGCTGGACTCAGGGCAGGGCCAGAAAGACAGGCAGGTCTGCAGCAGGCGGAGCTCAGCTGCGTCCCCATTATCTTAACGCATCTCTTGCCTCTTGTCACAAAGAATTAAAATCCGTAATAAGAACATTTAAGAGCTCTTCATAATTGTGTGGCCATTAGCCGACTGCACGGGGTGTCAATCTAGCCATCTCGCTCCGGTCCCAATGAATTGTGATAAAAATGTCAAACAATTAGATTATCTTGGCCACTAGCACGGTGATGAGTAGCCAGGCGTGTCCCTCGAGTCACCCTAACAGTGGGAGCCACTCCGCGCCATGCTAAAGCCACTCCAGGACAGCAGGACAGGCCGATGGGGGTCAGCGTGTCGGTCCAGCACGCAGGGTCATCCCAGGAACCCACGCCCCAGCCTCTTGGAGCCCAGCTGGAGAGGCTGTGGGGCCAGAGGGAGGTGTGGGGGAGGGGCAGGGGAGGGTAACCCCTGGGAACAGGACAGAGGTGGGGGATCCAGGCCCCTCGGAGGGTGCAGAGCCCTGAGCTCAGCAAGGAGGGGCAGGGAGCTCCCAGGGCCCAGCCCTGTGCTTGGGAAAGGAGCCGGGAGGGGGATGGGCAACTGAGCGGCCCCAGGGCCTCAGGTCCACCCCCTTGGCCGGGTCCCCTCGGCCCTGTCCCCATGGCCCTGTCCCCTCGGCCCTATCCCCTCAGCCCTGTCCCCTCGGCCCTGTCCCCTTGGCCCTGTCCCCACATCCCTGTCCCCTCGGCCCTGTCCCCACATCCCTGTCGCCTCGGCCCTGTCCCCACGGCCCTGTCCCCACATCCCTGTCCCCTCGGCCCTGTCCCCACGGCCCTGTCCCCACGTCCCTGTCCCCTCGGCCCTGTCCCCATGGCCCTGTCTCCACGTCCCTGTCCCCTCGGCCCTGTCCCCCCGTCCCTGTCCCCACGTCCCTGTCCCCTCGGCCCTGTCCCCACAGCCCTGTTCCCTCGGCTCTGTCCCCTCACAGGGCTCTCGCTCCACCTGCCCTTCCCAGGAACCACGGCTGCCTTTTTTTCTTACGGGTGAAGACGTATTGGAAATTGATTTCTGTGTTGGAAATGGGATAATTAAACTGGTTGTTTCCATCTTCATCATCGTCATCATAAAACGAGGACAGCTGGGTGAGGCTGGCGTGAGGTGACACCCACGTCTCGTGCAAGGGGGCGTTAATTGAATACGAATGGCCTCTCCTGAAGTTGCTGAGTTATATTTCAGAGATATGGGATAATGATGCCATTTAATCATTTTTACAAGATATAAAATTACTGGCTCCTCTGGGAAGATCATTAAGGAAAACAATTGTTCACGGCAATTGGAGATAGAGTTTTAATTATTTAACACAGAAATTAAACTATTAGAGACCAGTGTTGGATGAGGCAACTTACTAGAAATTTATATACAAGTGTCTGTGAACATTTTAGTTTTATTAACCCGCCTAATTCCTTCATCCAAATCCGTCTGAAAGGCCTCTTGGCTGTGCCTGTGAGTGGCGGCCCAGAGCCCCTGTGTTTCCGGAGAGGACGGCCAGGGCTTGGCTCAAGGGACATCCCGAGGGTACCCAGGCCAGGCCCCCAGGCTGCAGGGGAGGGGCTGAGCTGCCAAAGAAGGGAGAGGCGGGGGCGGGGTGGGGCCTACAGGGGCTGTGAGGTGCACTTGGGGATTAAAAGAGGGACGACTGCAGGGTGCTGGCCACGCCCTTTGACCTTCCCACAGCCTTTTGGGTGGGAACTTTGGGGACCTACCTTCCAGGCCACATGTGTGTGACCCCAGTGAGTATGGGACGGGGGGCATCGGCTGTGCCCAGGCACCCCCAGCCCACTCTGCTGTGGCCCAGACCTGATGGGGCCCTGTCACCCCACCCTGTCCAGAGAGGCCACCTCCACCGGTGCGGTGAGGGGCTGAGGCTGCGCTCCAGAGCCCGGGCTGCCGGGAACTCACACTCTTTAGAGGGTCCTTGCCAGGTGCTCGTCGCAGGGTAAGGGGGGCTTTAAACGGGGACTTGGACGTGACCACCTCCAAATGGGGAAGCCGGGAAAGTTACTGGAGACACAGCACGAGCTTCGCCATGCAGGAACGGAGGCTGACGGGAGCCAGAAATGATCCCTAAACATTGCCGTCTGGTGTGGCTTTGGGTGTGGGCCATGAGGGAGTGCTTCCTAAAAACCCTCATTCTAAATGTGTAAAAATTTTCAATCTGTAAACTAATAAACGGACATTTTTAGGTGGTGGAAGAACCGAGGGCACCAGATTGGACAGCTTGTTGGGGGTGCCCCTCCACCACCTGGGACCTGAGCAGGACGAGGCCTCGTGGGAGGGAAGCGCCGGGGCTGGAGGGAAGTCACCTCCCCCAGCACGCAGTCAGGAAGCTGGGGGGCAGCCCCCAGCCTGGGCACAGCAAGCCTCACCTCATGCTCCCCCGAAGGCCCAGGCCAGGTTTCCAGCTGCTTTCTGGGGAGAAGACGGGGCTGCTGAGTGTGTGGCCTGGGGCTTGGGCTGACCCTGTCACTACCCAAGCGGGGACAGCAGTGCAGGAGCGTCCCTGCCTCCCCTGGTCCCAAGGGCCCTCTGACATCTGAGAGGCCCGGGCTGGGGGCCCGCTGGCCGGGGGAGCCTCTCCTGGAAGTCCCGGCCCCTACCGACCTGCATGGTTTCTGTGCTTGGGACTTGCAGGCTGAGGGCCGAGCACCGTGACACCACCCTCCGTCCGCCATTATCTCCAATAAATTCCAAAGCATCTGCTCTTGCCTTATAGTTTTTAGGGTTACATAAATTTCACCTATGCAATTTTTTTATGCTTGAATATATTACAGAATGCCACTTCTGTTATGGAAGCTAATTGATAATGTGATTTGTTATGTTGCCGGGACATAATTCAGAAAGTTATTTTAAAGCCTGTGATGCATGGAACGGCACTCACTGTTTAATATTTCTCACATGCGTGGACACAGCGTAGGGTAAAAAATGTGGTGCTGCGCGGATGAAATATTTCCAGAAGCTTTTATTCTTGTTGTTTGGGTGAGCGCCAGCAGCTCCATAGAAGGAAGCCCATATTTCCAGCGCAGCTCTGATTTGAATTTATTTCCTGGTCATTAGTTAGCTTTTTTTTTTTCCTAAACTGAAATAAGTATGTGTATATATTTGAAAAAAGAAAAATCAAACAAAAGAGGGGAATTACACATAACCTTTCAATATTATCAAAGATGTGCATTTGAAATTTTTATGTCAAATTAATTATAGATTCACAGGAAGTTGCAAAAACAGTACACAGCGCAGCGGGTCCGCTCCCCGGCCTTCCCCAGCGGTGACCGCACAGCTGCAGCCAATGGCAAAGCTGGGAAATGAGACTGGTTCAAGCTCTCGGTGAACTGCGGCTGCCGTGGTTCCTTTCTCAGGTAGGGATTGGCGTTGCTGCCACAGTCGAGACACATAACTGGTGTGTCAGCAGCGGGCCCCCGTGCCAGGCACACCAACTGTGCAGTGCTGGAGCTCTGCCACCTTGAGATGCTCTGCAAGCCGCACCCTGCGGTGTGTGACGCTTCTGATGCTGGCTTTGTCCTCAGCCCAACTCCTGGAGGTCTGTCCGGGCTGGAGCCACCGTTCTCTGCTTCTGTTGCCAGGCAGCATTAACCCCAGGTGGACAGAGCGGAGTTTGGCCATTTGCTTGTGGACGGACACAGGGTTGCTGTAAACACTCGTGTGTGCGTTTGTGTGAAGGTGCATTTCCCACCCTCTGGGCAATGCCCTCTGGGCCTAAAAGTGCAATTGCTGGGTTGTGGCTTTGTAAGAATCAGGTCAGCTGTTTTCCAAAGGGGCTGCACCACAACGTGTGAGAGGCCGTTTCCTGGTGTCCTCACCAGCATTTGATGTTATCTTTATTCTTTTTTAAATTCCAGCTATGGGACTAGGTACGTAGACCTTTTTTTATTTTTGAGACAGTCTCGCTCTGTCGCCCAGGCTGGAGTGCAGTGGTGCCATCTCGGCTCAGTGCAGCCGCCGCCTCCCGGGTTCAAGTGATTCTCCTGTCTCAGCCTCCCGAGTAGCTGGGACGACAGGTGTGTGCCACTATGTGCGGCTAATTTTTGTATTTTTAGTAGAGACGGGGCATCACCATGTTGACCAGGATGGTCTTGATCTATTGACCTTGTGATCCGCCCACCTCGGCCTCCCAAAGTGCTGGGATTACAGGTGTGAGCCACCACGCCTGGCCCACAGACCTATTTTGGACAATTTTGGGGCCACCTTTCCTGACCCAGCTGTCTGGGCTCTCGTCGGCCTGGCGTCAGTGCCCGGCAGGAGTTGGGTGGGTGCCGAGCCGGGCGAGTGTGCTCCATGGGCGCAGCGTGGCAGGAACGCCTTCGGCAGACCCTTCCCTCCCTCACGGAGGGGATTCTGAGGTTGCACAGGCAGGCTTGACCTCATGTGGCTCCTGCACTGAGCTTCTGTAGCCCACGCGGGAGGGGCTGCCCCCCGGCCTTCCCATGGCGAGTCCCAGGCTGAAGAAACAGCCCCACGCGGCCCCACGTGGAGGGCGGGCAGGAGCGCTGGCGGGAACACGGGAGGCTCACGCTCTGGCCCTTTGGAGCTGTCCTGGGCCTTCCCCTGTTCCTGGCCAGAGCCCGTGTGTATGCCTGGAGGGCGCATCACCCAGAAGGCTCTGCAGGCCCCATGGTCCTCCCATGGACCAATACGCCCTTTGAACCCCACCCCCAGCCCCCACTCATCCGGCCGAGTTGGGAGAGACATATCCAGAAGGTCAGAAAGGCCATCTGGAAGGCACGTCTCTTCCCCCAGGAGCCCCTGGATGCAGCAGCCCAGCAGGAGTGTTCACGGAAGAAAAGCATCACTTCACGAGAAGCTCCACGTGGTCCTTGCCGGTACAGACTCCGCCACCCATGAGCCTCCTTATTCTGGAAGTTTCCTTCTGAGGGGCCCTGCACGTGTGCAGGGTACGTGGCCTGCGCCAGTGTGAGCCCCACCCCCATCCCCACTCTGGAAAGCTGCTGGGTTCAGGGGGCGCATTTCTTGCAGGCCAGCATCCCAGAAGGTGCTGGGCCAGAAGCCCCCCACCCAGAGCCTCGAGTCACGGAAACCACGCACAGAGACTGGCTTTTGTTGTTTGTTTACTGGAACACTCAAATCAAAAACAGGCTCACGGTCTGAACAGTCTTCTGGTCTAAGCAACTCAGCACCAGCGCCGCCAAGGGGAGGCCGCCCTTGTCCTGGCCCCGGGAAGAGACGCGGCTCCAGCCCCGACACAGACCCCATGGCTCACACAGGCAGGCAGAGCTTGAGGTCCAGGCAGCTGCCCGGCGGGAAGTCGCTGGGGGAGGGTCCCTGGCTGAGGCTGCACCCAGGGCTGGGGAGAGGCCCAGGAAGGGGAGAGCGAGCTGGGAGCTGGGGATGGGAGCTGGGAGGTGGGGATGGGTTGGCAGAGGGGCAGAGCCAAGGGCAGAGGCAAGTGCTGGTGCCCCAGCAGCCGATGGGAGGCAGGTCCAGGCCTGCACTACCCGATGGCTTGGTGCGGCAGCCCATACAGGACCAAGTTGAGCGTGGTGGGAAGGAGCTCGGAGCTTTGGAGCAGCAGCAGCTTGTCCTTCAAGGTCTGAGAAGCCTCGTCTGTGGAGAAAGGGGCGGGAGCTATGAACCCTGGGGCCCCGCAGGACGTCCGGTCCGGTGAGGATCAGGGCACAGGGGCGGGAAGTGGCAGCTGCTCCGACTGAGGGCGCTCTGGGGAACACACTGCCATTCGCCAGGCCTCCAGGGCGCCCCCACCACCCGCACCCCTCCCGCACCGAGGTGTCCAGGCCCGCGCAGCTGGGTGACAGCACCAGGACTGGACCCCCAATCCGAAGCCCACCATCCCCAACTACCCCTTGGCCAGGTGAGCTGCTCTGCTGGGGCAGTGCCCGTCTAGAGTGTGGCTGCGGCCTTGTAGGAAGCAGCGGCCTCTGCCCCTTTTGAACAGTGACAGTCACTGGGCTCATGCCTCCATTGCAGGGACCAGAACTTGCAGGTCATCGCTGAGCAGCAGCAGCGGGACAGCCGGCCTGGCTCTGCCCTTCCCCAATTCCCCTGCAGAGCGTCGTGTGGGCCCCACACCGGCCACACCACGGCGGCATCCGTGTCTGCGCGCTGCTCTGCATTTGCAGGGATGAGTGTGGGTTCCGTCTGCCTTCCTCCTGCCCCTCGCTCCCTCTCTCCCCCAACAAGCAGGGATCCTTGGGACCGGTATCGCCGGACCGTGGACCACGTGCTCTTTACACGATAAGCTCCTGGTGAGCGGTGGATACTGAAGGCTTCTGGGGGAAGCCTTCTTAGTCAGGGCAGACCACCCCTTCCGCGCACCGCTGAGCGCCTCAACTCAGGGTCCCGGGAAGCTCCTCTGTGGCTCCTCCCGCCTCACCGTGGCAGGTGGGTTTTGCTAACTCTGAAGGACGGCTGGGTGGGGTTCCGCCTGTCCGTGTTTGAGAACAGACCGTGTCCCGTGCCCCTTCCCGACTTTTCCCCTGTGAGGCCAAGAGAGGGAGGGGCGCTGGATGCCATGTGACAGGCAGGATGCTCTCCAGGACGCCAATGGGAGACACCCCTCAACCCACGCATTCCTCTTCCGGGAGGCCTCTTCCTGGGCCGGGACTCCTGGTCATATCAAGGGGCCGTCGGGCACTGTGGTGCAAGCTGTCAGCTCCCTAGGAGTCCTTGCTTGGGGAGGGGGCCAGGCACAGCTGCCACCTGGATTTCCCACTGGTTCCCAGACAGCCCCTGGGCTCGTGGGGATTGTGTGACTGGAGCTGTCAACGAGGAACCGTGATGCTTTCCCTCTGGGTTCTGGAGCCACATGGCACTGTGGGCCATCACTGCCGAGGGTCGCGCCACGGTGGGGGGCTGGGGCGGTACAGAGACGCAGGCAACTTCCAGGCAAGAACAAGCCCTCCCTCTTTCCGGCTCCTAGTTAACGTCTGGAGTCCCAGTTCCCCCACGGAGAAGCGGAGACACCTGTCCCTGCAGGGCTGTGCGGTGCACGTGCCCCACGGGCAGCGGCTGCAGAGGGTGCTGAAGGCCGCGGGGTGCAGGCCGCCCCTCCCTTACCTTGGTTCACCGCCTCGTCGCCACTCATCTTCTGAAGGAGACGCACCGTTTCTCCAATCGGCTTCCCAACGGCCAACAGATCTAGGGGAGAAGCGTCCCCTCAGGAGGGCATGGACACCCTGGCAGCCTTGCTGAAGGGTTGCGGGACAGGCCCGGGATGCCAGGGGCCCACGCACTTTCCCATAAGACGCTGGCCCGCAGCGCGTTGTCCTGCAGCAGCGTCGGCCACTGGTTTGCCAGGATGCTCTTGACGCCCACCAGGCTCAGCAGGATGGCTGCCTCAACGGGCTCCTCCAGGGACAGCTGTGAGGCGCTGTGGGGACCCGGCTCCCATGGGCTGGTGCCAGGGGCCCGGCTGAGCCGCCCCCCTCCCCATGCACAGCCACACCTCGCCAACTGCTGGAACGCATGTGCACCCCGACAGCTCTCACCGTTCTTGAAACCCGACCCCAGGTCCCTGCTCCCTTGTGGGTCTCACGCCCGTCTGTCTAACCTCTCCATCCTCAGCGCCCCCGCCCACCCGTTCCAGGCAGCCAGGCACCTCCTGTGCTCCACGCTCTCCATGTGCCTCTTCAAGCTCTGGTAGGACCGCGCCAGGTCCAGCAGGACTGCCACCTGGCACTCTGCCGGGACGGGAAGGGCAGCTCAGCAGCCTTGGCCTGACATGGGGAGTGGGGATGGGGTGTGGGCAGGTGGGGCCTGTGCCCCAAGGGCGTGTCAGGGCATGGCACGCTGGCCACTCAGCTCCGGGCTCCGACCTCATGACCGTCAGGTTTTTTCCAGGGACCCCCTGGCCACAGTGGACCTCGCCAGCCTCAGGAGCCCAGACCCCTTCACAGCCTCCTCCAGGCGACTGTGCCGGGCAACAGGAAGTGGTGGGAAGCCCACCTGGGCTCCCCCAGCCTCCTCTGCCCTGGAGGGCATCTCGGCACCCCCACTATGCCTGGACGCCCTGGCACCCCACATGAATGAGGTGTATGAGGTGGAGCCCTCCCCAAGGACGGAGGGACAGGCTGCTGGGGGGCAGCACTGACTGGGGGCTGACGTGAGGGGGCCACATGTCCCTGTGTAGTGGAGACATGGGAGGCTCCTGGGATGCAGGGGAGCCCCAGGCACTGGGCATGAGTTGGTCACCCTGGCCTGGGTCCTCCACGGAAGCAGGGATCGGGGGCCAGTGCAACCCTGGGCGCTGCCCACTTCCACTCGCAGCCTGGCCGTTCCCGCAGACAGGCTGTCCAGCTGCGTGAGGCCGAGGCTGCTGGGGAGTTGGGGGAGCCCTGGTGAGGCCTCTTCTGCTTTACTCACTGCCTCAGTTGGAATTAAACTTTCAAAGAGGCCTATTTCTAACTCCACCTGGGATGGGCTTCCAGCACCTCTGATGGCCAAGGCCCAGGCTTGCAGAGCAGAGTGGGGGTCCTGCTTGGCCCCACCCAAGTGCAGGCCCTGGGTGCCACAGGTGCCACAGGACAAGTGTCCACACACCTACTCCGCTCCATCAACAGGGCCCACACCCCTCATGGGGGGCACAGCAACTCCCGGGTCCCTAAAAGACTCCTGTCAACCCCACACAGTGGGGCCATCAGCAGCCCCATCAGAGAAGGTCACGGCAAGTGGGCTGGCCCTGCACAGGGGGCATCCTGGTGGGGCTGCAGCCACAGGACGTTGAGTCAGAGGGGTGGCCTCGGCACAAGGCTGAGCCACGCCTGCCTCCTGACCGCTTACCCTGCGGTGTCCGAGTGGCTGCACCTGCTGTCTCCGTCAGCACTACCCTCGGGCCGTGGCGTGTGACGGGGTGACGTACCCCTACGTGTGTGCTGTGCTGACGCCATGCCCCCAGCCTGCCCTGCCATCCCCACCTCCTGCCAAAAGCCCCCCCTGTGCTGGAGCTGGCTGGGGTGTCACTGTGCCGAGCATGGCAGGACCACACCTGGCAGCCCCTCCATGGCTGGTGGACGGCGAAGGGGAAGGCGAGGTCCCGAGTGCCCACGATTAGACTAGAGACCCTGAGGGAGGGGCCGTGACCAGCGTGGTCCTGAGCCCACCCCAGCCTTCCTGGGCTCCTGGGCCCAGCACTGACTCCTGCCAGGTCTGAAAAGCTGGGCTGGGCGGAGTGGGGGCACTCGGAAATGAAGGGCGGGAGGGCCAGAAGCCCCTGTGGCTGCCACGTCTGTGTGGGCCAGGCAGGGGGTGCAGGGGTGGGTAGAGGTCGTCCACCTGCAGACAGGAGGGGCCTGCAGTCACAGAGGGTGGGGGGCAGGAGGGGGCTGCGGCCACAGGGGTTGGGGGCAGCACCAGCAGGTGACAGTGGCCCTGCTCTGCCCTCAGGCGGGTTTGTCCTGTGCCCGCGGGGGAGGGGGTGCTGAGAGGACCCCTCTCACCTTGCAAGTTCATGGCGACCAATCTCTCCACTAATATATGGGACAGGAAGCTCTCCATTCCATAGAAGAAGAAACCGCTGCAGCTGCCCAGGGCCTGCTCCCACTGGGCCTGGCTGCAGAGAGAGGAGAGCGCTGGTCAACAGTGCCCATGCACCTGTACCAGACCCCACCATGCGTTCTTAAAGCAGGCCACATCCTGCGTGGTCCACGCCTGTCCCATTTGTGCATTAAACTGAACTTTCTTTCGTGTTCCTAATGCCTACGCCTCCCTCCTCTGTACTCTGATGACAGGGGTCACGGCGGAGCCTAGTCAGGGGGACCCACGGTGAGCATGGACTTCTACGCTGGAATGAACACCCCTACTCAGGCAGGACTCGCTGCGGGAAACGCTAGGAGGGGCTTTCCCAATGGCCCAGCACCTGGAGGTCAAGGCACCCCCAGTACTCCAGGCATGGGAGACAGTGACCAGACCAGGGTCCCTCCTTCCATACAGGACCCCAGCCCTGCCCCTGCAGTGCCACCCTCTGCACACACCTGCCTCTGCACACACCTGTCCCTCCACACACCTGCCCCTGCAGCCCCGCCCCTGCACACACCTGCCCCTGCAGCCCCGCCCCTGCACACACCTGCCCCTGCAGCCCCGCCCCTGGCGTGGAGCCTGTGACATGGAACGACCCCTCCCACCCGTGGTGCTCTCTCCCTGGTTGCTCTGTTCCCTGCTGGCTGCTTCTGGACACCTCTGGACCACGGAACCCCAAGGGCATCTGGGGGGCAGAGTCTGCGAGTGGTCTCTGGAGGGCTGCAGTGCTGGTGGTGAAGAGGCAGCCCCTGCTGCTGGACCGTGTGCTATCAGTGACCCTGGGGGCCCCAGGTCGCCATTTGTAAAGCGGGGTAACAGTGCCCCTCGCCCAGTCTCTGTGAGGATTCAAGGAGCTGGGTCTGTCTCAGCATTGCATGCTGTACGTGGCAGGACTTGCAGGGCAGACCCAGGGAGCTGGGGGTGGGGGGCAGTGGCTCCCCGCTGGACCCCCAGACCTGCCACACTGCAAACAGCTCCTGGGAGCCCAGATCCGAACCTGGGAAAGTGCTTGCTTCCCAGATGTCCCGCCCATCGCGACGTGAATGTGTCTTGGAATCTTTCCAAAATGTCTCGGGTGATGGAGACAGGAGTCAGCATTTCTGCAAGGAGAACAGGGTGGATACAGACCACGGTGTTTCATCAGACACGGGTGTGCAGGGCCGGGGTCCCTGGGGAGGGGTCACAGCGAATGCAGGCGCATATATCAGTGCCCTGCCATGCCCTGGTGGGGTGATGGTAGAACCAGGCTAGCCAGAGAGAAAAACCTCAAGAAATTAAAATATTTACAGCCAAAACGGGGCAAGCACATATGCAGATTTCGGAGCCTCGAAGAGTGGGGCACCAGTTGCTGCCCACAACTGCAGGACGGCAGGAGGCCCGAGGCTGGCGTGTGCCTGAACGGGGAGCCCTGTGCAGCACCCACCTGGGCCCTGGGCCTCCTCGTATGGGTCCACGATGACTGGGTCCCAGTCAAGGAGAAACGGGAGCACAGGGCGGGGTCTGCGGCCCCCCCCAGGGCCCATCAAAGGATACACTTGAAGTTGTCCGAGTTGACTACGATGCAGTCAGGGGGGATGGTCCGGGGGATGCTGCCCTGCAACCGCAGACCAGGGTCAGCAGGTGCAGGGGCCGGGAGCCTGACCTCCCGCTGTGCCCACCAGCCCGATCGCCTACCGCAGGCCCCCACCCACCTTCCTGCCCTTCTTCGCTAGGCTTCTCTTTTTGGGGTCTCTGCTTCTTCCCTCCTTTTTCACGCCACCTTCTGTTGAAGACAAGAAAGAGGCAGGGATGTTTGGCAGCAGCTCGAGGCAGCCCTCCGGCCACACTGTCGGTTAATTTCATGTTATGCAAATTTCACTTCGATGAAAAAAAAACAAGTTGTGAGAACAAGCGGTTTTAATTTGTGTAAAGTTGACGTGGCAATAACTTGTGAAATGCAAAGGTTCACAGGGTTGGGAAAGTCCTCAAGAAAGAACCAGTCTCCAAAGGCTCCAAGGCCCACCTGGCTGACCATTCACACACCCCACTGGGTACTCACCAGTGTGCCTGCCATGCCCGGGACCCTCACTGGTTCCAGGGCCTTCTGTACAGGGATTTACAACCTGCCCCTTTCGACACGAACACTTTCTTTTGCAGGCTCTGAGTAGACAGTCATGTGCCTGGGAAGGATGGCCACTTCCCTCCTGTTTCTGCCCCCGACTTTCCTTTCTGTGTGCCTATGCTGGGGCCTCCAGCAGACAGTGGAATGGACGCACGGATGGGGCCCACTGCCTGACCGCCTTCAAAGAGGCTGCTTCTGAGGGATCCGCATTAAGAAGGAGGCTGTCTCCAGCTTTTGATGGATTTCTTTATCAGGATGGGGCATTGCGTTTGGTTCCTGGCTCACGAAGTAAATGTGTGCATTTTATCAAATGCTTTTCCCCTGCGCTGACTGAAATGCTCGCACTGTTCCTCTAGGACATCTGTACGTTTTAAGGTTAAACTGGGGCCGGGCACGTGGCTTATGCCTGTAATCCCAGTGTTTTGGGAGGCCGAGGTGGGAGGATCGCTTGAGCCCAGGAGGTGGAGGCTGCAGTGAGCTGTGATTGTGCCACTGCACTCCAGCCTGGGTGACAGAGCGAGACCCCATCAGGAAGTGGGGAGGAAGGGAAGAGAAAAGCTGAACTGAGTGATGGCAGCTTATCTTTTTATGTATTTTTTGTGCTGTTCTGGGGCAGTCTGGGAGGAGGTAGGCTGGCCTAGGGAAGGATGGGAGGAGCTGTCTACTTTTCTATTACTGGGGAGATTTATCTAACACTGACACGATCTGTTTCTCGACAGTCTGGCAGAATTCAGTGAAAACATGGAAAAACATATTTTTTGTGGGAAGACTCAAATCCATCGATGTCCTTTTTTATTGGTTATGAGACTACTCAGGTTTGCTTTCTTCCTGGCATCGGAAGGTGTTTTCTCCTAGTATTTTGTCCTTGCTGCCCAGGGGTTTTGCTACGTTGATTCAAAGTTGTTCGACTTCCGTGTTCTCCTGTCGCCGCTGGTGCGTCATTAGCGCTGTGTCTTTCCGTTTCTGGCATTCTCAGTTGCTCTTCTCTGTGGCATCTCTGTTTCCCTGGCGTCTTCTGCATGTTCTCCTCTGCTCACCTTGGGATCATTCTGCCTCCTTGCTCTGACTTCTTCTTCTTTTTTTTTTTTTTGAGACGGAGTCTCGCTCTGTCGCCCAGGCTGGAGTGCAGTGGTGCCATCTCGGCTCACTGCAAGCTCCACCTCCCGGGTTCACACCATTCTCCTGCCTCAGCCTCCCAAGTAGCTGGGATTACAAGCGCCCGCCACCATGCCCGGCTAATTTTGTGTATTTTTAGTAGAGACGGGGTTTCACCGTGTTAGCCAGGATGGTCTCAAACTCCTGACCTTGGGTGATCCGCCCACCTAGGCCTCCCAAAGTTCTGGGATTACAGGCATGAGCCATTGTGCCCAACTCTGACTTCTTAAATCAGATGCTGAGCTTCTGAATTCCTGGCGCTTTTCCTATTCTGACGTTGGCATTTACATCTGCAATACCTTCTAAGTTATGTTTAGCAACATCTCGCTAGTTTTTGACATTTCCATGATCATTTCATGTCTTCTGAGTCCCATGAGATATTTAGAAGTGAGCTGTTGAATTTTCAAGTGTGCGAGGATGGAAAAAAGTCTGCCTTCGGGAACTGCTTTCTACCCTCATCACGCTGTGGCCTCAGATGCAGGCCGTCTGCCTGTGTCTGAGGCACAGTGGGATTTGCTTCTCAATTTTGTGATTATTCCCAGGATACTTGAAAAGATCGCAAGTCGCCACTTTTGAGGCACAGAGTTCCATGTCTCTATTCAGCCAAGATTGTTAATTATGTTGCCCTGAATCTCTCTCTTTTTGCTCTTTGTCTGGACCGTCAGTAATCCAGGCGCGGTAAAATCTCCCAGCGTCGGGGCTGGCCAACGGCCGCACCCCGCGGTTTTTGCTTTTTATTGCTTTTTGTATTTAGAGGCTATTTCATACCTCTGAGGAGGCGAACTTTCGATTCTCATGATGTCCATGTCCCTAATAATGCCTGGCTCTAAAGTCTGTTTCCTCTGAGAGTCAGACACCGGCCCTCCGGGTTACTCTTCAATATTTACTCATTTTCCCTTCTCTTGGTTTATCACGTGGGGGTCATTTGTGGCGGGCGTGCTTCCTGCAAAGGGCATGCGGCTGGCACCTCTTATCTCCTCTGTCTTCTCACTGGCAGGGTTGGCCAATTTTCTTTTTTTGATATATGACATAAATGGGCCAACTTCTACCATCTTACTACTTTATTTTTATTTGTCCTGGTTTTCTACCTGTTTCTCCATGACCAGCTGCTGGATTTGACTGAGGTAACCGGCCCCTTTGTCTTCCTCATTCATTCTTCCTTCTCTATTTGTTGGGAGTTTGCACACCGACTCTCTGGTGGTGCCCTTAGCACTTTACGGCGGTGCAGCCACACCCGGCGGCGCCCCAGACTCAGCGGTTGGCGGCTGAGGACACTCAAGGCTCGGCCCATCTCTTCCTTTTGTGGCCGCTGGGTAACGCATTTCAAAAAGACTTAGATCACCAGCAGCCCGGCTTTCAGTGACTCTGTGGTGAGGGTTCTGTTAGTTTCTGTGGCTGCTGTTAACCAATTACTACAAAACGCGGGCTTGATGTGGCACTGCTTCCTGTCTGACGGTTCTGGGAGTCGGAGGTCCGAATGGGGTCACTGGGTCACAGTGACGGCGTCGGCCGCGCTCTGCCTGGAGGCTCCCGGGGAGAATCCTCTCCTGGCTCCTGGCCACGCCCTCCATCCTCACCGTCGGCAGCGCAGCCCCCAGGCTCCTTCTCCTGCTTCTCTTGTGTGAGGGCTTTCTCATCACCTGGGCCCACCCAGATCCCCAGGATCGTCTCAAGTCTGGAATCGCATCTGCAAAGCCCCAGGACCACGCGACGTCGCAGGCTCACAGGCACCTCTGGGCGGCCCGTGTCCTGCCAACCACACTGTTGCTGGAGCGTCTAGTTGGGCTGCTGCTTTCCTTTTCTGCCCCTGCCATGACAGTGGTGGCCGCGCCGGGCAGTGGGGAAAGGAAGGATGTTTCAATAAGCGATGTGCAGACAGCTGGATCCCCTCGTAGAAAAAACCTTAAACTCCACTTCACACTCCACAGTGTCCATCTCAGATGGCAGTTAGGTGGAAACGTGAAAGGTGGAAAACAAAAAAGATGCATTTAGAGGATGTCATCGGAGAATATTTTCATGATCATGAGGTGAAGAAAGATTTTAAAAACCCCAAACACACCTGATGACAAACCACAGCTAACAGTGAAAAGCACAAAGCTTTCACCTAAGATCAGAAACAAGGCAAGGAAGCCCACTCTTGACTATTTAAACAGCGCTGGAAGTCCCCACCAGAGCAGTCGGGAAAGAAAGAGAAATAACAGGCCAGGTGCGGTGGTTCATGCCTGTAATCCCAGCACTTTGGGAGGCCGAGGTGGGTGGATCACCTGAGGGCAGGAGTTTGAGACCAGCCTGACCAACATAGCCAAACCCCGTCTCTACTAAAATTACAAAAATTAGCTGGGTATGGTGGTGTGCACCTGTAATCCCAGCTACTCGAGAGGCTGAGGCAGGAGAATTGGTTGAACCTGGGAGGCTCAAGGTTGCAGTGAGCCGAGATTGCACCACTGCACTCTAGCCTGGGCGACAGAGTGAGACTCCATCTCCAGAAAAAAAAAAAAAGAAAGAAATTAAAAAAAGAAAGAAAGAACAGGCACACACATCAGAAAAAAAGATGTGAAATTATGTTTGCAGGTAACAAGCTCTTATATATACAAGACCTCAAAGACTCTACAAAAAACTGTTAGAACTAATAAATTAAGTAAAGTTGCAAGACACAAAATCAACATACAAAAATCAGTAGTATTTCTATACATTACAATGAACTAATCATTACAGTGAACTATCTGATTAAGAAATTAAGAAAACCACCCTATTTATAATAGCATCAGAATGAATAAAATACTTAGGAATAAATTCAACTATGAAGTGAGAGATCTGTGCCTTGGAAACTGTAAGACACTGAGGAAACAAGTTGAAGGAGACATAAATAAATGGGAAGATATCCTGTGTTCATGGATTGGAAGAATTAATATTTTTAAATGCCCATATTACCCAAAGCCTACAGATGCAATGCACTATCAAAATTCCAATGGCATTTTTGACAGAAATAGAAAAGCAATCCTAAAATTTATGAGGAGCCACAAAAGACCCTGAATAATCAAAGCGATCCTGAGCAAGAACAAAGCTGGTGGCATCACATTACCTGACTTGAGATTATGCAACAAAGCTATAGTAATCAAAACGATGTGGTACTGGTATAAAAGCAGACACTGGGCCCGATAGAAGAGAATGGAGAATCCAGAAATAAACACACACATTCAGAGTCAATTGATATTTGACAAAGGTGCCAAGAACACGCAATGGGGAAATGACGGTCTCGTCAATAAACAGTGTTGGGGTAACCCAATATCCACACACAAAACAATGAGTTTGGAGCCTTATCTTACACCATCTACAAAAACCAACTCAAAATGGATTAAAGGCTTAAATGTAAGACCTGAAACCATAAAACTACTAGAAGAAAACACAGGATAAAAGCTCCTTGATTGGGTCTTGGCAATGATTTTTTGGATATGACATTGAAATCACAAGCAACACAAGCAGAAATAAACACGTGAGATCACATCAAACTGAAAAGCTTCTGTATGGCTAAGGAAATAACACAATGCAAAAGTGATCTATGGAGTGGGAGAAAATGAATGTAGAATGTATATCTGATAAGGGATCAATAGTCTAAGTACATAAGGAACTCCTATAATACAATAGTAAAAAACAAAACAACCCAATCGAAGAACGGGCCAAGGACCTGAATGGACATTTGTCTAAAGAAGACATAAAAATGGCTAACAGGTTGATGAAAAGGTGACACATAAAGGTGACGACGGAGCAGGTCTCAGCCTTAGCAAGATGACATCCTGCCGTTGGCGACAACATGGATGAACCCTGAGGACATCACGCAAAGTGAAAAAAGCCAGGCACCGAAGGCCAGAGGCTGCATGATTCCATATACATGAGGAATCTAAGAGTGCAGCTCACAGAAGCAGAGTGAGTGGCGGCTGACAGGGGCTGGGGGAGGGAGTGAGAGGTGCTGGCCCAGGGTGCAAAGCCCTGGTGGTGCAGGACGACGAAGCTCCGCTGACCCGCAGGGCACAGGGTACACAGTGCTGATGTGTGCTGTGTGTGCTGATGTGTGCTGTGTGTGCTGATGTGTGCTGTGTGTACTGATGTGTGCTGTGTGAGCGCTGATGTGTGCTGTGTGTGCTGATGTGTGCTGTGTGAGTGCTGATGTGTGCTGTGTGTGCTGTGTGCTGTGTGAGCGCTGATGTGTGCTGTGTGTGCTGATGTGTGCTGTGTGAGTGCTGATGTGTGCTGTGTGTGCTGTGTGTGCTGTGTGTGCGCTGATGTGTGCTGTGTGTGCGCTGATGTGTGCTGTGTGTGCTGTGTGTGTGCTGATGTGTGCTGTGTGTGCTGTGTGTGTGCTGATGTGTGCTGTGTGTGCGCTGATGTGTGCTGTGTGTGCTGATGTGTGCTGTGTGTGCTGATGTGTGCTGTGTGTGTGCTGATGTGTGCTGTGTGTGCGCTGATGTGTGCTGTGTGTGATGTGTGCTGTGTGTGCGCTGATGTGTGCTGTGTGTGCGCTGATGTGTGCTGTGTGTGCTGATGTGTGCTGTGTGAGTGCTGATGTGTGCTGATGTGTGCTGTGTGAGTGCTGATGTGTGCTGTGTGAGTGCTGATGTGTGGTGTGTGTGCTGATGTGTGCTGTGTGTGCTGTGTGTGTGCTGATGTGTGCTGTGTGTGCTGATGTGTGCTGATGTGTGCTGTGTGAGCGCTGATGTGTGCTGTGTGAGCGCTGATGTGTGCTGTGTGTGCTGATGTGTGCTGATGTGTGCTGTGTGTGTGCTGATGTGTGCTGTGTGTGCTGTGTGTGCTGTGTGTGCGCTGATGTGTGCTGTGTGTGCGCTGATGTGTGCTGTGTGTGCTGATGTGTGCTGTGTGTGCTGATGTGTGCTGTGTGTGTGCTGATGTGTGCTGTGTGTGCGCTGATGTGTGCTGTGTGTGCTGATGTGTGCTGTGTGTGCGCTGATGTGTGCTGTGTGTGAGCTGATGTGTGCTGTGTGTGCTGATGTGTGCTGTGTGAGTGCTGATGTGTGCTGATGTGTGCTGTGTGAGTGCTGATGTGTGCTGTGTGAGTGCTGATGTGTGGTGTGTGTGCTGATGTGTGCTGTGTGTGCTGATGTGTGCTGTGTGTGCTGTGTGCTGATGTGTGCTGTGTGAGCGCTGATGTGTGCTGTGTGAGCGCTGATGTGTGCTGTGTGTGCTGATGTGTGCTGTGTGTGCTGATGTGTGCTGATGTGTGCTGTGTGTGTGCTGATGTGTGCTGTGTGTGTGCTGATGTCTGCTGTGTGTGCTGTCTGCTGTGTGTGCTGATGTGTGCTGTGTGTGTGCTGATGTGTGCTGTGTGTGTGCTGATGTGTGCTGTGTGTGCTGTGTGCTGTGTGTGCTGATGTGTGCTGTGTGAGCGCTGATGTGTGCTGTGTGTGCTGATGTGTGCTGTGTGTGCTGTGTGCTGTGTGCCGATGTGTGCTGTGTGTGTGCTGATGTGTGCTGATGTGTGCTGTGTGAGTGCTGATGTGCTGTGTGAGCGCTGACGTGTGCTGTGTGTGCTGTGTGTGTGCTGATGTGTGTTGTGTGTGTGCTGATGTGTGCTGTGTGAGCGCTGATGTGTGCTGTGTGTGTGCTGATGTGTGCTGTGTGTGCTGATGTGTGCTGTGTGAGCGCTGATGTGTGCTGTGTGAGCGCTGACGTGTGCTGTGTGTGTGCTGTGTGTGTGCTGATGTGTGCTGTGTGTGTGCTGATGTGTGCTGTGTGAGTGCTGATGTGTGCTGTGTGTGTGCTGTGTGTGCTGTGTGCTGTGTGTGTGCTGATGTGTGCTGTGTGTGCTGATGTGTGCTGTGTGTGCTGATGTGTGCTGTGTGTGTGCTGATGTGTGCTGTGTGTGCGCTGATGTGTGCTGTGTGTGCTGATGTGTGCTGTGTGTGCGCTGATGTGTGCTGTGTGTGCGCTGATGTGTGCTGTGTGTGCTGATGTGTGCTGTGTGAGTGCCGATGTGTGCTGATGTGTGCTGTGTGAGTGCTGATGTGTGCTGTGTGAGTGCTGATGTGTGCTGATGTGTGCTGTGTGAGCGCTGATGTGTGCTGTGTGAGCGCTGATGTGTGCTGTGTGTGCTGATGTGTGCTGTGTGTGCTGATGTGTGCTGATGTGTGCTGTGTGTGTGCTGATGTGTGCTGTGTGTGCTGTGTGTGCTGTGTGTGCGCTGATGTGTGCTGTGTGTGCGCTGATGTGTGCTGTGTGTGCTGTGTGCTGTGTGTGTGCTGATGTGTGCTGTGTGTGCGCTGATGTGTGCTGTGTGTGCTGATGTGTGCTGTGTGTGCTGATGTGTGCTGTGTGTGTGCTGATGTGTGCTGTGTGTGCGCTGATGTGTGCTGTGTGTGCTGATGTGTGCTGTGTGTGCGCTGATGTGTGCTGGTGTGTGCTGATGTGTGCTGTGTGAGTGCTGATGTGTGCTGTGTGAGCGCTGATGTGTGCTGGTGTGTGCTGATGTGTGCTGTGTGAGTGCTGATGTGTGCTGTGTGAGCGCTGACGTGTGCTGTGTGTGTGCTGTGTGTGTGCTGATGTGTGCTGTGTGTGTGCTGATGTGTGCTGTGTGAGTGCTGATGTGTGCTGTGTGTGTGCTGTGTGTGCTGTGTGCTGTGTGTGCTGATGTGTGCTGTGTGTGCTGATGTGTGCTGTGTGTGTGCTGATGTGTGCTGTGTGTGTGCTGATGTGTGCTGTGTGAGCGCTGATGTGTGCTGTGTGTGTGCTGATGTGTGCTGTGTGTGCTGATGTGTGCTGTGTGAGCGCTGATGTGTGCTGGTGTGTGCTGATGTGTGCTGTGTGAGCGCTGATGTGTGCTGTGTGAGCGCTGACGTGTGCTGTGTGTGTGCTGTGTGTGTGCTGATGTGTGCTGTGTGAGTGCTGATGTGTGCTGTGTGAGTGCTGATGTGTGCTGATGTGTGCTGTGTGTGCTGATGTGTGCTGTGTGTGTGCTGATGTGTGCTGTGTGAGCGCTGATGTGTGCTGTGTGAGCGCTGATGTGTGCTGTGTGTGTGCTGATGTGTGCTGTGTGAGCGCTGATGTGTGCTGTGTGTGTGCTGATGTGTGCTGTGTGTGTGCTGATGTGTGCTGTGTGTGCTGATGTGTGCTGTGTGTGCACTGATGTGTGCTGTGTGTGCACTGATGTGTGCTGTGTGCTGATGTGTGCTGTGTGTGTGCTGATGTGTGCTGTGTGTGCTGATGTGTGCTGTGTGTGCACTGATGTGTGCTGTGTGTGCTGATGTGTGCTGTGTGTGCTGATGTGTGCTGTGTGTGCACTGATGTGTGCTGTGTGTGTCCACCGCGTTGTGGGCTCAGAACCCACTGGGAGGGTGGAGCTCATGTTAGCATTTCTTACCATCTATGGACACGCAATATAAAGGGGCAGGAGGAGCCTTTGGGAGGCGATGAACACGTGCATGGCCTGATCACGATAATGTCTTCGTGGACACACTCATCCACAGACTCACTGA
This sequence comes from Gorilla gorilla gorilla, assembly GCF_029281585.2. Taxonomy (NCBI): domain Eukaryota; kingdom Metazoa; phylum Chordata; class Mammalia; order Primates; family Hominidae; genus Gorilla; species Gorilla gorilla. The sequence continues at coordinate 145,196,173 of NC_073232.2, forward strand.
GTGGTCTACGTTAAGCAGGTACAGCTTCTTACATGCCGGTCACACCTCAACAAAGTGGCTTAGAAAACATGCTAAAAGCACCAGCTATTAAGAAAAAGATTGATAAATTAGACTATAATAACATTAAAATATTTTGTTCATCAAAAGACCCATTTAAGAGAGTGAAAAGAACTGGTACAGAGAAGACATTTGTCATTCATATAAACAATGAAAATTATATCCAAAGTATACCAGGAAAATCCAACAAACCTCAAAGAACAAAACCCAGATAACCCCACATAAGAACCGGTGAGAGACGAAACAGGCTCTTCACAAATGGCTGGTTGGTGAAAAGCCGAAAGGGCTGGGACTGCCGGGCACATCAGGACATGCAGACAGACGGGGTGTCTGGTAACGTGGGGTGGGGCGGATAAATTGTGGAGGGTGGAACATGGCCAGCCACAGAGACCCGCCACGGAACCAGGCAGGAGCCGGAGTCACGGAGACGAGCCACGGAACCAGGCAGGAGCCGGAGCCACGGAGACCAGCCACGGAGCCAGGCAGGAGCCGGAGCCACGGAGACCAGTCACGGAGCCAGGCAGGAGCCGGAGCCACGGAGACCAGCCACGGAGCCAGGCAGCAGCTGGAGCCACAGAGCCAGGCAGGAGCTGGATGCAGCATGAGCCCTCAGATGCCATTTGCACGAGTTTAATAACAGGCACCCCAGGCTGCAGGATTTTGGGGTGCTGATCTTGGAGGTGAGGTGATAAAAGGCCCTGGCTTTGCAGTACAGTCAGGAGGGTGGGCGCTGTGGGCGGTGAGCTGGGCTGGGGAAGCAGGAGTGGCTCTCGGGTGGGTGCAGGTGCTGCCTCCTGCCTGGTGCTCCATTTGGGCATTTTTCTAGAGCCATGGTGCACTTCACTATCAAAAACAGTTTCCGACACCTCCATGAGCCTCGTGTCTGTGCCAACCGACTCCAGCTCCGGGCTCCCTGCCTCTCCACCCGGCACTCCCACCCTCTCCACAGCCTGAGCCCCACCCAGTCCTGGGCCACTGAGCAGCCCTCCTGCCATGCAGGGCAGACACATGCTCCACACGGTGCTTGTCAGGGGAAGGCAGGAGGGCGGCCGGAGGGACCAGCCAGGGTTCCGAGAAGGGGCTGCCCGTGGCCTGCGATGGACGGGGCACCCAGTGGGCCAGAATCAGATGGAGAACAGCTATAAGCTGCCACGCCGGCTGCTATGGGAGCTCAAGGGCCTGGAGGAGCCTCCCTGGAACACGGTGCCTGCAGGGCCCTCCGTCCTTGGACCTCCTCCTTCAAGGATCCACTTCGCACATGTGCCCTTGTGCAAACTTCTGTGACCCCGATGCAAATTTGCTCTTTCTGTATTTCATGTAAAAAATTTCCACTCACAAGCAGGAGACTCCACAAGGCCTTGGGGTCACAGGAAGGCTCGGAGTGCCAGAGTACACTGTCCAATTTGAGCATTGTTCAGGTTCAACTGACCACAGGGAGCTGCCTGCATTTAAAGTGAGCGACGTGACGGGACTGGACGCTGCACGCCAGCAAGTCATCGCCACAGCGAAGGTCACGGCACACCCAGCCCCAGGAGCTTCCCCAAAATGCCCGCAACCCTCCCTCCTGCACCCGCGACCCTCCCCCAACTTCTCCTGCAGCCCCAGCCCCCACCCCCAGGAAGCAACTTACCTGCCTTCTGACTTGTACATTAGTTTGCATTTCCCAGGCTTCTGTAAAAATGAAACCATCCCTGTGCACTCCCTTGATCCGGCCTCTTTCCCTCAGCGTAATTCTTCTGAGTGAGCCCCGTCACCCCTCGGCGTAATTCTTCTGAGTGAGCCCCGTCACCCCTCGGCGTAATCCTAAGTGAACCCCGTCACCCCTCGGCGTAATCCTTCTGAGTGAGCCCCGTCACCCCTCGGCGTAATCCTTCTGAGTGAACCCCGTCACCCCTCGGCGTAATCCTTCTGAGTGAGCCCCGTCACCCCTCGGCGTAATCCTTCTGAGTGAGCCCCGTCACCCCTCGGCGTAATCCTGAGTGAGCCCCGTCACCCCTCGGCGTAATCCTAAGTGAACCCCGTCACCCCTCGGCGTAATCCTTCTGAGTGAACCCCGTCACCCCTCGGCGTAATCCTTCTGAGCCCCGTCACCCCTCGGCGTAATCCTTCTGAGTGAACCCCGTCACCCCTCGGCGTAATCCTGAGTGAGCCCCGTCACCCCTCGGCGTAATCCTTCTGAGCCCCGTCACCCCTCGGCGTAATCCTGAGTGAGCCCCGTCACCCCTCGGCGTAATCCTAAGTGAACCCCGTCACCCCTCGGCGTAATCCTAAGTGAACCCCGTCACCCCTCGGCGTAATCCTTCTGAGCCCCGTCACCCCTCGGCGTAATCCTGAGTGAACCCCGTCACCCCTCGGCGTAATCCTAAGTGAACCCCGTCACCCCTCGGCGTAATCCTAAGTGAACCCCGTCACCCCTCGGCGTAATCCTGAGTGAGCCCCGTCACCCCTCGGCGTAATCCTAAGTGAACCCCGTCACCCCTCGGCGTAATCCTTCTGAGTGAACCCCGTCACCCCTCGGCGTAATCCTTCTGAGCCCCGTCACCCCTCGGCGTAATCCTTCTGAGTGAACCCCGTCACCCCTCGGCGTAATCCTTCTGAGCCCCGTCACCCCTCGGCGTAATCCTTCTGAGTGAGCCCCGTCACCCCTCGGCGTAATCCTTCTGAGTGAGCCCCGTCACCCCTCGGCGTAATCCTTCTGAGTGAACCCCGTCACCCCTCGGCGTAATCCTAAGTGAACCCCGTCACCCCTCGGCGTAATCCTAAGTGAACCCCGTCACCCCTCGGCGTAATCCTGAGTGAGCCCCGTCACCCCTCGGCGTAATCCTTCTGAGTGAGCCCCGTCACCCCTCGGCGTAATCCTGAGTGAGCCCCGTCACCCCTCGGCGTAATCCTAAGTGAACCCCGTCACCCCTCGGCGTAATCCTTCTGAGTGAACCCCGTCACCCCTCGGCGTAATCCTTCTGAGCCCCGTCACCCCTCGGCGTAATCCTTCTGAGTGAACCCCGTCACCCCTCGGCGTAATCCTGAGTGAGCCCCGTCACCCCTCGGCGTAATCCTTCTGAGCCCCGTCACCCCTCGGCGTAATCCTGAGTGAGCCCCGTCACCCCTCGGCGTAATCCTAAGTGAACCCCGTCACCCCTCGGCGTAATCCTTCTGAGTGAGCCCCGTCACCCCTCGGCGTAATCCTTCTGAGTGAGCCCCGTCACCCCTCGGCGTAATCCTTCTGAGTGAACCCCGTCACCCCTCGGCGTAATCCTAAGTGAACCCCGTCACCCCTCGGCGTAATCCTTCTGAGTGAGCCCCGTCACCCCTCGGCGTAATCCTTCTGAGTGAGCCCCGTCACCCCTCGGCGTAATCCTGAGTGAACCCCGTCACCCCTCGGCGTAATCCTTCTGAGTGAACCCCGTCACCCCTCGGCGTAATCCTAAGTGAACCCCGTCACCCCTCGGCGTAATCCTTCTGAGCCCCGTCACCCCTCGGCGTAATCCTTCTGAGTGAACCCCGTCACCCCTCGGCGTAATCCCGAGTGAACCCCGTCACCCCTCGGCGTAATCCTTCTGAGTGAACCCCGTCACCCCTCGGCGTAATCCTAAGTGAACCCCGTCACCCCTCGGCGTAATCCTAAGTGAACCCCGTCACCCCTCGGCGTAATCCTTCTGAGTGAGCCCCGTCACCCCTCGGCGTAATTCTTCTGAGTGAGCCCCGTCACCCCTCGGCGTAATCCTGAGTGAACCCCGTCACCCCTCGGCGTAATCCTTCTGAGTGAACCCCGTCACCCCTCGGCGTAATCCTTCTGAGTGAACCCCGTCACCCCTCGGCGTAATCCTAAGTGAACCCCGTCACCCCTCGGCGTAATCCTTCTGAGCCCCGTCACCCCTCGGCGTAATCCTTCTGAGTGAGCCCCGTCACCCCTCGGCGTAATCCTAAGTGAACCCCATCACCCCTCGGCGTAATCCTGAGTGAACCCCGTCACCCCTCGGCGTAATCCTTCTGAGTGAACCCCGTCACCCCTCGGCGTAATCCTAAGTGAACCCCATCACCCCTCGGCGTAATCCTTCTGAGTGAGCCCCGTCACCCCTCGGCGTAATCCTTCTGAGTGAGCCCCGTCACCCCTCGGCGTAATCCTTCTGAGCCCCATCACCCCTCGGCGTAATCCTTCTGAGCCCCGTCACCCCTCGGCGTAATCCTTCTGAGTGAGCCCCGTCACCCCTCGGCGTAATCCTTCTGAGTGAGCCCCGTCACCCCTCGGCGTAATCCTAAGTGAACCCCGTCACCCCTCGGCGTAATCCTTCTGAGTGAACCCCGTCACCCCTCGGCGTAATCCTAAGTGAACCCCGTCACCCCTCGGCGTAATCCTTCTGAGCCCCGTCACCCCTCGGCGTAATCCTTCTGAGTGAGCCCCGTCACCCCTCGGCGTAATCCTAAGTGAACCCCATCACCCCTCGGCGTAATCCTGAGTGAACCCCGTCACCCCTCGGCGTAATCCTTCTGAGTGAACCCCGTCACCCCTCGGCGTAATCCTAAGTGAACCCCATCACCCCTCGGCGTAATCCTTCTGAGTGAGCCCCGTCACCCCTCGGCGTAATCCTTCTGAGTGAGCCCCGTCACCCCTCGGCGTAATCCTTCTGAGCCCCATCACCCCTCGGCGTAATCCTTCTGAGCCCCGTCACCCCTCGGCGTAATCCTTCTGAGTGAGCCCCGTCACCCCTCGGCGTAATCCTTCTGAGTGAGCCCCGTCACCCCTCGGCGTAATCCTAAGTGAACCCCATCACCCCTCGGCGTAATCCTTCTGAGCCCCGTCACCCCTCGGCGTAATCCTTCTGAGTGAACCCCGTCACCCCTCGGCGTAATCCCGAGTGAGCCCCGTCACCCCTCGGCGTAATCCTTCTGAGCCCCGTCACCCCTCGGCGTAATCCTTCTGAGTGAGCCCCGTCACCCCTCGGCGTAATCCTAAGTGAACCCCATCACCCCTCGGCGTAATCCTGAGTGAACCCCGTCACCCCTCGGCGTAATCCTTCTGAGTGAACCCCGTCACCCCTCGGCGTAATCCTAAGTGAACCCCATCACCCCTCGGCGTAATCCTTCTGAGTGAGCCCCGTCACCCCTCGGCGTAATCCTTCTGAGCCCCGTCTACACTGTCCCACGCACCAACAGCTCGCCCCTCATTGCCGGGCAGGACCCCACCACGTGGCCGCACCCCAATGTGCTCATCGCCCACTGGGTGTCCAGGTGTCCGTCATGTGGTTGATGGATCTTTCTGTGGTTTCCCGGTTTAGGTCATTGCAGATAACGCTGCTGTAAACGTGTGTATGAGTTTCTGCGGGACGCGTGTCTCCTTATCTCTTTGGTAAATGGAGTGGAATGACTGCGGCATACAACAGGCCTGCTTTAACTTCTTAAGAAACTGCCAAACTGTCTTCCAAAGTGGCTCCAGCATTCACCATTCCCACCAGCCGAGTATGAGGGTTCCGGTTCCACACCTTCCCAACACGTGCTCTGGTCGACTTTGTGAGTTTCACCCGTTCTAACAGGTGTGCAGGGGTATTCCATTGTGGTTTCCATTTGCATTTCCTTGATAATTAATGATGTCGGGCATCCTTCCATCGTACTTTTTTTGCTATCTAAATCTTTTCTGGTGAAGTATCTGTTCAAATCTTTTATAGGATTGTTTCTTTCTTATTATTCAGTTTTGAGAGTTCTTTATATAGTCTAAATTTGTTACTGTTATCAGATTCTTCCAGTCTTGGCGACACTTTTCATTTTCTTAACAATATCTTTCAAAGAGTGGAAATTCTTAAATTTGCTGACGGTCATAAAGATTTTCTTCAGTGTTTTCTGCTAGAAACGTGAGGGTCTTCGGTCTCGGATCCATTTCGAGCTGATTTTCCTGCGTGGCGTGCGGCCTCATTTTTGTTGTGTTTCGTTCTGCACTTGGACGTCCAGGGACTGCAGCCACTCATGGAGATGCCCTTCCTCCGCTCAGCGTCCTCGTCCCTTCGCCAGCCACCACCCGGCTGTGCACCTGTGGCGTGCTTCTGGTTCCCCGCCCCATCCCACGGGTCTACATGGCTACCGTCACGCCTGTGCTCCACTGTGTCAATACTGCGCCTGTGTGACAGAGTCCTGACATCAGGTGGCGTGTGCCCTCCTGTTTTGGCTATTATAGGGGTCCCTTACATTTTTATATAACTTTTAGAATAAGCTTGTTAATTTCTACAAAAAAAAAAAAATCCTGTGGAGATTTCGACTAGAATTGTGTGGAATCTATAGATCACCTTGGGGCAAGTTGACACCTTGGCAATATTGGGCCTTCTCATCTAAGAGCATGATGTTTCTCTCCATTTGTTGAGTTCTTCAATCTCTCTCGGCAATGTTTTATAGTATTAGTGTGTAAAGTCTTGCACCTTTTGTCAAACTTATCCGTAATTATTTCCTGGCTTGGAAGCTGTTGTCAATGGTAGTGTTTTAAGTTTTAATTTCTGATAGTTAGTTATATAGAAATGCAATTGGTTTTTGTACCTTGACTTTTATATCCTTCAACCTTGCCAAAATCACTCACTAGTCAGAGTAGCTTTTTCTGTAGATTAGACTACATTTTCTACACAGATGATGAGACCACCTGCAGAGAAAGACCACCTAGATGCTTTTCCTTTTTTTCCTCCTGCCTCTCTACTCCGGCCGGGATCTCCAGCGTGGTGCTGACACTGCAGTGAGCAGCCCTGCCTGGCTGCTGGCCTTCGGGGACGGCCTCAGCCTCCTGCCAACCTGCGACGCTCAGGGGCAGGTGTTCTGCAGATGTCCTTTGCCAGCTGGAAGAAGCTGCCTTCCCCTCCTCATTTTCTGAGAGTTTGTATTCGGAATGGATGTTGGGTTTTGTCAAATGCTTTTCTGCATCTATTGCAATCATCAGATAGTCTTTATTTTTTAGCTTATGAATGTGGTGAATTACATTGGCTGATTTTTCAAATATTAAATTACCCTTGTATTTCTGGGTTAAAACCCACTTGGACATAATATAAATCCTTGTAACATATTGTTTTGCTCCATTTCCTAACATTTTGTTAAGAATGTTATTAGCATCTATAGCCATGAGGCATATTGGTCCATTTTTTTTTTAATCTCTAATGTCTTTTTCTGGGTTTGGTATCTGGATAATGCCAGCCTCAGAAAATCAGTTGGGAAGCAGAGTCTCCTCTTTAATTGTTGTGGGAGGATGTGTGTAGAAATCCTCTGGGTATAGATGTTTTTTCTTTTCTTTTTCTTTTTTCTTTTTTTTTTTTTTGAGATGGAGTCTCGCTCTGTCACCCAGGCTGGAGTACAGTGGCGTGATCTCAGCTCACTGCAACCTCCACCTCCCGGGTTCAAGCGATTCTCCTGTCTTAGCCTCCTGAGTAGCTGGGATTACAGGCACATGCCACCACACCCAGCTAATTTTTGTGTTTTTAGTAGAGATGGGGTTTCACCATCTTGGCCAGGCTGGTCTTGAACTCCTGACCTCGTGATCTACCTGACTTGGCCTCCCAAAGTGCTGGGATTACAGGTGTGAGCCACCGCGCCCAGCCAAGGCTTCTTCTTTGTGGGAAGATTTTAAACTAAACATTCTATTACTTTAATAGATACAGGCCTATCCAGGTCATCCCTTTCTTCTTGAGTGAGTTTGGAAGTTTGGGTCTTTCGAGGAACTTGTCCATTTCATCTAAGTTGTTAAGTTTATTGGTGCAGCGTTATTATTTACTTTTTATCCTCGCTTGACTCTGTGGTGATGCTGCCTCTATCATTTTTGATAGTGATAATTTTGTGTCTCTATTTTCCTGATCAGCCTGACCTGACTAGAGGTGTATTAATTTTATTGATTTTTCTCAAAGCACTTGCTTCTGGTTTGTGTTTCTGTTTCCTGTGTCACAGATTTCTGTTCTTATTTTCATCATCCTTGATGATGCTTGTGTTGAATTTGCTCTTTTTCTAATTTTTGTAGAAATAGCAGTCATTGCTTTGCAGCCTGTTTTCTTTCCTAACATACATGCTTAGTTCCATAAAGTCCTTCTTGCACTTCAGCAGCATCCACACATAATGATAAATTGTGCTTTTGTCTTCATCTACATCACAGTATTTTCTAAATTTCCCTCCTTTTAATTTCTTCTTTTATCCGTGGGTATTTAAGAAGCATATTTAGTTTCCAAGTGTCTGGGTTTTCCAGGCATGGTTTCTGTTATTAAGTTCTCATTTAACTCCACTGTGGTCAGAGAACCTACTGTGGGTAATTTGGGCCCTTTCATATTTTCGAGGCTTGTTTTATGGCTCAACTTAGGGTCTATCTTGTCAAATGTTCTCTGTGTGTGTGTGTGTGTGTGTGTGTGTAAAAAGTGTACATTCTTCTGCCGTGGGGGGAATGTTACATCAATGTCCGTTACTGATTTGATGCATATTTGTTCCATCACTGTTGAGAAAGGGATGTTGACCTCCCCAGCCATCCTCGGGTACGTCTTGATTGTTCTGTGGCTCCGTGGGTTTTGTCTCGTGTGTTTTGCAGGGATGTTAATCGATGTACAGACACTGAGGTTTCACACCCTCTTCATGAATTAGCTTCCTCCTCTTTACGGAATGGCCCACTGTAGCCCTGGTCACGTTCCCAGGATGAACTCCACCTTTTTCTAATTTAATCTCACCATGCCAACCTTCTTTGGATACTAAGAGATGAGGTTTTTCCATCTTTTCTTTTTAACTTACCATTTTCTTTGTATTTAAAGTGGGTTTCTTGGAGGAAGCATATTTTGAACGCTGAATTTTCATTTAATCAGATGGTATTTTTCTTTTAGTTGGGGGTGTTTAGACACTTAATGTGATGATAGATATGGTTGGGTTGAAATATACTATCTTGCTATTTGTTTTCTATTTTTCCTATCTGTTCTCTGTTCCCTTTTTTTCTGTGTTTTTTTGGATTAATGGTATGTTTATGATTCCATTTCATCATCTTCATTATGTATTTGCTATAAACTCTGTGGGGTTTTTTGTTTTTCTTGTTTTGTTTTTATTGATTACTTGAGGATGCATAGTTTATAACTTTATCACAGTCTATCTCCAAGTAATATTACACCACTTTCTCCAGAGGATGGAGACTTTAATACTTTGCTTCCATTCCCTCCCTCTCATCTTTTGTGCTGCCATCGTTCATTTCACATTTATGTTATAAAACCCCATACCATTATTATTGTCTTTTGCTCTAAGCTTTTTGCTCAAAAATATTTTAAAGAGATTTTGAAAATAAAGGCGTTTTAAGTGTTTATCCGTGTTTTCACTATTTTCAGAGCTGTCTCTTTCCCTGGCCTTGCACACTGGTGGTGGCTGTCTTCCTGCCGAGGGCTCTGCAGATCTAGGAGTGGCCGTTCCTTGCAGCTCTCTCCTTCCAGGTGTCCCGCCCTGCACGTTGTAGCTGTCAGTTTCCCAGACTCCAAACTGCCTGTCCTCAACTTGGGGAGACCCCTGGGCTCTTCCTGCCCCCCCCCCCACAATGCTGTGTCCTGGAAATTCCCCAGAGAGTAAGAGCTGGGTGGGCCATGGCGCTCGCCAGCCAACCCCCCGTCGAGGACCCCCGTCCTGCGCGGACTGCTCGTCAATGTTTGAAAACCCTCATTTCATGTGCTTTTCTCTGGTTTTTATTTGTCTCAGCTGGAAGAACAAATCTGGTCCCTGTTACTTCATCTGAGATGGAAGCAAAAGTCCAATCGATTTATTTTTAATTTTATTTGATACCGAAGTGCAGAAAACTGCACGTACTGCAAGGGTAGCGCTTGGGGAAGTTTCACAACCGGGGCACGTCTGCACAGCCAGCACTCAGTCACAGAATGTCATCACCCCCGAATCCCAGCCGAGGTCAGGGCCTTCCGCGCACTCCCTCGTGCTTTTCACCGTCTGAGTCATTAACGGAGAGGCTGGCTGTTTACTACACATCTGGTCCCCTCCTTTGAAACGGGTATTTGTGGGGGCAAGAACAGCGTTAATTCGTCTTCCCTGTGTGTTTAGCACCAGGATACTGGCACATAGCAGGTATTTTATAAATAGTTTTGAGTGTTTATATATACATATATATTTTATTTTTGACAGGGTCTCACTCTGTTGCCCAGGCTGGAGTGCAGTGGCGCCATCTCAGCTCCCCAAAGCCTCAGTCTCCCAGGCTCAAACCATCCTCCCACCTCCCAGCCTCCTGAGTAGCCGGGACCACAGGTGCACACCACCATGCCCGGCTAATTTTAAACTTTCTTGTAGAGATGCACTCTCACCATGTTGCCCAGGCTGGTGAGTATTTATATCCTACAAATATCTTTGAATGAATAAATGCCTAGAAAAATGTTGCAAAATTTGATGATTATTTTTTGATAGGAGCTAACATTGTTTCATCTGAAAAATAATTTAAATATTTCCATTTTAAAATTACACATTAAGGTGGCTGAGGGCAGTTCCTACCTGTCTCTTCTTTATGGAGGCGATTCCACAGCATTTGAAGAGAAAATTCTCTTGACACAGAGGAAATTGTCCCTTCATCGAACACAGAGAGACCTTCCAGTGGCAGCTCCAGGAGATGTCTGTCTGCGACCAGGACTATCTTATCGGCAACCTCGGGCTGGACTGTGTCTGGGAAACAGCAGTGCAGGGAGATCAGCTCCTGAAGACGGGACCCCTCCCACGGGGTCGCAGGGCTCCGTCTTCTGACTTGGCTGCTGGGCGCTGGGAAAGGCTGGCAGCCCGCCTTGATTCCATGCCAACTCCTCCTCCAGATGCCCCAGAATGGGGCGAGGAACAGCCTCCCATCACGCCTGTCCCTCCACACGATTCTTTTTGTTAGCAAGCACGTGTGGTGTGGCGGGACTGACAATCCACCCACCCGAAGGTGGCTGTGCTGGGTTCCGTGGCGCTCTCAGGAGGCTTGGCACAGAGCCTCCTACCCAGAGGGCTGGTCCAGGGCTGTGCAGAGAAACTTCCGGGGACCTCAGGCGCAGGGAGGCCTCAGGGGAAGGAGCAGCAGGACTTGTGGGACTCCTGGGTTCCTGACCCCCCTTGGCATTCCCGGATGGGTGGGTGGATCCCAACCCCACCTCTTCTGGCGGGATGAGCTCCCCAGGCTGAGTGGCCGCGCCCGCCCCACTCACTGTGTTGTCCTGTGGACGTTTTCCTCTCCTTGTCTTTGCCCTTCGACTTCCCTGAATTGGCAACAACCGCAGGTGTCTGCACTCTGAAAGTCAGGTTATATATTCGGGTTTAAGAAACAGAGATAACAAACGCTTGGAATATAGGCGACACCTGCTCAGCCTGTTTCACTTTAAGGCAGCAGCACCACGAATCCCCACGCTCACTTCTGGGGATGGTCCCACTGAGGTGGGGCTGGGATGAGCCACAGGATTTTGGGATCATCTCTGATCCACCAGCCAAGCTAAATGGTGCCAGGTGTCCGTCCCCTCTGCCTTCCTTCCCACCCCAAATCAAAGCAGCCGGGGCGGTCCCTCGGAGGTGCTTGCCCTCCCACCCCACACTTGGGCCAGGGGCTGGAGGGACTGTGGGCAGTGGGCAGTGGGCAGTACTCCTCCAGGCAGAAATGGAGGCAGAACCAGGAAGAACTGCTTCCTGGGAGCAGGCGGGCGGCGCCGAGTCCTGAACAAAGGCAGTCGAGAAGGCACAGCAAGCACACGTGGTTGGCCACAGCACTGGACACACGTGTCCATGTGTGAGCGTGGTGGGGTGCCAGCCTCAACGTCATCCCCAGTACCTGGCCTTGGAGAGGCTGAGCAGGGGGAATAGCGGCTGCAGAAGCTCCTCCAGAGGCCCCAGGACGCTACTGAGCCTCTGCACAGGGCGCTCCTTCTCTTCCACCTGCAGGCCTTCTGGCTCCTACCGCAATCCAAAAAAAGAGGCCCCCGTAGCAAACAGGGCGCATGGCCCAGACCCCGCGAGGGCCAGGCCCCTGCAGAAAGGCCGAGCTCCTGCCCCTTCTGCAAACAGCATGGTGGACAAGGGCACCTGGCTCGGCAACGAGGGCCCCACAGCACCTGGCCCATCCTCTGGAGGGTCAACCTGAGACCCCAGCCCCCACCCATCTCCTCTGCCCGCACCACAGAGGGTCCTGCCTGTGGGGACAGCTGGGCCCAGGTGACCCTGAGCTCTGCGGAGCAGAGTGGGCCGGGCCCCTCCTGTTTGTGCTTCAGGGATCAGACATGGCCAAGGAGCCCAAGGAGCAAGTTCTCCCCCCACATGGAGCAAGTTCTCCCCCCACATGGAGCTTGGCCTGGGAGTTGGGCAGTGCCCGGGTGTTGGGATGGCCCAAGCCCTTCAGCAGCCTGGCCTAGCGCCCCGCCCCTCCCCCCACCTCGCCAGGGTCCTGGCTCTCAGGGGTGGGGAGCAGAGGGTCCCGGCTGGGTGGCTTGGAGCCTGGAGGGCCTCACCGAGCCTATGTTCAGGGCCATGTCCTCGCTGTACACCTGGGCCTGGGTCTGCTTCCGGAACTGCTGGGCACAGGCCAGCAGGTGGGAGAAGGCAGTGGGACTTATGGCCAGACGCATCACCTTGCAGGAGCCTGTGGGGACATGGACACACCCTCTGTCGCTGCCTAGGGCTGAGGATGGCAGCTGGACCGTGCATGGTGAGCACTGGGAAAAGGGCTGCTGTCCCGCAGGAAAGGCTGCATGGATGGAAGTCCCTTCCTCCATGTGGGGTCCCCCTGGTCCCATGCTGTGGAGGCGCTGCCACATCATTGCGCAGCCAACAGATGGGCCTCCTGGGCCCCAGGGAAGCACACGCCCCGTCTACACCTGTTTCCAGAATGTCACAGGCTCTACAGACCCCTCCATCCCTGTGGGTGGAGGGCTGGGAGAGGCCACACCCCTGGGACCCCAGTGGCTCCCTGGTGGGCCTTCAGCTTCTGGAAGGAAAGGGCCCGTGTGCAGGGAACCTGAGGCACAGTGGGCATCAGCTCTGCTCCCGCCCCCGCTCCCCTCCCGAAACCGCTCCCCTCCCGCCCCTGCTCCCCCTTCCCCACGCTCCCGTCCCCTCCGCTCCCCTCCCCCTGCTCCTGCCCCTGCTCCCCTCTCCCCCCGCTCCCCTCCCCACTTCCCGTCCCCACTCCCCTCCCCCACTCCTGCCCCTGCTCCCCTCCCCCTCTCGACCTGCTCCCCCTCCCCTCCACCTCTCCCTTCCCCCTCCCCACACTGCCCTGCTCACCTCCCCACTCTCGCCCACACTCCGCCTGCCCTGCTCCCCCTCCCCCTCCCCTGCAGCCCTGCTCACCTCCCACCGCCTGCACCTTTCCTTTGGCTGCAGTAATGAACTTGGGTTTCTCGTAGGCAGCGCCGTACAGACGGGACCTGCTGGCAGGACGTGGCCCAGGGTCGCAGGCAAGCCATGAAGGAAACACACCTCACAGCCCAGCTCCAGCGACCTCAGAGGAGCCCAGTGAGGCCAACTCTGCAGACCATGGACGCCCAGCAGGGCCCTCCCCATGTGCGCCTCCAGGAGCACCGCTGGGTGTGCATGGCCAGTCAGGACGTGGATTGAGAACACGCTGGGTCATGCACCGGGCACTTGGCCATGGCCAGTGAGTTCTGTGGTCACTGCCAGAGGCACCGCCGGCTGGCCCCAGGCCAGTGGGAGCTGGAGAGGACAGCTGTCCTGCTCTCGGCTCCACCATAACAGTGACCTTCGGGTCCGGACGCCCAGACCAGACACAAAGACCCTGTACGGGAGACAGGTCACAGGAAGGGGTGTGCGGCGTCTCTGGACCGCCCCCGCCCTTGGGGTACCCGGTGTCTGTCCGGCACCTTCTCGGGACTGTCCGGGCGTTTCCCGAGTCCCAGGCCTCCCTGGGGTGGGGCTGAGGTGTGGGCAGCCCACGGCTGGGTCTCTGCCTCCCTGAGACCTCTCAGCGGGCTGGGGGCGGCCTCAACAAGAAGGAGCGGCTTTACCTGTCCCCTGAGAGGTGCAGAAAGAGGATCCAAAAGGTCGGAGGCATCTCATTCAAGAGGTTAAAATGCTGCTCAGTGACGCAGAGATTTTGCCAAGCCTGCGTGGCGAAAAACGGCCATCAGGGGACGCATTTAGGACGCAAGGACGTCGCTGTGCTGTTCCCCTCATTTCCAGGAGACCTCGTGGCAGAGCCACGGCGGGGGCTTTGTACCCTTCCTGCCCGAGGCTGGGCCCTTGGGGTGGGGGGCCCTGCTGGAAGTGACTCGGGGCTGCCACCAGGAGGCAGCAGAGGCACGCAAGAGTCACCGGCGTCCCCAAAATGTCATTTCTCTCCGGTTGTTAATGTTTAGAAACCTGATTTGCATGACGCAAAGTGCATGTTCACCAAACCCAAAATAACAAACGGAAAATTCTCCAGCGCCTCCTCTGTGAGTGGTGCCTTTCCCTCCATCCTTCTGTGTCCTCCACACCACACATGGAGACATACATGTACAGACACATGGATGCATGCAGACACACACGCGTGCACAGACACGCACTCACGCAGACAGGCACGGACACACACAGACATGCACCTGTGCGCAGACGCACACACGGAGGCATGCACAGACACACACAGATGCACGTGTACATGGACCCAGACACACAGACATGCACGGACACAGACACCCACCCGTGCATAGACGTGCTCACGCAGACATGCACAGACACACACATGCACACGTACACAGATGCACACACACAGACATGCATGGACACACACATGCCCACGTACACAGATGCACACACAGACATGCACGGACACACACATGCACACGTACACAGATGCACACACAGACATGCACGGACACACACAGATGAATGCATACACGGACCCAGACACGCACGTGTGCACGGACACAGACACGCACGCTTACACAGACGCACACACTCACGCAGACATGCATGGACACACGTGTACACAGTGCAGACTCAGAGCCGTGCCCCCATGCTCCCCTGGGGAAGGCCCTCTCTTCCTGGCCTTAGGCCCCTGGGATGCCAGTCGGCTGTGGTCAGGCAGTGCAGGCAGCAGCTCCAGCCTGTCCGCTCCCGTGGACTATGAGTCTGTCTAATACCAGACCCAGCACGCGGTTCAGGCTTCTCACCACCAGCGGCAGGCGGCCACCACAGCCCCTGAGGGCCAGCCAGAGGGCTCCTGAAGGCTTGGGCCTCTCTGCATGGGCAGCCCTCCATTGAGCTGTGAGGCTTGTGGTTCTGAGTCATAGCTTCAAGTTTGCACAAACAAAGCAGTTTTTATAAAACTTACTATCAAAGTAGAATATACAGAAAGTGGCGTAAAAGCCCATGCGTGAAAAGCTTGATGGATTTTTGCAGTGGGCACACCTGTGTGGCCAGGCAAAGAGATGGGACATTGCCGGCCACTGGCCCTCGTCCCCACAAGGGGACCACAACAGATTCTAGCAGCTCAGGTGGGCTTTTCTGCCGGGCCTCTGGCTTGCACCGTGGGCTTCACCCAGGTGGAGCGTGGGGATGACCTTCCTCCCTGCAGATGCCACAGCTGGGAATGCCACAGCTGGGAACGCCACAGCGTCTTCATCCGTTCTGTGGCCAAGGGCATCTGGGTGGCTTCCCGTCGCTGGGGGTCATGAGCGATGCTGCTCTCTGGGGACCCCAGCGAAGGATTTCTACCGGGCGCAGAGTCAGGTGCAGCCTTGCTGTGTCAGCTACAGCGATTCCGCCAGAACCCTGCCCAGGGGCTGCTGCACCCAGGGGCTACTGTGCCAAGGGGCGGGCATGAGGCCCAGGGAGCCTCAGCTGCCCCCATCCCCATCTCATCCCCACTGGCCATGTCCTCCTTTTCCATGGGAGCCATTCTGGTTGGCGTCTGGTTATCTGCGTCGGGCTTCAATTTTGCATTTCCCTGACTAATGAACTTGAGCACCATTAAAATTATTGGCCACACGAATCTCTGCTTTTGTGAGATTCCAACCTCATGCCATCTTCAATCAGTGTCTCCTTTTCTTACTGAAAAGGGACCCACACCCTTCATCCATGTGGGACGCACATGTGTCGGCAACCTAGTGTCAATGTCTTCTCTTCTCATTCTCTGTGGCTGCCCCTCGACTCTCGGCAGGGCGTTTTTGGTGAACAGAACTTCTGAATTTCAGCGCAGTCTGATTTGTCATTTTTCCCTTGTACGGCTCCTACCCTGTGTCTCCCATGGCCACAGGGGGTGGCGCAGCCCCAGGTCCCCACAAGGGACACAGCCCTGGGCCACCTGCCAGGCCATCTCTGTGGAAAACAACATGGCTAATAACTCAGGGAAACCAGGCTAAGACCTCACTGGAAGGAGGAAGAGCCTCCGTGAACCCTCGGCCACAGAGAGAACTGGTGGCTTCACGGCACGGAGCCTCTCGGCCGACACACACGGAACAGCACCCGAGTTCTTCAGTCTCTTGGTTCTGTATTTTCTTTTCAGTCTTTCTACATGTTATTTCTTTTTCTAGTCATATTGTTCTGTATTCAATACAAGTGCTGATAGGGCGTACATTTCCACTCTTGGGGAAAACTTTTCAATACTGTACCATTAAATATGATGCATGCTAGGGCTGTATAGATATTCTTTATTGGATTAAGGACATTTGCTTCTGTCTTAATTTTAAAAATCATGAGTTGATGTTGGATTTTGAAAGACACCTGTTTTGTACCTGTCAAGGTGATTTTGCGATTTGTCTCCTTTTCCTTCTGTTAACATGGTCAATGATATTGAATGATTTTTGAATATTGAACCACATGGAACACAACTACTTCACCCTGATGTGGCGCCCCTTATAACTGCTGGACTTTATTTGCTGTATTTTGTTAGGATTTTTGTGTAATAGTGATGAGAGAGCCTTTCCTTTCTTGTAATGTCCCTGCTAAGTTTCTAGTGTCAACGTTCATCTGGCCTCTTAGTAAAAGAGGAAGTTGTTTGCTTTATTTCTACTTTCTATGAGTTTTCAAAGCGGTTATTTATTCTTTCAGTTTTTGGAAGAACTTACTGGTGAAGCCAGTGGGGTCTGGGTTTTCTTTGCAGCAACATTTTAAATAAAAGATTCAATTTCTTTAACAGACGTTGAATCATTTGGATTTTCTACACTTCTGTTGGCTTTGGTGAGCTGTGTTTTGTTGAGGAGTTGGTCCATTTGAGTCCGGTGTCGCCTGTATTGGAGTAAGGCTGTCAAGAACATTCTGTGTGAACTTTCAATGCCTGCATCATCTCAGGGATGGGTCTTTTTCTTACTGATACTGGAAACTCGCCTTTTCCCTTTCTTTCTTGAGCAGGTGTTTCTCCATTTCATTGTCTTCTCTTTGGAACCAACTTGTGCCTTGGATTTCCTCTGCTGGTTTTGGCTTCGCTGTTTCTGATGTTGTATTGATTTGTCCTCTTTCATTTTTCTTAGCTATAATTTATTGTTGTTGTCCAGCTTCTTGAAATCAAAGCTTAAATCAAGGTGTTTTCTGGCTTTCTTCTTGTATTCAAGGCTGTTATTTTTCCTGTAACCCGTTTGAGCTAAGTCACGTAAGTTTTTATTTGTAGTATTTTCATTCTCTAAGTCAGTTTAAGTCTAAGTCAGTTTAAAGGGTTTTCTGAATTCCGCTGTGACTTCTTCTTTGACTAATTTGATCATCGTGAGTAACTGTTTAATTTCAAGGCGACCGTGTTTCTCACAGGTCCATTTTTGTCACTGATTTCCCGCTTTATGTCACCGTGGTTGGAAAACACACTCTGAGTGACCTTGGTACTGGGGATCTCTGCTGTGGCTGCGTGTGGCCCAGCACTGTTCAGTTTTAGCCATGTCTGGTGAGGGCCTTCTCGCAGGTGGGGACACCATAGAGTCCGGGGTGGCACAGGGCATTCCATGGCGAGGGGGCTGAGTGTGCCAGCTCAAGTCTCTCCTCCTCTTCCTATAAAGCCACAGTCCTGCTCCCAGGATAACCCCTGAATCTAAAACCATTAATTAGATCAACCCATTCATGAGTTTTGGAGGGAACATTCAAACCATAGCATTCTGCCCCCAAAACTCATGTCCTTCTCATGTACAAATACATTCCTACAAACCCCGTAGCCCCAAAGTCTTAACTTGTTCCAGCAGCAACTCAAAAGTCCGAAGTTCAGAGTCTTTTCTATGAGCCTGTGAAATCAAAACAAGTTCTCTACTTCCGACATACAGCGGTGGGACCGGCTGAGACATTCCCACTTGAAAACGGGAACAGGCAAAATGAGGAGTGGAGGCTCCAAGCAAGCCCCAACCCCACAGGGCTGACGTGATCCTGAATTCAGGGAATGGTCTCTTCCGACAGCACCTGCTGCCTCTGGATGCAGGGGCTGGGGGTTGGGCCTCTCCGATGGCTTTGCTGGGTGCAGCCCACATGGCTGCTCTTATGGGTGGGAGTCCAGTGCCTGAAGCTTCCCGAGCTGCCAGTGACTCCACAGCTCTGGGGTCCTGGTCGGGGGTCCTGTTCCCGTGGCTTTGCTCTGCTGGGGCTGTCTGTGGTGGCTCCATCCCTGGGAGGAGTCTCTGCCCAGGCCTCCAAGCTTTCAATGGCATCCTTTGAAATCTGGATGGAGGCTGCCAAGCCTCCATCTTGCTCTCTGCAAGCCTGCAGAATCAGTGCCATGTGGCCATGGCCAATGCTGTGGCCACACCTTCTCGAGCTGTGGGTCTATCTGCACCAGAGCTGCTTGAGCCACCCCTGGGGCCGCCATGGAGAGCTGCACTGGAATTTAGGGAGCATGGTCCCCAGCAGGCCCTGGGCAGGGAGCCTGTGGAGGGCACCTCTGGCCCATCCACCAGTGCAATTCTGCCTTCCATGGCCTCCAGGCTTGCAATGGGAGGGGAGCCTTGAGGATCTCTGAAATGACTTCTGGGTCTTTCTTCCACTGCCTTGAAGAACAGCACCCGGCCCTTCCTCTCTGTGCTGACTTTTGGTGAACGGTCTAGAGCCTTGGCTCCTCTCCTGGGCACACCTTTCACTCTTTACGTGGCCAGGCTAAGAGCTTCCAGATCCTTCCGCTCACTTTTCTTTTGATGATAATTCCATCTCCGAGTTATTTTTTCCCTTTTGCAGCTCAGTGTAGTGGTTAGAAGTAGCCACGCAGCAGCCTAATTCTTTGCTGCTTGGATATTTATTCTACCAGATACCCTCGTTCACCACTCTGAAGTTCAGCCTTTGACAAAGCTGTTCCACGTGGACAGTTCAGCCAAAGTCTTTGCTAATTTATGACGAGGCTGGCCTTTATTCTAGGTTTTAATACCTTGCTCCACAGTTCCATCTGAAATCTCATCAGAATGGCCTTTCCTGTCCAAATCAGCATTCTGGTCACGACCACTTAATGGATCTCTAAAGAGTTCCAAACTTTCCCTTGTCATCTTGTCTTCCAGGCAGGCCCTCACCAGAATCACCCTCAATGATCCATTTACAGACATACTGGGTTTTTAAAAGCCTTCTCCTCCAAATGCTTTCAGCCTCTGCTCATTACTCAGTTCCAAAGCTGCTTCCATATTTTCAAGTATTCATTATTGTCAACCACCCCACTCCTGGTACCAATTTTCTTAGTCCATTTCCAGTTGTTTATAGCAGAATATCTGAAACTGAGTAATTTACAAAGAAAAGGAAATTATTTCTTACAGTTCTGGAGGCTGAGAAGTCCAAGGTCAAAGGGCTGCATCTGATGAGGGCCTTCTTGCAGGTGGGGCCTCTGCAGAGTCCTGAGGTGGCCCAGAATGACACACAGTGAGGGGGCTGTGTTAGCCCAGGTCTTTTCCTCTTCTCATACAGCCATTAGCCCCACTCCCATGATAACCATAATCCATTAACTTATTAGTCAACAAATGGGCTGATCCATTCATGAGCCCTCATGACCCAGTTACCTCTTCAAGGCCCCACCTCTCAATACTGCCACATTGGGCATTGTTTCAACATGAGTTTCAAGGGAGACAAACGTTCAAATCATAGCACCCTTGCTCTGTCTTTTCCAATGTCCCCCTCAGACAGGGTCTTTTCTTCAGTCTGTTTCTCAGTCACAGATTCAACCTTGGGCTGCATTCACTTTTCCCAGAAACCCCCACATTGAGCCCTTCATTTAGGAGAGCACATATGGGATGCTGCAGAGGACACTATGTCCTGGAGGCTGCGTCATCTCCAGGCACCACAAGACCACAGCAGATTTCACTGCCTTCCAGAAGCTTCCAGGGGAATGTCCCTAAGGCCCAGGACCTGGTGGGTGTTCCCAGGGTGCTGTGGGGCTGCTCCTGGTGGGCATTCCAAGGGTGCTGTAGGGCTGCTGCTGGTGGGTGTTCCCAGGGTGCTGTAAGGCTCTGGTCTCGGTGGGTGTTCCCAGGGTGCTGTGGGGCTCTGGTCTCGGTGGGTGTTCCCAGGGTGCTGTGGGGCTGCTCCTGGTGGGTGTTCCCAGGGTGCTGTGGGGCTGCTCCCAGCTGCAGTGCAGTGACCTCTCCTGTCCTGGCTGAAGGCTCGCTCCTCCTCCTCGCAGAGCTTCTGTTGACACCAGTCCCAGCTGATTTCCCAATTGCCCAGTGGCCCCGGGATGGACGGTGAGGGTTGACTCAATGCTCTCAGTGCAAACATTTTAGCTTAGCTAGTTCTCATTGCTTCCATGGCTGATAACTTTAAAAATATGAGGCTCTGCCATTCGCCGGCCTTTCCCGAGGCTGCTGCGGTGGGTCTGCTGTGGCCTACGACGTCCCCCAGCCCGACTGCACTGAGTCTGTGCCTGGCTGAGAGTCGGTGCAGCTTTTCCATGAGAATTCCTGAAACAGGAGGGCCTGAGGAGTGGTGGCCCCCATCGTGGTGACCGATGGCTCCCACATGTCAAGCCCCAGGCCACCTCCTGGCCCTGCACTCAGTCCTGCACACACACTGGTGTCCTTGGTCCCCAAAGCTCCTATGGGGTGAGCTCTGCCTGGTCTGCAGCCGTGCGGGAGGGAGAGCCATGACTCCCGTGCCCAGCTCACCCACAGCAGGTGCTCTGGTACCAGCCTGGCTGCTTGCTCCTCACCTGTCCAGTAAGTGCTGCCCGGGGCAGCCCATTATTTTTGAGATGGGGTCTCACTATGTTGGTCAGGCTGGGTGTCAGTGGCTATTCACAGGCACTATCATGGCTCACTGCAGCCTCGAACTCCTGGGCTCAAGTGATCCTCCTGCCTCAGGCTCCTGAGTAGCTGGGACTACAGGTGTGTGCCCCCATGCCCAGCTTAGACCACAGGCGCCCCCAACGCCCGGCTTAGCCCATTTTTATTCCCGCTTGCCATGCACACCCTCCTGGACCCAGCTCCGGCAGGGCCATGTACATCAGCATCTTCCTCCAGGCACGGGGCCAGGCTGTGCCACCTTCTCCTGTCCTCGGGCCTGGGCTGGGCCTGCAGGCCCCTTGCCTCCACCCTCCGTCCTCTCAGCTTCAGAAGGACGGCAGCTTTCCAGGTTTCCACCTCTGGGTTGAGTCACCAGTTCTCAGCCGGGTCCATATTGCGCCCACTGGCCATGTCTGCAGACATCTCTGGATGTCACAATGGCAGGGGTGCTCCTGTCACCCAGTGGCGGATGCTGCCCCCACCCCACCCTCACCAGCAAAGCACTGTCCGCCAAACAGCCCTGGACGAGGGGATATTTGGTCAGGTCCACCCCAACGAGAGGACCAGGGAGGCAGCCACGCAGCCGAAGGAGGGAGGGGCCCCATTAGGCCACGCTTGTCTGTTTCCCACAATTCAAGAAATGTCATCGTCTTTTTTCTTTAAATACTGCCATTCACACCTGCTAATCTGAACAAAAGGTGCCGTTAGCTATCCTGCTCTACAAAAATGTTTCTCAAGATTAAACCCTTAGACCTGACCAAGGTGTAAAATATTTCCTTAAACAGAGGCAGGGAACATGCAGCTCCGATCCACATGAGGCCCTCAGGGCACTGCTGGCCTGTCTGCTGGTCAGCTCTTGGCTGCAGGCCTGGCTGTGCGTTTGTAGTTGTGACCTCGCCAACCTCACCGCACCCACCAGGTGCAGGGGACACTACCCCCACAAGGACCAGGGGACACTGAGGCTTGGAGAGGCGACCCAGGTGCACATGGCTGGGGGCACGGGGAGGGATGGCTCATGAGCTGGGGGGTGAGCAAGGCTGCCTCGCTCAGGCGTGGGACTGTGCGGCTGCAGTGTCTGTCCGCAGAGCTCCAGAGCTGGGGGCAGGTTCAGCGGCATCCCTGCCCGCTTACCTTGGACACAGCGGCCAGCCTCTGCTCCACACAGGCGCCCAGGCTGGTGGTGGTCCTGTCTTGGCGCCGAAGCTGGTGCTGTAGCTGCAGCAGGGCCGCCAGCTGTGAGCTGCTGGTGTTGGCTGTGGCTGCAAGCAGGACATCCCTCATCGTCTCCGAGGCCGAGCAGCTCTGAAAGGGAGCAGGGGAGGTGTGCCAGGGGCCCGAGGCCTGGGCGGGGAGGCCTTGCACCCTGCGGAGGGTGCGCAGCAGCTGCAGCCTGGGAGCAGGAGTGGGCTGGCTCTCCTGGCAAGGCTCCCCTGGGATGCTGGCTCCTCCTGGCACCTGCAGAGTCGTGTGGGGCCACGCTTGTTCCCTCTGTGGGACCTCTGTGAGGTCTGCACGGACAGGGCACTGCTGGCCTGTGACTGCCGGGTCTCTGTGTCTGCCCGATCCTCTGTGGGACCTCTGTTAGGTCCACACGGACAGAGACCTGCTGGCCTGCGACTGCCGGGTCTCTGTGTCTGCCCGATCCTCTGTGGGACCTCTGTGAGGTCCACACGGATAGGGAACTGCTGGCCTGCGACTGCCGGGTCTCTGTGTCTGCCCGATCCTCTGTGGGACCTCTGTGAGGTCCACACGGACAGGGACCTGCTGGCCTGCGACTGCCGGGTCTCTGTGTCTGCCCGATCCTCTGTGGGACCTCTGTGAGGTCCGCATGGACGGGGCCCTGCTGGCCTGTGACTGCCAGGTCTCCGTGTCCGCCCGATCCTCTGTGGGACCTCTGTGAGGTCCACACAGACAGGGACCTGCTGGCCTGCGACTGCCGGGTCTCTGTGTCTGCCCGATCCTCTGTGGGACCTCTGTGAGGTCCGCATGGACGGGGCCCTGCTGGCCTGTGACTGCCAGGTCTCCGTGTCCGCCCGATGCAGGGGATCGGGGATAAGCACATGAATGCATGTTCTCTCTGAGCCACAAGTTTACGTGGCCGGCAGGCTCCCACTGCTTGAGGACCCTGGCCTGTGGCCTGCTTCTCTAATGGAGTCCCCCCAAGGCGAGGGCCCCAGCTGAAGCCCAGGGTCCTCCCTCCTCCGTGAAGGGCCTGGCTGGAGGTGCGCAGGGCAGAGACACACCTGAGACAGAGCCAGGAACTGGCAGGTAGTTGCAGGGTCCAGGGTGCCAACACACTCCACCATCTCCAGGCTGGCGGCTGCTGCGACATCCAGGAGGCCACTGCCAAGGGCCACCTGTAGGCACTGCAGCAGCACCTCTGACGCCTGAGCCAGGTACTGCTGGGCCAGAACCATCCTCCTCTGTGGGGCACAGGGCTCAGGCTCAGGCCAGGCTCCGGGCAGAGGCCACACGAGGGGCAGGAGGGGCAGCCGCACCTTCAGGTCCTCGCCTCTCCTGCCGTGCTCCTCCGGGGCTGCCCTGGAGGCCGGCGGGTCCCTGCTGGACTTTGTGGCACCCTCTTCTTCTACCTCCAGCTCCAGAGACTTGAGGCCGCTCAGCTTGGCGCCCACCTGTGACACACATTGCAGGTTGGCAGACACTTCTGGGTTCCTGCTTGGTCGGCGTGGGGAGGGCCCACCCAGGGAGGCCGGGGTGGTCGGGCTCCTCAGCAGGGTCCCCGGGTAGGGGGTACCGCAGGCCACAGCGTGGCCTCTCACTGTCCCAAACCCTCCACCCCTGAGTTGATGCAGGGTGGCCCTGACCCGTGAGCCTGGGCAAGGGGACGCTGGAGCCTGGGCGAGGGGATGCTGCAGCCAGGGTGAGGACGCAGCCTCCTGAGGAAGCCGGCCTGAGTCACGTGGGCCTAGAATCCAACACATTCCCAGGGGGCTCTCGTTCCTGTCCTTTGGAAACATCTTTCCTGGAACCAGCCAGCACTGAGGCCGAGGCATCCACCAGCCCTCAGGGGCCCCTGGTCTGGCTGAGACACAAGCCCCACCTGGGTATAGGAAGCCCTGGCAGCCCCTGAAGAACCTGGGTTGAGAGGGAGCCCCCTGGGTTTTCGGGACACAAGGTATCACAGTGCCAAATCTGTATATGCACCCAATGATCAGGCGTCAAAATAAAGAAAACACTGATAGAAATAGAGAAGGAGTGATGGACATGTCCCCGTTCCAGTAGGCTGCCTGAATGCAGGCAAAAACCGGCAAGCACACTGGAGGCAGGGCAGCCGTGGCCACCTGACATGCACAGCTGCCTGACATGCACGGAGCCTGGCCCCTTTCTCGACGGAGCACACACCGTTCAGGCGTGTGCAGAACATTTACCAAAACCAACCAGGGCTGCACCACGTGCAGCCACTGCAGAGTCCCCAGGACCGAGACCACTCGGTGTGTTTTCAACCACCAGGACATTAAACAGGAAGTCAGTCATGAAAATAGACCCGTGAGAAACACAGTTGCCTTGAAATTAAACAAGATACAATCATCAAGTCAGTCAAACAGGAAATTGCAATGGAATTTATAAAACGGACTTAGAGAATGAAAATACTGAGGGAAGAGAAAAGGAAGAGTCAGTGAGGCCGACAGCCAAGGCTGGTCTTTGGAGAAACAGCCTGAAATGTCACAGCCACAGGCAGAGAGAGAGCTGCCAGGCAAAACCAAGCTGCGGCAGCACTGGTGAGCCGGGGGGAGGGAGGGCAGCAGAGAAGCCTTCGTTCTCCAGGTCATCAGCCGGCTGCCAGGGGAAGTTTCCTCCCCTTTTCAGGCATGAACACGGTGGGCTCCGAGGGAACCCGCATGGGTTGTGGGAGGGGGTGGGGGCTTATCCAAAACACACCCACAGCTGCACAAACAAGAGAGGCTGCGCTTTGTGCTCCCTAAAGACACACCTGCAGCGGCACAGATAAGGAAGTCACAAGAACAGCGAAAGAGACGAGCGGACTTTCTTATCAAAGCGTTTGGATTCAACTGTGAAAACGGCAGTCCACTCGGGCCCCCTCTCTGCCGCAGAGAGCTTTTTTCTTTCACTTATTAAACTTTCGCTGCAACCTCTCCCTGTGTCCACGCGCCTTAATTTTCTGGGTTGTGAGACAATGGACAACGAGCTCGGATCACACCTTAGCCAACGTGACCAGCAACCCTAGACCATGTCAATCCTACGTGTCAAAACTTGGGAGACTAAAGTGGGGGTTAGAGGAAACACACAGCCTTGAATACAAGAAAAACCCAGAAAAACCTTGATTTCAGCTTTGATTTCAAGAAGCTAGACAACAACATAAATCGTATCTAAGGACAGCAAAAGGCAGGTACGTCCCGGCCTGGCCTGCATGGGGCGGGGGCCGCGGAAGACCCCTGCGCCCTCCACACGGGACTTGACGTCTGCTCTGCCCTGGCCCCTCCTCGCTGGAGCACCATCAGCAGCATTCACGGATGAGGACGCAGCTCACAGGAGGCCCTGCCGACCCTCGCTTCTGGTCCACGCCCACCCGCTACCCGAGCAGGCCAATGGAGGCTGGTTGCACGCAGAGCCTCGATTCCATCAATTCACTCGAGGTACATCAAGTCCTGTGCTAGGTCCTGAAGACGCAGGACAGACAACATCTCAGGGCCGACCCAGGGTTGCACGGCACCTGGTGGGGGGATTGCCCTGGGCATGGAGCCAGGCACATACGGCGTGGTTGCTCCAGTCCCTGAGGGCGTCTTCCTGAGGAGCTGGTGTGTGGGGACGAGCCCAGCTTCTCTGCTGGGGCAGGTGCCTTCTGGGGGAGGAGCTGGCATCTGCACAGGTGTTTAGGAAGGTGACCTGGGGGCTTGCGTGGCTTGTAGGGGCCATCACCACGGTCCTGAGGGTCACTCCTGCAGCTGACTCAGCCCTGCTGGGCAGCCTTGCAGCCTTCTGGAGAAGGGTGGGCCCTGGGCTGAGAGTGAAGAAGGTCCCGACCGCCCTTCTCAGAGCCACCTGGGCACGGAGGCAGCAGCCTCCCTGGTCTGTAGGGGGTGGGGGATGGAGGGGAGCCAAGGCTGCCCAGGGCTGGCCCTGCTGTGCACTGGCATGGGGGCCACGGCACCCGGTGCTCAGGCCCACCCTAGGCCACTCCTGCAGCTTCTGAGCTCCCCAGGTCCCTGTGCGGGGCCTGGCCAGAGCCGCTGCTGCGGGACACACCAGTTGTGTTGCTCCACGCTCGCCAGCGCAGGGCTTGATTGGGGCGGGCTGCGTGCTGGGGCGGGCTGTGTGCTGCTGCGGGCCGACCCAAGTGCCCGCCTGCCCTCCCTGCCTACTCCACAGACGCTGTGGTTCCCTCCCAGGTCTGTTCCGGAAGGCCTGAGTTTTGCCAGCCCCATTTCTTCCCTCACGCCTACTTCCTACATTTTTCTCTCTTCCTGGGGCCATGCCCTTCTTAACGGAGGATGACACGATTTGTCTGCTACAATCACAGGAGTCCTAAACAATTCGCTTGTGTTTTTCAGGCACGGGTGACTGGTGTCGGAGCCAGACTTGGGATAGAAGCAGGAGCACCTACCGAGGGGCCCTCCTCCCAGTAGCAGGCAGGGCGCACAGGGTCAGCTTGCATGGCCAGCAGGTGCAGGGCCCTCCCGGCCAGGCCCAGGAGCCGGGCGCGGATCTCCACACAGCCCACGCTCAGCGGCTGCAGGCTCCCCAGCTGTGCCAGTGCCCCGTGTGCTAGAGTCCGCTTCAGCGTGAACCATTGCTTCAAAAAGACAGACATGTTACAGCTGCCACCCCAAGGGCAACCGCCCACCCTGCCCAGGGGACCCAGTGAGCCCGCCCTCTGCTGTCCCCTGTGGGTGGGGACACTGGGGAGCTCTGAGAAACAGCCCTGCCCCGCAGGGAGGGTCTCCGGGGCTCTGGTGTGGGGGTCACAGATGTCTGCTCATAGAACCTTAATTCAGAGCTCACTGACAAATCAGTTTTAAGCCCGTCTTTGGTCTATTTATACTTATGTAAATTAATTTGAGTCATGTTTCATGAAGTCTCAGAAAACTTAAAATGGAAGAATGTATATTTCCCTCAAAACATTCTACATATTCAACTTTTTTTTTACCAAAATGGAGTCCACCTCTATTGAGCTCTTTAATCCACATATGCATTAATTATTAATACGAATTAATTAGTCAGAGCAAATTCATGAGTCGGGAAGGGCAGCTGTGGGTCATATAGGAAACACCCCTGCAATGGGACCTCGATTTCATGAGCCAATTCAGTCTCCTCAAATGGTGAGACAATGCCCGGGAGCTCCCCCTGCTGCGAGAGGTCCCCAGCTGACCCGCACCGCCAGGTGCACAGTGGTGGAGACGGCTCCTGCTGGAACGGGGGTCCCCTCAGCTGCACTGTGGCTTGGCGCTCCCTCCACAGGGAATCTGTGACCCCAGCAATTACCAGGCCGACAGAAGTGTAGTCACTGGTGTTCTGCAGATAGTCTGCCAGCAGCTTTTCCAGGGACCCCTGCTCACTCTGCTGCCCGTGGGCCTCCTCCCAGATGAACTGGAGCATGTCCAGAGCCATTTCCACGAGGCCGAGCTTGAGGCGCGCCAGCTTCCTCATCAGGGGCGTGTTGACGTTCTGCAACTGAGGGGGTCAGGTGTGGCTCTGAAGCACGGAAGCTTCTGGTAAGCCTGAATCTACATCCCCACGACTTGAACGAGGCATAACCGACATAAGAAACTCATAGCAAACTGCGCAGATCTACAGTGGAAAACGGACACACTCTGATCACGAATACACCCGTGAAACCATCACCACCTTCGAGATAATGCAGTAGCCCTTACCCCCAAATCTCTTCACGTCCCCTCGTGTTCCCTCCCAGTCACCTAGCTGCCTGCCGGCACCCTGCATTCCTTGGCATTTTCCAGAACCGTACCTAAGTGGAAGCGCACA
This sequence comes from Gorilla gorilla gorilla, assembly GCF_029281585.2. Classification (NCBI taxonomy): domain Eukaryota; kingdom Metazoa; phylum Chordata; class Mammalia; order Primates; family Hominidae; genus Gorilla; species Gorilla gorilla. The sequence goes on from NC_073232.2 coordinate 145,224,270, forward strand.
GAGTGCGGTCTTTCCATCTGGTTCATTTTCCTCGGTGAAGTCACCGTGAGCCCCCCCCACGCGGCTGCACGCACGCTCCTTCCCTCTCACAGCCGGCGTCGGTGCACCGTGTGCACCTCCCACACCCTGCTTATCTATTCAAATATTTTATTTCCAGTTCTGGGTCTACTACGAATAAAGCTGCTGCCAACATTCACGTGCAAGGTATCCTCAGATCCTGATCCACAGACGTGGTATGTTCCTCCATTTACTTAGGAATTCTCAGATCCTGATCCACAGACGTGGTATGTTCCTCCATTTACTTAGCTATTCTCAGATCCTGATCCACAGACGTGGTATGTTCCTCCATTTACTTAGCTATTCTCAGATCCTGATCCACAGACGTGGTATGTTTCTCCATTTATTTAGGAATTCTCAGATCCTGATCCACAGACGTGGTATGTTTCTCCAGTTACTTAGGAATTCTCAGATCCTGATCCATAGACGTGGTATGTTTCTCCATTTACTTAGGAATTCTCAGATCCTGATCCACAGACGGGGTATGTTCCTCCATTTACTTAGACATTCTCGGATCCTGATCCACAGACGTGGTATGTTTCTCCATTTACTTAGGAATTCTCAGATCCTGATCCACAGACGCGGTATGTTCCTCCATTTACTTAGACATTCTCAGATCCTGATCCACAGATGTGGTATGTTTCTCCATTTACTTAGGAATTCTCAGATCCTGATCCACAGACGTGGTATGTTTCTCCATTTACTTAGACATTCTCAGATCCTGATCCACAGACGTGATATGTTTCTCCATTTACTTAGGAATTCTTAGATCCTGATCCACAGATGTGGTATGTTCCTCCAGTTACTTAGACATTCTCAGATCCTGATCCACAGACGTGGTGTGTTCCTCCATTTACTTAGGAATTCTCAGATCCTGATCCACAGACGTGGTATGTTCCTCCATTTACTTAGATATTCTCAGATCCTGATCCACAGACGTGGTATGTTTCTCCATTTACTTAGACATTCTCAGATCCTGATCCACAGACATGGTATGTTTCTCCAGTTACTTAGGCATTCTCAAATTCTGATCCACAGACATGATGCGTTTCTCCATTTACCTAGGTATTCTCAAATTTTTCTCAGTTATCTTTTGTAGTTCTCAGAGTACAAGTTCTCACATTTTTGGGACAGATTTCATTTTTAAATGCTGTCATAAAATTGTTTTAAAACTTTTAATGTCTGATTATTTCTAGCATGTAGAAATATACAACTGATATCTGCATATTGTTCTTATATCCTTCAACCTTACTAAACTCAGTATTAGTAGCTTTATTTTTTGGTGGATTGCATATGACTGTGTATGCAGACAACTATGTTATCTGTGAATAAAAACAGTTTCATTCCTTCCTTTCCAATCTGGATGCTTTTAATTTCCTTTTTTCCTGCCTGACTCCATAGGCCAGAACTCCCATGTCAACATGGAACACAGGTGAGAAGAGGGCACATCCTTGTCTTCGTCCTTATCGAAAGGGGGCATCAGTCTTTCTCCCACAATTGTGACGTTAGCTGTAGCTTTTTCACAGATGTCCTTTATCAGGTTGAGGAAGTTTTCCTCTATTAATTGTTTGCTAGGAGTGTTTACCAGGAATGGGTGTTGAATTTTGTCAAATGCTTTTCCTGCATCCACCAAGATGATCATATGGTTTTTGTTAGTTTTGAAAAAATATGGTGAAATTAATTAATTTTTGAATGTTAAACTATTCCTGGGGTAACCTTGGCTTGGTTATGATGTATTATCCTTTTTATAGATTGTGGGATTTAATTTGCTAAAATTTTGCTCACAAGGAATGCTGGTCAGTAGCTTTTTGTTGTTGTTAATGTTTTTATCTTGTTTTGGTATCAAGGTAATATTCGTATCATAGAAAAAGTGGGATGTATTCTCTCCTTTTCAATTTTCTAGAATAATTTGTGTAGAACTGGTATTATTTTTTCTTAAATATTTGGCAGAATTCACTAGTAAAGCCATCTGGGCTTGACATTTCCTTTGTGAGAATGCTTTTAATTACAAATTAAAAATTTAAAATATATAGGGCTACTCAGACTATCTCTTTCTTTTTGAGTGGCTTTGGTAGTTCATGCTTTCAAGGAATTTTTCCATTTTGTCTAAGTTGGCAGACATATTAGCATAAAGTTGTTTGTAATATGATTCCCTTATCCTTTCAATATCTGTAGAATCCATGGAGAAATTGTCTCTCATTTCTGATAGTGGTAATTTATGTCATCTTTTTTTTCTGATCCATCTGACTAGAAGTTTTTCAATTTACCGATCTTTTCAAAGAACTAGCTTTGGTTTCATTACTTTTCTCTTTTATTTTTCTGTTTTCTATTCCACTGATTGATTGCCCCTCAGGTCTTTAATTTTTATTCCTCTGCTTATTTGGGAACTGAGTTTACTCTTTTTATAGTTTTGTAAGGTGCAGGCTGAAGTAATTGATTTGAATCTTTTCCCATTTCTCCTACAGGTGTTTAGTGCTGTAAATTTCCATCTCGGTATTGAATTGGCAACATCTTAAACACTTTGATAGGTGTTTTTTTATTCCCTTCCGTTCAAAATACTTTCCCCCTTGATTTCTTCTGTGGCCCACAGTTATTATGACATTTGCTATTTATTTTTCAAATCTTTGACATTTCGCACATACATAGCTTTCTGGTTTTTTTTTTTTTTTTTTGAGATGGAGTTTCGCTCTGTCGCCCAGGCTGGAGTGCAGTGGCGTGATCGCCACTCACTGCAAGCTCTTCCCCACCGGGTTCACGCCATTCTCCTGCCTCAGCCTCCCGAGTAGCTGGGACTACAGGCGCCCACCACCACGCCTGGTTAATTTTTTGTATTTTTAGTGGACATGGGGTTTCACCATGTTAGCCAGGATGGTCTCGATCTCCTGACCTCGTGATCTGCCCTCCTCAGCCTCCCAAAGTGACGGGATTACACGTGTGAGCCACTGTGCCCGGCCAGCTTTCTGTTTTTTTTAATTGAGGTAAAAGTCACATAACACAAAATTAACCGTTTAAAAATATACAATTCAGTGGCACCTACACGTTCACAACATTGTGCCACCATCATCTCTAATTCCATGACATCTTCATCACTCCAAAAGGAAACCCCTCGCCCATTAAAAAATCATCCCTCATGCTCCTTGCCCTGTTTCTATGGATTTATCTATCTCTCTGTTTCTGATTTCTAATTTAGATTGTGGCACCAGTACATATTTTGTATAACTTAAATCTTTTAAAATTATCGAGACTTGTTTTATGGTCCAAAATACAGTCCATCTTGAAACATATTCATGTGCACACAAAGAGCATCTTATTCTGCTGTTGTTGGGTGAATGTTCTAGAAATATCTTCAGGTCATATTGGTTGGTAGTGTTGTTCAAATCTTCTAGTGATTTGCTGCTTTTCTGGCTACTTACTCTATTAATATTGAGAGAGAGGAACTGAAATCTGACTGTAATTGTAGAGTTGTCTATTTCTCCGTTGCAATTTTATCAGTTTTTGCTTCATTGATTGTGAAACTCTGTTATTAGCTACAGAAATGTTTGCATTTATAGCCTCTTGACTGGTTGAGCCGTTTGCACTATAAAATGAGTTTGCTTATCCTTGGTAATATTCTTTTTTCCAAAATCGGCTGTGCGTGTTGTTAATATAGCCACTCCAGCTTTCTTTTCATTAGTGTTAGCATGGTACGTTTTTTCCATTCTTCTCCTTTTAACCTATTTATGTCTTAATATTTAAAGTGGCTTTCTTGTAGGTAGCCCATAGTTGGGTTTTGCTTTTTTATATAATCTGATAGATTCTTTTAACTGAGGGTGTTCTGACTATTTAAATTTCATGTGATTATTCCATGATTAGGTCTAAGGTTATCATCTTGCTGTTTATTTTCTGTTGGTCTCACCTGTCCTTTATTCTTTTTCTTTTTTCTGCTTTCATGGGGACAAATGAATACTTGTTATGATTGCCATTTATCTCCTTTCTTGGCTCATGCAGCATACATCTGTATTCTGGTATTTCTGTGGCTGTTTTGGTATGTAGTGTATGATATCACTTCACGCAGAGCATAGAAACCTTGCATTTGTTACTGACCTCCCAATCTTTATGCTATTGTTGTTGTACATTTTTACATGTTAGATACCCCATGCTACATTGTTATTATTGTTTAAGCAGCCAATTAATTATCTTTTAGAGTGATTTTTAGAAGAAGAATTGGACACACTTCCCCCTGGAGTTTATGTGTTCGAGGCTCTCCATGCACCTGTGTGGATCCACACTTCCAGTGGGTGTGGCTTCCTTCTGCCTGCAGGACTGACTCCAAGAGCTCCAGCAGGGCGCAACCACTGAGGATGCCTTCCTTCAGCTCTTGAGTGTTTGGAGAAACATCTTTATCTCACTTTCATTAAGAATCATATTTTCTGGGTACAGAATTCCAGGTTGGCAGTGTTTCCTCTCGGCCTTCACAGAGGTCCCTGCGCTGGGCTCTCAGCTACACTGCTTCTGCGGGAAGCTGCGCCATTCACCTCTGCCACTCTGCATACAACACGCAGTGCTCTCTGGCTGATGCTAAGATGCTCTTCTTGCACTGGTGTGAAAGTGTTTGGTTATGGTGTGCCCTGATATAGTTTCATTCCTCTTTCTAGTTCTTGTGCTTCGGACTCATTCAGCTTCTTGGATCTATGGGTTTGTATTTATTTTTATCAAATTTGGAAAATTTTCAGTCATTAGTTATTCAAATTATTCTGTTTATTCTACTTTCTCCTCTTCTCCCAGGATTCCAATTACACCTATATTCGTGCACTTAAAACTGTGTGACTTTAATTTTTGTTCTTTTTAATTTCATTTTCTCTTCATTTTTAAAAGTTTCTGTTGCTATGTCTCTAAGTTCTCCAATGTTTTCTCCTGCCATCGTTGTCATTCACCCCACCTGGTGCCTTCTTCATCTCCTGTGTTGTGGTTTTCACCCTGAAAGTTTGGGTTTGTCTTCCTTTTACATCTTCACCATTTCTACCTAACTTTCTGAACATATAGAATACAGTGATAACTTGTCTTCCAATTATAATATCTGTGCCCATTGATCAATTTGCTTTTGATTGATCAATTATTCTTCCTATTTTCCTGCTTTTCTATACGGCAATATTTTATTGGTTGCCAGACATTTGGGCTTTGTCTTCCTTTGGGGTCTGGTGGGCATTTCTGCATTCCTGTATGCGTTCTTCAGGCTTGGGCTCTGTGCCGGGACAGTTATCTTCTCAAAGGAAATAGCTGGGTCCTTTCAGGTCTGCTTTCTAGGGTCTCTCAGGCAGGTCTGGAGCGGGGCTCACCCAGGCCTAATAACCCCCGACTGAGGCAAGGCCCTGTGTCTGCTTTGCCTGATGCCCCAGGGATCATGAGGTTTTCCAATACGGCTGGTGAAGTAGGTGCTGTTCCCACCCTAGAACCCTTTTGGGTGGGTTCTTCCCCAGCATGGGGTAGCTTCCTTTCAAGAATGTGCTGATCAGTCCTTGGTAGGACACTCTGGGGCCTCCCCCGAAGGTCTTGGGGTTTTCTCTCTGTGCAGCCCTCTCCTGCCCTCCCCTCCCCGGGGCTCTGTCCCATGAGTGGCGGTGCCTGGCTCTCCCCAGGCTCTCGGCTCCATCCTGTGACTCAGGTCACCAGCGGACTCCACTCGAGCCGCCATGGTGAGCTCGGACCTTAGCTCGGGGACCACTGCCTGTCATTGCTGACGTCTAGTGTTTTCAAAGTCTTTGTTTCATACACTGTTTTTTCGTTGTTTCAGATGGGGGAGTATCTGGTCCCTGTTACTCCATTTCAGCTATAAGCAGAAGTCGGCTGGCTTGTAAGGTAAGTTACAGTGGGGTTTATATCCCGGTGGGAGTGACCCAGTGCGCACAGGAACCAGGACACCTGCTTACGTCTTGAAGTGACAATAGGCCCTGGACGCTGTGAAGCCTCCCTTCTTCCTCAGCCATGGCGCCCTGGGCCAGGCCATATAAGCCCTGGATGCTGTGAAGCCTCCCTTCTTCCTCAGCTACGGCACCCTGGGCCAGGCCATACGCTTCCAAGTAATACGCAGTTTTTTGTTCTTCATCTTTCTCGTTCCGGGCACGTAACCTTTATAAGACATAAGAATGGAATTTTAAAACATTATGTTATTATTACTAAATGTTTAATATGTCATTTTCTATCATTATACTGTATATTTTATTAGTGCTTAAAATGATGTTTTAAAATAGCTAACATGTAAAGACATCCTCGATACGTCTTAGAGGTTTAAGAAGCTGGAATAATGCAGTATGTACAGTGTATTATGGTTATAAAAATTAAATCTGCGCTTGAAGGAGATTTGCTGAAGCAATTCCACAGCATCAGCTTTACCCAGCGGGCTGGGTCTGATCAGCTAACTGAACTTCTGCAAGGACAATGTACGACATCCACAGTAACAGACACGGCTCAGGTCAGACCTTGTGGTGGGTTACGCTTCTCTCGCGCAGGCTTCTGCACGCCCGCACTGGGCCCTCCGTGTTGAGACGCTTGCGTGTGGACAAGTCAGGGCGGCCATAGGTTGGTGGCAGGGCAGTGGGTGGGGCCAGGGAGGCTTTGCTGGGGGCGGCCCCAGGTTGGGGGCAGGACGATGGGCGGGGCCAGGGAGGCTTTGCCAGGGCGGGAGTGGCTGGCAGCTGCTGTGGTGGGGACGGCTGGCATCAGGGCTGTGCTGGCCCTGCCCTCGGTGGGAGCAGCCCCTGAGATGCCGCCTGGGGCCGGGCTACAGAGCCATGCAGGGCAGGGCCACCTCCTGAGGTCAGGGCCCTGCAAGCAGCTCAGGACTGTGCTCAGGATGTGCGCGTGTGACCTGGGCCTGGGCACGTGTGTGCAATGCGCGTGTGCCTGTGGCTGGTGGGGGTGGGTGGTGCTGTATGTCTGTGCGTGTCTGCCAAGGGCTGGAGGTGCGAAGCCCAATGTGGGTGCCCTCGAGGAAGGTGTGGGCAGCCGCAGGGCTGGGGCCAGAAGGAGGCCCTGTCAGGGGCAACGGGGACTCCCCCGACGGGGAGGGCTGGGCATGTGATCAGAACGTGTGGGTGAGGCGGCAGCCGACAGCTTCCCAGGGGAGGGGCCTGTGGACCCCGCGGGGGTGCAGCCGGGGTGAGCCAGGCCCAGAAGGCAGGATGGCGCTGGGCGTGTTGTGTGTGGGAGAAGCAGTGACTCCCGTGCAGGGGTCGCGGAGGCAGCCTTACCTCTTGATCTTCGCACGCTCTAGTTTTACGTCAACACAATTCTCTTTGCAGCCACAGTCGATAAACTTTCTCTCAATTTCCAACAGGCCATCATCCATCTCTTTCAGTAGCAACGAGCACTCTGTGGGTTCAGTGACCGCTGAGTGCTGCGCAACTCTGACCCGCAGGCTCAGGCACCTGACGGAGGGACGGTTTGGAGCCTGGAGTCAGAAGCCCCAGGGCCGCGTCAGGGCTTGCGGCTGGGCTGCCGCTGTTCTCCCCGGTGTTCATCCAGGGACGCTCGGAGAAACGCTTTCGGAGCATTTCTCGAAAATCAACATCATACGGGCCTCATGCTGTGATCACATGTGATAAAATCAGAAACTCACAAGCCCCACCCCAGGCACTGTATCCGGGTGGAAATTCAAAAACCCTCTCCTACTTGACTCACTAGTGGAACAGAAACCCACGTTGAAGCGTTGGGCTGTTCACATGCTGCAGCTGGGGGGCCCAGGGCAAGGTCGGGAGGGAGGCAGAGAGCACAGGCATGAGGCCGCCGCCCCTGAGCAGCCACAGCAGGGCCCTGGGCTGCCCTCGCGCCGATGCAGGGAGCTCCACAAAGATGAAGCAGAACACAAGGAAAGCCTGAGTCAGGCAGAAATCCGTGTTGCTGGGGTCTGTAAACCAAAGCCAGCTCCTTGAAAAGGTCCGCTGCATTGGAGCCTGTGATTCTGATTTAGAAGAGACGGCGTCGCCATCCTGGCCAACATGGTGAAACCCCATCTCCACTAAAAATACAAAAATTAGCCGGGCATGGTGGCACGTGCCTGTAATCCCAGCAACTCGGGAGGCTGAGGCAGGAGAATCACTTGAACCAGGGAGTCGGAGGTTGCGGTGAGCTGAGATTGCACCACTGCACTCCAGCCTGGGCGTCGATAAATGGCAATGAGGGAGGCATGCCTGCCGCAAGGGTTTTGTGAAAGCTGTAAGAACACACTCCCTACAAATTTATACCGACACACCACAGACTTAGAGGAAAAGGTTTCCCAGGCCCTTCCCAAGGCCCTGAAGTTGACTTTCTAAGCCAAACAGACGGGACATGTGGATGGAAGGTCCACTTCTCAAAGAAAGTCTGAAGCAAGCTCAGGAAACTTCTGGAGCTTTCTGGAGCTGCACGGAAAGCTGTGGATATGTGGCCCCATGACGTGGGTCTCTGAACTTGCATAGGCTTGACGTATGGCACAAAAATTGCAGATGGAAAAGAGGAAACCACAGCTTTCATGCTAATGAACAGTGTTTCTTACGAAGAGTTACCTGGCTTCTAGATCTGTGATCATGAATTCCAATAAAGGCAGTCGGTTTGGTCTTTCTTTCTTGAGGATCTTGAAGGCATTGATGAGCTTCTGAAATATGTGACACACCTGAGGACAGGCAGGAGTGGATACGGGTGTGTCTGAGGACAGGCAGGCATGGATACAGGCCTGAGGACGGGCAGGCAGGGATAGATACGGGCCTGAGGACAGGCAGGGATGGATACGGGTGTGTCTGAGGACAGACAGGCATGGATACAGGCCTGAGGACGGGCAGGCAGGGACAGATACGGGCCTGAGGACAGGCGGGGGTGGATACGGGTGTGTCTGAGGGTGGGGCAGGGATGGATCCAGGCGTGTCATCAGCGGTCTGCCAGGCAGAGCCCCATGGACGCCCTTCCTCTCCACCAAGCACCTGGCCCGGCACCCGACATGTAGCCCCAGGTCCCCATGCCTCTTACCGTAGCTTCCCTTCCTGAGTGTTCTATGGACAAGAGCGCCTCTGCCAGGGTCAGAGTGGAATTGTACCAGAACTCCTCACTTCCGCCCAGGTGCTGGGCCTGTGCAATCATTTTCTTGGCTTGTCCATAGTTTTTCTCCTTGTTGGCCAACTGTGCGAGGAGGAGCAGGCACTGGGCCTCTGCACAAGGCTCATCCATCTCCTGAAGGAGAGAAACTGAGACATGCTTGGGTTCCTCTACAGATGTGTGCAGGCAGGGAGACAGGAGCAGGCAGAGAGAAGGAAGAGGGAGACAGAGAGGCAGAGACAGACAGAGGCACCAGGTGAGGGGAAGACAGGGCTGCTCACTCTGGCAGCGGAAGGGTGGGGCCCATGGCCGCCCTCGCACTCCCTGGCAGGACTTGCAGTGCTGCCCGGCTCCTGCCGCCCTGTGGTTCCTCGAGTGGGACGCCCGCCTCCCCGCCCTCCAGAGGTTTCTCTGGTGTCAGCACCAGCTGCAGTGCGCATGACTGTATCTCATTCCATTTAATTATATTTCAGCGAGGAGCTGACGAGCGGAATCGGCGTTCAGGGAGGCACAGCCCCAGTCTGGCTGGTCTTCGGGGGGATTTGTCTCCCTCTGCCTGAGCTGAGCGGCAGGAAACTTCGTCCCCGGAGCCTCCTGGGGCTCCTGCTGGCCCCGTCCTGGCCCTGTCTTTTAGGGGCTCCCGCTTGGGGCGAAAGGCTTCGGGAAAGCCACACCTGGACACGGATGCTGAGCGGCTCAGAGCCTCCCAGAGCCCGGCCTGCCCATCCGGGGGCCTGCAGCCAGGGAGCTGGGCAGCCACATGATCTGGGACAGAAATACAGGGCAGACTGTGCTAAGAACAGAGAGGTGCTAGTCAGAGGGTGAGGAGAGGACGGGAGCCGGTGACAGCTGCAGGGCTGCCTGGGTGTCTTCTGCAGTGGAAAGGCAGCGTCCTGTTCCCATGTATCACTTTCTGGCCAAACAAGAGGCCCTGTGTGCTCGTTTGGACCTGGGCAGGCCCCTCCCAGGTGTAGCTGCAGGTGTGGGGACAGAGGGGAGTGTGGGCTGATGAGCTGGGGCTACCCGCCGCCAGAGAGCAGGTGTCCCAGCTGCTGAGGGCTCCATCTCTGGCCATTCCATGCATTTAGATGCCCAGGACGAGGGAGGGGCCCCAGCCACTAGGGAGGCTTGCCCCAGTTTTGCCCCTGCCCGACACAGGATCCACCTGGACGCCACAGCCTGCATGCACCTGGGCATGGCTGTGACAGCCAGACGGCGTAGCCAGGGCCTGGGTCCATAGCAGCCTCGTGGGCAGTCAGGTGGCCTGAGGGTAGGCAGGTGGGCGGCTGGGCTCTGTGGAAGGGCATTCCTGGCCTCTGGACCAAGCCTGGCAGGGGGCTGCAGGCCTCTGAGGAGGGAAGAGGGGGAGGCCCTTCGTGGCTGGGCCCAGAGAGCAGGGCTGGCAAGGGTCCAATGGGGCCGGGCCCCTGCGGGGCTTGTTGAGGGCAGCTACAGTGGGCCGGAGGCCGGCGACAGGGCAGGCAGGGGCTTCCACATGGAGAGGAGGAGGGTGCGGAGGTGGGACAGAGCTTGGCCGGGGGTGAGGAGTGCCCAGAAGGCAGGGAGAGGACAGGGTGGGTGGGGCGGGGTAGGGGGTGCGTGAGGCTGATGCCAGGGTTTCCAGTGCCGACACTGAGTGGGGGGGGGGGGGGGCAGAGCCCTGTCCTGAGGGGTGGGCAGTACAACAGCAGTCACAACCCCCAAGGCAGATGTTTTCAGCCCGGAGGCCTCTGAGGTCGGCGGGGGTCTGAGTGCTGAGTGCTGAGGCTACAGCTGGAGAGCCCAGGGGAGGTCAGACCCCCGAGAGACAAGGCCACTGTGTGGGTGGGCCTGAGAGGGGAGGGGTGCCACCAGCAGGACGGAGAGAGCCCCGTGGAGGAGAGACCAGGGTGGAAGGGCAGAGCACACTCCCGTCACCGGCCTGGGGGAGCAGGTTCAGGAGAGGCTGGAGGGGGACGGGGCGGCCGGGCTGCACTGGCTGAGGGTGAGGAGGGGCGGGAGGGGAGGGCAGCACATGGAGGCAGGCTTTCTGTGGTGTGGATGTGGCTGAGAAGCCAGGGTGAGCTAAGGGCAAAGTTGAGGACAGGAGGTAGGAGGCCTTCAGGCAAGAGGGCGGGAAAGATCAAGGAAACAAACAACTTCCTGTCAGAAGCGCCTGCTGTGAAACAAAGTCCCTGCAAAACAGCGGCTGCAGGAAGGAGGGTGGCGACCCACGTTCGCGGGAGTCCAGCACCCATCACGTCTGTCCTGGGGCTGGGCTCCGAGGTCCACGGTGGCCCGGGGTATGAGGCAGGTTCACTCCCCAAGTCCCAGAGCTCAGGACCACGGAGGCCCCGGCATGCGGCAGACTCACTCCCTAAGTCCCAGGGCTCTCACCACCTCCCACTGCCTCCCGACCCCGGGGTGAGGGAGACTGGGCCTCTGCCCACCTCGGGGGCTTGACTCTTGCCCCGGGAGCTCCCAGGAGCTCTTCCACACCTCCAGCCCTGCGGCCCCAGCAGAGGCTGGCCCTCTCCTGTGGCTGCGGCTAAAAGAATGCTGCACCCATGTATGTCCCTTCCATAGCTGTCCACAGCATCCTCAGTCCCTTCCTTGGACAAGCTCCCTTTTGACCCTGGTGTGCACACACCCGTCTCTGCTATCAGAGACCTGCACACACCTGTCCCCAATGCCTGAGACCTGCACACACCTGTCCCTGCTATCAAAGACCTGCATACACCTCTCCTCACTGCCTGAGACGTGCACAAACCTGTCCCTGCTATCAGAGACCTGCATACACCTGTCCCTCTTCCTGAGACGTGCACACACCTGTCCCCAGTGCCTGAGACCTGCACACACCTGTCCCCCTGCCTGAGACCTGCACACACCTGTCCCCAGTGCCTGAGACCTGCACACACCTGTCCCCCTGCCTGAGACCTGCACACACCTGCCCTCAGTGCCTGAGACCTGCACACACCTGTCCCCCTGCCCGAGACCTGCACACACCTATCCCCCTGCCTGAGACCTGCACACACCTCTCCCTGCTATCAGAGACCTGCACACACCTGTCCCCCTACCTGGGACCTGCACACACCTGTCCCCCTGCCTGAGACCTGCACGCACCTGCCCTCAGTGCCTGAGACCTGCACACACCTGTCCCCCTGCCTGAGACCTGCACACACCCCTGTCCCCCTGCCTGAGACCTGCACACACCTGCCCTCAGTGCCTGAGACCTGCACACACCTCTCCCTGCTATCAGAGACCTGCACACACCTGTCCCCCTACCCGGGACCTGCACACACCTGTCCCCCTGCCTGAGACCTGCACGCACCTGCCCTCAGTGCCTGAGACCTGCACACACCTGTCCTCAGTGCCAGAGATAAAGTCTGAACCTCTCAAGGCTTTGATGGGCATCACTGAATTTTTATACCATTCTAGGACCCTCTCTTTTTCTGGAGTTTTTCTTCAAAACAAGCGACAGGCTGTCTGGTTCTGTAGCTCTGTCTCACCCTCCTAGTGAAAGCAACTCTAAAATCTGGACAGAAGATGTCACCACATGTCTGGGGTGAGTTTGGAGAGCAGTCAGTGCTGGCAAAAACTGGCAACTACACTCTGCACAGGGAAAAGCACCCGTGGGCCTCCGTCCATCTGGCTTTTTCCTGGGGCTGCCATCCCTGCCGGGGGAGTGCAGGCGCCCAGGGTGAGGAGAGGAGGCTGCAGCTGGGGCTTCCAGTGCTGAGGCTTGCAGGGCCAGTCCCAGGAGGAGGGGCCGAGGTGAAGGGTCCGAGGTCCGTACTCCCCCTCAGGGCTGTCAGCTGGGCTTGGCTGCTCAGGGCAGAGCAGGATGTCACAAAGCCTGGCAGGAACCAGCTAAGACCAAACAGGTGCAGCGCCCACTGGGGAGACGGGGCCTCAGCAAACGTCCCGGGGCTTTCGCTGGGGACCGTAAGGGTCCCATCCAGAGAGTGAGAGCAAAACAAACAAAGACCAGACCAGGCCCGGATTCCTGGACGCAGGCTGCCCCACACACGATCCGCCTTCTAGAACAAAGTGGCGCTTCTGGCAGAGACACCCTCTGGGGTTCTCCAAGTTCTCGTCCAGCCTCAGAAGGTAAGAAACTGACCGTGGCAGGAGGCAGAGCGGAGCCACTGACATCCAAGAGAAACGAGAGGTTGCAGAGACCCACAGCAGGTACTGGAAATAGAAACTTCAGCAAACTGTGAGTGGCAGAGCAAAAGACGGACAGACAGAGGACGCACAGGACTGACTTCCCGCAGAGAGCTGGACCCAGACAAGAGAGGCACGTGGCCCTGCTAGAGCTGAACGCTGCAGCCCAAGCTTCTGCCCGCAGTCCCTCCACTGTGCACAGTGCGCTGGGAGCAGCTGTGGATGGTGATGGGCTGGGAGGGGCTCCTCACCTGGAAAGCCAGGTAAGCCTCCGACAGGAGCAGCCGTGCAGGCTGGTACAGGTTCATCTCCAGCAGAACTTCTGCCTTCAGCACCCACAGGTGGGGAAAGGACGTCCCATCCAGGTCCCTCCCGGTCTCCCCATTCATCTTCAAAATCTGTAAGACACCGCAGCCCCAGGCGGCACGGTCCTGACACTTGTGACCTCTGAGTCTCACGGGACAGGCTCTGGCTCAGGAGCCGCCTGTACCACACAGGGAGCCACACCACACCAAGGGCTCCCTGCTGGCCTAGGCACCACGGGCGCCTTGCAAGCTCCCCGTGTGCCCCAAGGCCAGAGCTCAGGCCTTTGCCTTTCCCCCGACAGACCTCCTGCACCCTGTGCACCTCTCTCTTCTCAGGAATCCCCCTGCAGCCAACTAAGCCCACCACTAGCCACGTAGAGCCTTTACTACTCCACACACACACATTGGGGTGTAGGACCCTTTGCCCCAACTCGTGGTGCCGAACAACCCTGGGATCTGGGCCTGCCTGTGGCTGTGCACCCGGCCTTGCTAGGGCGCCCCGGGTGTGGGCCGGTGGCTGAGCCCCTGCACTAGGATCTGGGCCTACCCTGCATCCCCCCAGCCTCTCCTGGCTAAGCAGAGCCCCCGGCCTGGGGCGGTGGCTGAGCCCCGCACTGCTGTCTTCTGGATCCAGGTCCTGTGCTGAGCCCCTGTCCTGTCCTGACTGCCAGGTCACAGGAAGCATGGCCTTTGCCCCTCCATGGTGCTCCCACGGTAACTGCGTTTTGGGTTAGGAGCCAGGCTGGTCACCTTCCTTTATGGGCAAATGCAGAGGGGTGCTGTGCTCTCCTGCTGAGGGAAACCCGGGTGGTGGGAGAACCAGTTCTGTCAGACGACCGGGACCTCCAGGCGGAGCCCCCTCTTCGCTGCCCCCACCTTCTCTCAGCCTCTGCCCAGGCGCCCAGCAGGCCTGTTCCAGGGAGGCCCATGGTGCACATAAAGCTCATCTTTCCCGGGGAATTCCAGGGCCCACGGGAGGAGAAATCACTCACAGGAAGCCCCTCGCACACTGACACACAGGCCAGCCCCTCACACACTGACACACACACAGGCCGGCCCCTCACACACTGACACACACACAGGCCGGCCCCTCACACACTGACACACACACAGGCCGGCCCCTCACACACTGACACACACACAGGCCGGCCTCCTGGCTCAGCTGCAGCCCTGCATGGCCACGAGGCACCGGCGCCCGCTGGGCTGCGGGTCAGAGGGATTCTGGACGGTGAGGTTACCTTGTCCTTGGCTTCCAGTGGTTTGATCTCCCCAGGCTGGACAGGAAGCGTCTGCTCATTCAGTGCTGGCAGGCTTTCTTCTAATAAAGGCTCCTTATTTTTCTCTTTTTTCAACGCGATCTCTTTTCTGCAGCTAATGTGAGGAAAACAGACAATACGCAAGAGCCACATGGCCACGAAAATGTCCCTTCACGAGTAACCAAAGAAACGCAAACGAAAACAGCCACAATTACATTCTTCACGCGAGTGTTTACAAAGATTTTTAAAAATCCTCAGGATCTAACGGCACATCCGACTCCCAAATCTGTGTCCATCACTGGTTCTCTCTCCCAAACTCCACAGTCATGTCCAGCTGCTGTTTGACAGCCTGACAGGTGTTTAATGAGCATCTCCGACTCCATCTCTCCGGCGTGCCCAGCCCCGGCCCCGCTGTGCCTCCCGCGGGCACCCCCACCTGAAAGTTCGGAACCAACTACAGGTCCCTGGGTGGGCTCCTGCTCCCCGCTCGGCCTTCCCGCGGGGTCTTCAAGGTGTCTGCTACCTTCCCCTTTGCTGCTCCACCTGGCCCCGGCCACGGCCCCTAGCTGTCCCGCCTTCTCCTGTGCCATGAACACCAGGCCCTGGCCATTTGCCACACCACGTCCAGAGAGGTCCTTTAGAAGACAGGCCAGCAGGGGGTCACAGCAGAGGTCAAGACCCGGCAGGCCCAGCCCCAGGGCGTTTTCGTCCTCTGACCTCTGACCCTCTCCCGAGGCCTGCACGCCCCTCTGCCCAGGCCTCCCCGGCCACATGCGTTCCAAGTCGAGGCCCCCCTTGCCGCCGAGACGTCACTGCTCCCAGCACAACACACCGCGCTGGCCACCCCACATCGCGTTGGCCTCTGCCATCTGCCACCCTCCACAGCTCGTAAACAAATGAACAGCAGGGAACCAGGACCCTACGGCCTCCACAACTCCTTTGCTCCAAGGTTATTTTAGGGCTGTGAGGACAACCGGGCCAAAGACCAGGTTCCTGGGACACTGCTCCACGTTCCTTATACCAGGAGAGTGTGGACACGGTTCCAACGTTCAGCCGGGCTGCACAGATAACTCATGGCGCACAGACAACTCACGGTACTGAAAAATGCAAAGTTCACATTGCAGGTGAAGGCTGGTTACCACAGGCCGCTAAGTGAAAGGGTATAGAGAGCTTAATTCCACTTTCACCATAACAGCGTCTGTTTCGACGTAACGGGGAAATGGCCGGAAGAGCATGAGTGAAAATATGAACAGGGTTATGCTGAATGATGGGGCCAATCGTGAGCGTTATTTTCCTCTTTCTTTTATCTACATGTTCTAAGATTTTCACTATAAAATGTATCACTTACGTAATTTTAAAAAGTATCTTGTAAAAACTAATAAAAACAGAACCATATACAATCATAGCACAGAAGTATTTCTGAGATGGTCTCTAAATCTAAAAGTGATTTGCTACACTAACGAGAGTTAGTTGTTACACAGCCTGATGTTAGTAAACTTCAACAGCTCTCAAGTGAACTCCTGCCTGAAGGCTGCCAGAGACGGGAGTGGCCAGACCGAGCACTGCCTCAGGACCCGGCGCCCAGCACCCAGCGCCCAAGGGTCCAGGGCCCGGCAGCCAGCCTTTCTGTCCTCCGGGGAGGGGCTCGGGCCACCCTGGGGAGCCCCCCTCACCGCCCCTCCCTCCCTCTGTGAGGAGCACCTCCCCACAACCCATCTCCAGCACGACCCAGGAGAACCGGCCACAGCCGTGTCCCCCAAGTGCTCACTCTCCCCACAGGGGCAGGAGTCCAGGGAAGAGGGTGGCCGCGCAGCTGGCTTTCACCTGGCCGCACCAAGGGCGAGACTCCAACCCCAGGCGGCGCAGGGTGGGACGGCACCCACCTGGCCTGCTCCAGCTCGCTGACGTACACCTGCCCGACCGTCTCTTCATGGCGCGCGGCTGCTTCTCTCAGCTTCAGCTCGGAGCACGCGTGGGCGAGGCTGTGGGGAGTGTGGCCGAAAGAGTCAGTGTTGCAGGGGCGCAGAGGGAGCCAGAAACGAAGCTACTAGTGTGCTTCACAGAAAACGGCCAACTAACACATCGAGGCACACTTGGATGGAATTTTCAATCATTTTTAAAGGTAAGCGAAATTACTAGGGAAAAGTGCCCGGTAGCTCCATCAAATTTCAGGTGGGATTCTTCTCCCGCTCCTTCACAGATCTCATGTGAGGCATTATCTGTTGCCTCCTGGACGCCGTCCTAGGAGAAGAGGAGGCCCTCAGGTGGGCTCAGCACCCACCACAATAAGCAGAGAAGCCTCGACTCCTGTTGAAAACCCTATTCTTGTAAAATGCTTTCAGGCAAGCAGGAAAGTTGCACAGACACCAGGAAGCATCCCTGTGCGGGCCCCGGTGGCCCCTCTTGGCCCCGTGACCACGCCTGCTCCCGCGCCCGCCCCTGGGATATCTGAGCAAGCTGAGGATGCAACTTGCAGCCTTTCTCTCGGATGCTTCAGGGCGCAGGCGCCTCCATTTATCAAACTGTGCTGTATTGTGCTGCTCAGATGTTGCATATTTTACAAGTTGAAAGTCTGGGGCAGCCCTGAGCGACCAAGTCCATCGGCGCCATTTTCCCACAGCACCTGCTCACTCGGTGTCTCTGTGCCACATTTTGGTAATTCTCAAAATATTTCAAACTTTGTCATTATTATGATTGTGTTACGGTGATCTGTGTTCAGTGATCTTGGCGGTTACCATTGTAATTGTTTTGGGGCACCATCAGCCACGCCCATATGAGACGGTGAACAGAGTTGATAAATGTCCCGTGGGCTCTGATTGCTCTGCGGCTTGGCTGCTCCCCCATTTCTCTCCCTCCCCTTGGGCCTCCCTATTCCCCAAGACACAGAAATTTTGAAATTAGGCCAGTTAATAACCCTACGATGGGCTCTTAAGTGTTCCAGAGAAAGGAACAGGCGCCCGTCTCTCACGTTAAAGAAAAGCCAAAAATGAGTCAGTTCAGTGAGGAAAGCGCGTCAGAAGTGGAGACAGACCGCAAGCTCAGCCCCTGCACCAGTTAACCAAGTTGTAAGTGCGAAGGGAAAGTTCTGAAAGGAAATGAGAAGCTCCTACAGGGAACATAGGAATACAAATGACGAGAAGGTGAAGCCGCCTCAGTGCCGGTATGAAACAGTTTCCGTGGTCTGCGCCGAAGATCAAACCAGTCACAATATTCCTTCAGGCCGAAGCCTCATCCAGAGCGAGGCCCTCACTCTCTTCAGTCCTATGAACGCTGGGAGATGTGAGGAAGCGGCAGAAGAAAGTCTGAAGCAGCAGAGGTGGGCTTGTGAACGCTGGGAGACGTGAGGAAGCGGCAGAAGAAAGTCTGAAGCGGCAGAGGTGGGCTCGTGAGGTTTCAGGACAGAAGCTGTCTCCGTCACACAGAAGTGCCAGGTGAAGCAGCACGTGCTGATGGAGAAGCTGAAGCCAGTTTGTCGGAAGATCCAGCTAATAAGAGCGTGGATGGTGGCTACGCTAAACAACATTTCCACTGTAGACCGCACAGCCTTCTATTGGAAGAAGATGCCTTCTAGGACTTTCAGAGCTAGAGAAGAAAAGTCAATGCCTGGCTTCCAAGCTTCCAAGCACAGGCTGACTCTCTTGCTAGGGGGCTAACGCAGTCGGGGACTTTGAGTTGAAGCCAATCCTCATTCACCATTCTGAAAATCCCAGGGCCTTTAAGAATGATGCTCAATCGGCCGGGCATGGTGGTTCACGCCTGTAATCCCAGCACTTTTGGGAGGCCGAGGCAGGTGGATCATGAGATTAGGATATTGAGACCATCCTGTCTAACATGATGAAACCCCATCTCTACTAAAAAAAAATACAAAAAATTAGCCAGGCGTGGTGGTGGGCGCCTGTAGTCCCAGCTACCCAGGAGGCTGAGGCAGGAGAATGGTGTGAACCCAGGAGGAAGAGCTTGCAGTGAGCCGAGATTGCACCACTGCACTCCAGCCTGGGCAACAGAGCAAGACTTCATCTCAAAAAAAAAAAAAAAAAAAAAGAATGATGCTCAATCTACTCTGCCTGTGCTCCGTAAGTGGACAACAAAGCCTGGTGACAGCACATCTGTTGACAGCATGGTTTGCTGAATATTTAAAGCCCACTGTTGAGACCTACTGCTCAGAAAAACAGATTCCTTTCAAAATAGTACTGCTCATTGGCAATGCTTTGGCCACCCAAGAGTGCTCACGGAGACGCACAAGGAGACGAATGCCGTCTCCATGCCTGCTAACACCACTGCTAACACCGCACCCATGCAGTCCATGGATCAAGGAGGCATTTCAACGTTCAAGTCTTACTATTTATGAAGCACATTTAATAAAGTTATAGCTGCCGCAGAGAGTGATTCTTCTGATGGATCTGGGCAAAGTGAATTGAAAACCTTCTGGAAAGGATTCACCATTCTAGATCCCATTAAGAACATTCCTGATTCATGGGAGGAGGCCAAAATAGCAACATTAACAGGAATTTGGAAGAAGTTGATTCCAAACCTCACGGATGACTTTGAAGGATCCAAGATTTCAGTAGAAGGAGCTACAGATGTGGGGGAAATAGCAAGAGAAGTAGAATCAGAAGTGGAGCCTGAAGATGGCACTGAATTGCTGCAATCTCAAGAGTAAACTTGAATGGATGCGGAATTGCCTCTTATGGATGAGCAGAGAAAGTGGTTTCTTGAGATGGGATGTGCTCCTGGTAAAGATGCTGTGAACACTGTGGAAATGACAAAAGGGACCCAGAATATTCCATACATTGAGTTGATAAAGTGGCAGCAGCATTTAAGAGACTGACTCCAATTTTGAAAGAACTTCTGCCATGGGTAAAATTCCATCAAACATCATTGCATGCTACGGAGAAATCTTTTGTGAAAGAGTTGATCCATGTGGCAAATTTTATTGTTGTCTTATTTTAAGAAATTGCCAGCCTTTTTAGCATTCTTAGTACATACATTTTAAATGGATGTATGTACATTTTTTAGACATAATGCTATCACACACTTAATAGACTACAGAATAGTGTAAACCTAACTTTTATATACTCTGGAAAACCAAAAAATTCATGTGACTTGTTTTATTGTGATATTTGTTTTGTTTTGGAACACAACCTGCAATATCTCCAAGATATGCCTGTATTTCCTTAAAACAAGAATATTCTCCTAAGGATCAGGTAGAAATTTTTAAATAAAAATATCATATTTTATCTTTTAAATTTTTAGTAACAGCGTCATGCTCTGTTGCCCAGGCTAGAGTGCAGGGGCATGATCATAGCTCACTGCAGCCTCCATTTCTTAGGCTCAGGTGATCCTCTTGCCTCAGCCTCCTGAGTAGTTGCGACAACAGGTGTGTGTCACCATACCTGGCTAATATATTTTTTAAATTTTTTGTAGAGATGGGGTCTTGCTATGTTGCCCAGGCTGGTCTCAAACTCCTGGGATCAAATAGTCCTCCCATCCCAACCAAAAATACCATTTTCATATTCAAATACTTTGATTTACTTGGTGTTCAAGTCCCAGGGACTTTATTATTTACACAGTCAACTACAGAATTAATACCTTAACATGTTGTTTATTTTTGTATTGCTTTGGGGAAATCACACTCCGAAAAAGAAGCTGTACCCACCGAAGGTGGTAGAGATCCGCTAGGCCCTTGCTTCCCACCACGGAGTCCGAAATCAGCACCCCCAACTGCAGGACAGGAACCGTGAGTTCGTGCAGACACATCTTCTGCAGGGCCTTGACCAGGTGGTCCAGGAAATACAAACTGTATGTCTACATGGACACATAACACACACAGGAGGTCACAGGAGCAGGTGTAGACCACAAGCATAAGGGTCTTTCCTCAGAGAACTCCCTCCCTCCCCATGCCAGCACATGTCTGCACACAGCAGGTGCTCAGCGCATG
The DNA here is from genome assembly GCF_029281585.2 of Gorilla gorilla gorilla. Classification (NCBI taxonomy): domain Eukaryota; kingdom Metazoa; phylum Chordata; class Mammalia; order Primates; family Hominidae; genus Gorilla; species Gorilla gorilla. The sequence continues at coordinate 145,245,014 of NC_073232.2, forward strand.
TCCGCACACAGCAGGTGCTCAGTGCGTTTCTGTGGGATGGATGGAGGCTGTGCTATCTTCCTTCCCTCTTCCACTCATGGGTTTCATTTTGTCACGTGATAATCTTTGTGAACATCAGCACCCAAGTATGAAGATCCTCACAAGAAACACACCCTTATGTGTTTGTTTCATTTTTCCACTAAAAACTACTGACTCATTAGAGACAGAATTTCTTTGTGTGCACGCACAACCACTTACAAATTTAATATATAGAGAAGAGCTAATGCTTCCTATGATGTTGGACTTGGTTTGTTAAAACCATTACTCTTGAGTGGGAAATTAGGAAAGTTGGATGACCTGTTGCAAAAATGTACTTCTAAGAACTGGAGGATAATCAATATCCAAAGAATCACCGGGCCGAGATCTGGAAGTCAGTATGCATCCAGGGACACGAGCCTGGTTATCAGGCACTGAGGCATCCAGCGACACGAGCCTGGCTATCAGGCACTGAGGCATCCAGGGACACGAGCCTGGCTATCAGGCACTGAGGCAGCTGAGGGCCCCATGGTGCTCCGCATCATGCTGCAGGCTGGGCTTAGAAAACGGGGTTCAGGGCCCACCAAGAGCTCCACTCTCTCACTCTCTCTCTCAGGCTGGGTTCTTGAAGGGCTGCACCTCAGAATTCCAGGCAGTCTAGGAGGAGGCCATCCCCTCAGGGATGACAACCAGGCAGAGGGGCCATGCAGGTGGCCTGGAAAGCACAGGGTCCTTTGAGAGGTCAATGGAATTGATCACTCCCAGTGAGGCTAATCAGGAGAGCAAGCGAGGGGTGACAGGGCTCTATAGGTCCCACAGGCATTAAAAGGTAATACAAGGACATTGAGAACAACTTCATGGCAATACATCCAAAATGTATTTTCAATAAAAACATCCCAGAAAAACACAACCCATGAAAACTGTTACAAGAAGAAACAGAAACTCTGAAGAATTCTATAACTATGAAATAAATTGGATCCATAATTTAAAATTTTCCCAAACAGAAGCTCTGGGCTCAGATGGCTTTACCAGGGAATTCTTCCACAAATTTAAGGATGAAATAACCACCAATCTTATACAAATTTCTCCTAAGAATGGCCAGAAAGGAACACTTGCTAACTGACTAAAAGGCCAGCATAACTTTTACCACATCCTGAGGAGGACACACATGAAAGGAAAATTAAACATCGTCTTCCTCACAAGCACAGATGCACACACCCCGGACACAAGAGCCGCCAACCAAAGCTGGTGACATAAAGTGAGTGACAGCACAGCCAAGCTGCCCTATTGTGATAATCATTAGAAAGAATCAAGGTAATTAATTCAAGGAATGAAGGAGGAAAACATCATCTGCATAGATGGAGAAAAATATAAAAGCATTCATGACTAAAATTATTAGCGAATAGAAATAAACTTCCTTAATCAATAAAGATCTATAAAAACCTACAACAAACATCAATTATACTTCAGAGTAAAATGCTGGAAACTTTCCTTTGAGATAGGGTGCACAACATAAAAATAGATGTTATCACCATTTTCATTCAACCTCATACTGGAGGTCCTTGCCAGAATATAAGGCAAGGTAAAGAAAAAACAGTGTAAAGAGTGGAAACTAAAAAAGAAAAATGTGTTTGCAGATAAAACGATGATGTACACACAAAATCCAAAATAATCTACAGACAAATTACTAAAGTTATAAAGAGCTTAACAAAATGGATGCTTACAAGGCCAAAATGAAAACAATTACATTTGTATAGTTTATCTGGAGTTTAAACATGAAACAAAAAAGCTACATTTACAACAGCATCAAAAATATCAAATACACAGAAATAAATCTGGCATGCATAACTGCCAAGCAGAAAACTCTGGTCTATTGTTAAGAGATGCTGAAGAAGACCTAAGTCAATGGAGAGACAGACCATGTCCATGGATCAAAAGGCTGAACACCATAACAATGTCAGTTTTCCATAAAGTAATTTACAGATCCAATGCAATGTCAGTAAAAACTCTACCAGGGTTTGTGATGGGTCTGACACACTGATTCTAAAATACACATGGACATGCAATGGAGAATAAAAAGAATAGCCCAACCGTCCTGAAGAATGAGGTAAGGAGATTTTCTCTACCAAATACTCACAGTTGTGAAGCTCAGTAATTGACAATGAGATGATGATGCCAAGGACAAAAAACTAACAGAAAGCAAGAGAGACCCCAAAGCAGCCCCATGCACAGGTGGGCACCTGCTCATGCCCAGTGCAGCCAGCAGGGAAGGCAGCCAGTGACATTTCAGGAAGTGGCGTCAGAACAACGGGACACCCTGACTGCCATGCTTGAGGCTTGACCCCTACCTCACACCACACACACATCAAGTTCAGGTGACAGGCAAAACTATAAAGGTGCAAAATATTTCCACTTTTTGGAAAAATACTATAACAGAATATCTGTACAACCTCCAGAAATGAAAACATCAAAAAACAAGGACACACAAAAAACTGACTAATTACAAAGGAAAAGACTAATGACTCTTATTACATTAAAACTACTAATCCCTGTTCCCAAAAAGACCTCCTTAACAGAGTGGAAAGGCAAGGCACGAAGTGGAGGCAGATCTGCTGGTCACATGGCTGCTCATGTGATTTTCCAGAATAAAGGATTCCTTCAAACCAATCAGGAAAAGTCAGAAAGCTTAATTAAATATGGGCGACAACCTGGAGGGCACATCACAAAAGAGGACCTCCAAGGATAGGAAGCACTGAAGGCCAACCTCACTGTGGCCAGGGGTGTCCCATTAAACCATGGGGAATGCCCCTGCCCACCCACCGGCTGCTGATATTGAGGGGAGTGGCATCAGCAGGGATCTGCGCAGGGCCACTCTACCCACAGCGGGCACGGCAGTGAACTGAATGACCACTATGGAGGGCAGCATGGCGGCGTGGCACCAAACACCACAGGTGGAGATGGTCCAGGTGTACCCTAAATGCAGTTCCGTGGGAGGGAGCGGGAGATTTGATCCACACAAAAGAGGAGGCCACGTGACCACAGAGGCCGACCGGGATGAGGAAAGAGGGATCTTCCCCGGCCCCTTTGGAGGGTGTGCCGCCCTCCCGACACCTGGATTTGAGCCCAGAGACACTGATTTTCGGCTTCCGGCCTCCAGAACCATGAGGGGATCAATTTCTGTTATTTTAACCACCCGGTTGTGGGAGCTTGTCATGAACACCTGTCCTGTCTCGCTAGGTACATGTCGGACTTGAGTGGGGAAAGAAGGAAGGCTTTCCTAAGTGTCGGCAGTTGAGGGCAGACAGTGGTGCTGGGAGGGCCTGTGGGAGGCTGGGGGCTCATGGGACTCTGTCCTGTCCTCCTTTTTCTGGCTACAGTTCACAGTGAAAACTGGACTTGGGGACAGGTCAAGGGGACACCATGCTGTGACCAAGGTCTTGAGCCTTTTCTTTATGTCAACATACCGGCTTCTGGATACTTGAGGGGTTCACAGTAGAGTCACTTCTGTCCTGTTTCAGTACAGACAGCACTTCCTCGGGGCAGGAGTAGGAAGCCCACTCTTCTATGCTCATGGGTAAGTCTTCCAGTTGTTTGATAGGAGCTGGGCTTTGAGACTAGAAAGGCAAGAATACAGGATTTACCTGAAACGGTGGAGGTGAAACAGCAGACACCCCCGGCCCCCCGGCATGGCTGTGTGGCAGGCAGGCCACAGCCCTGGACAGCCAGCATCCTCCCCACCAGCAGGCCCCAGCGAGCGCCCAGATCCAGCCTCTGACACTGTTTCCAGGCAGTGCACGCAAAGCTTTCTGCCCTGTGCACAGCCAGAGTTGGCCTGGGGGTGCCCAGACTCAGGACTCCCGAGACCTAAGGCTCTGCAGCCTCTGCCTCCTGCGTCTCCCCTCAGTGACAGCTGGCCGGTGAGCTCAGCAGTGCTCGTGCCGGGGTCCGGGTGTGAGCGTCCCATGAACTCAGCAGTGCTCGTGCCGGGGTCCGGGTGTGAGCGTCCCGCTCTGGGAAGCTGGGCAGCCAAGTGGTTTCTCAGACCTGCCCGGCACTTCGAGAAGTGGATACTTGCAGAGGGAAAGGTTTCATGAGATGAAAAAAACACTTTTCTCACTGCTCTGGGACCCAGGCCCTGGGCTGTGTCTGCTGCCATGGCCTCTGAGCCTGGCAGACCTGGGACAACGTGCTCTGTGCAAACTGCGTGCATTACGTGGCTAGCTCCAGGCCCGGGATTCCTGCCAGGGACAAGCCAGGGTGCTTTACAGACATTCCCTCGTATTGTCCTCCAAGAACCCTGACAGGGAGAGAAACTGAGGCACAGAGGCCGGCCGGGGCCCAGCCTCTGCACTGAGGCCACCTGGGGCTCCTCCGAGAACCCTGACAGGCAGGGAAACTGAGGCACAGGCCATCCCGGGCCCGGCCTCTGCACCGTGGCCACTTGGGCATCACCTGCTTGGGCTCCTTGACTTTCTCCTCCTTTCCCTTCTCCTTGTCCTTCTCTTTACTCCTCTCCTTCTCCTTCTCTTTTTTAGGCAATAACAGATGTGAGCTGGTTGTTGCCAGGGGTCTGTTTTCCAGAACTGATTTTCCTGCTGTCATCAAAGAAACCTGGTGGGGATGAAATCCACATTTGCAGCACTGAAAACCCACCCACCGCCCACTCTGTCCACCCTCCACTCCTGGATGAGGGACGCTCAGACCGGCGGGGCTCCCCAGACTAGTGCTCTGGTGGTCTTGCGTCCCCGTCAGCTGCCGTCAGGGGAGCCCCTAGAGCACGGAGCTGGGCTGGCCCGGGGTGTGGGCACCGGGGGCTGCAGGGACATGCCTGTGAGCCTGCTGGCTCCGCGGGTGTCCCTCAGTCTCACTCCACTGTCGGGGACACAGCGGGACACCCCTGGCCCTGGGGCTCCCTGCTGGCCATCCCGCACCCTCCCTGCAGTGGCCCTTGTTGGGGATGTACCCAGGCAGGGAGGACACTAGGCACGCCTCCTTGGCAGGCCCTGCGGGCCCCTCGCGGCCCTGACACGTGGGGGTCTGGGGCAGGCGTGGCTGGCCCTGGGGGAGACTTGCCACTCCTTGGGTGAATGAGTTTGAGGTCTCTAATTAAGAACACATGAGAATAACGTTGAGCAATTCTCCTAGAAGAGTCACAAAGAATGGCAGCGTGGGCGCCCACAGCCCCGGGTCTGGCAGTGGTTTAGGCTGGTGGGGGGTTAGCGTGGAGCATTCTGAAGACGGGATGGGGGGGCCTCCCTGCCTTTCCTGCTCTGCCCATGGCTGGGCGGTGGCCCTCTTGATCCCGAGATGCCCTATGGGGTCTCCGGGCAAACTCATCCGCAGAAGAAAGGCCTTCCATGCCCGGCGCTGCCCTGCTGGGGTGTAGCCTGCGGGAGGCCTGGACAGACGCACGGGGAGGCCCCCAACAGCTGCTCCTGGTGGGCTTTACAGGGAGAGGTGGTAGGAGAAGCAGGACAAGGAGGCGGGTGGGAGTGGGAAGAAGGCTCTGGAAGCCCCATCAGCAGGCGGTTCAGGAGCTGTCGGGCCCCAGCTAACAGAGGCGCCTGCTGCTGCCTTGGCGTGGCGACCCAGGCAGAGGCAGTTTTGGGTGGTGGTCGGCAAGGGTGCCAGGGCGGGTGTCAGGGAGGACCGGCTGATCTGGAGGGAGCCACGAGCCCCTCCCTTGGGGAGTGCTGGGAATGTGGAGGGTGCGGGAGTGAAGAGGGGAGTCTCTTGTTTTTGGGGAGTCTCTTGTTTTTATGCTGATGGGAATCATTCGGTAGAGAGGAAGAATCTGGATGTCGCAGGAAACTGCTCACATCTCAAAGGTCTTTAGGAAATGCTGGGAAAGACTCTGATATCTTTACAACGCTCACTGCAGTTTCTCCAGCCCGCGGCCCGTCCCGGGAGGTGCTGCAGGAGCAGGGGAGTCTGCTCTGGGCCTCACCTGCCAGATGTGCCTGAAGAAGGTGTAGGCTGCAAGGCAGCAGTCCTCGTAGCCCTCGGCGCCCGGCGACAGCACCAGGGCCAGCAGGATGTGCACGCGGGCCAGCGCCTCCAGCTGCCGCACGCTACGCAGCTGCTCCAAGGACACCGCCTCCTCGGCCTCGGACACGGGGCTCCGTGGGGGCATCTGCACAGCCACGTACTCCCCTGAAACACGGGGTGCCCGAGGCTGAGAGCAGGCCCGGCTACGGGTCTGTGGGCCCCAGGCCACTCCCTTCCCTGCCCGAGGCTGTGGTGGACTGCCCGGTGCCTCGCGGACCCCCGGTGCTCCACTCTGCTGCGGGCCGGCAGCCAGGGGAAGAGCCACGTGTTGTACTTACTCTGCGAAGGCTGAGCTTGGCTGCCCCCTCACCCCCAGGGGCAGCTCCAGTCTCAGCTCCAGCCCCAGGCCCCCAGGCCCCGAGGGCTCTCCTGCTGCCCTATGTGTCCTGGAAGCCTCATGAGCTGCACCTGGCCTGGGCACCCCATTCCTGTCCCAGACTGTCCCAAGGGCCTGGGAGTTCTGAGCAGGGCCCCCACTTATCCTGACAGGGGGCTAGAACCAGCGGCCGCGGGGAGGGTGGCCCTGAGCAAGCCAGCATTGTCGAGTGCTCTAGGATGGCCCCGCTGTGCGCACGTGTGTGTGTGTGTGCGTGTACGTGTGTGTGTGTGTGTGGAGTGGCCACCCTAGCTGGGCTCTGCCGGCCTCTGCTCTTCACGGCAGGACTGCCGGAGCCACCCCATGGGACTCTCCGTGCGCATCTGCGCTCCCCACAGAGTTTCTGCCCCGGGTCACCCTGGGCTGATGCCCAGGCACTGGCAGTGTTTAAGCCCTGGATGATGCCAGTGGGGCCGCCATTGTCTGCCCAGGTCCCCACTTGCCAGCAAACCCCCACTTTCCTGCACTGCTGTGAGCAGGGGCTGGGTGGCCAAGGGCCTGCTGAGTAGCAGCAGCTGGAGAACGGAGCCCCCACCTCGAGTCAGAAGCAACTTTGGGGATGGCTGAGGTGCCCACAGGGTCTGTGGTGCTCAGGACCCCCGCTCCCCCAGCCTCCTGAGGAAGGCTGCCTCTGGGCCGGCCCAGCTGTGTGCCCGAGAACATGCCTTCCGCCTGACCTGGATGGAACCTTTCTGTGAAGGTCATCTGGTGGCAGTCAGGCTGAGTCCCTCAGGGCTCCTGCAGAGGACAGCGCTGAGACACGTCAGGGGCCCCTGCAGAGGACAGCGCTGAGACACGTCAGGGGCCCCTGCAGAGGACAGCGCTGAGACACGTCAGGGGCCCCTGCAGAGGACAGCGCTGAGACACGTCAGGGGCCCCTGCAGAGGACAGCGCTGAGACACGTCAGGGGCCCCTGCAGAGGACAGCGCTGAGACACGTCAGGGGCCCCTGCAGAGGACAGCGCTGAGACACGTCAGGGGCCCCTGCAGAGGACAGCGCTGAGACACGTCAGGGGCCCCTGCAGAGGACAGCGCTGAGACACGTCAGGGGCTCCTGGCCTCCAAAGCCTGCACAGACACGTGGATGCCCAATGGCAGTCCAGATCACGGAGCAGGAAGCAGAGCTCTGGGGAGCGGCGTGGGGTCGGCACCCTGCCAGCGGCGTGGGCTCACCATCCGGCGTGGGCTCTGGCTCAGGGGCGTCGCCGGGCGGCTTCATGGCCAGCAGGATCTTGACAGCCCAGCGGAGGTGGAAGACCACGTCCTCGAGAGGAAAGTGTCTGCGATGGAGCCACTGGCCGAACTCCATGAGGTACTCCACCTTCTGCCACTCCGTCTCAGGCTTCTGTGGGATTGAACAGGAAGGGTGACATCCTCAGGATGGCCCTGAAGGCGTTCCTGACGCAGTGGAATACTTTTATTGCTCATTTTCTAGAAGAAAAGCTTCATTCTGACCCCACAGTGATCGTTTGCAGGCTGCCTCTAATGAGACCAAGTTGCCATTTAGGCTCATTGGGACATTTCAGGTGCAGTCGTTTCTTTTCACAAGCACAGGTGGGAAGGCTGCAGCTTGGCGAATTCCTTCCCCATCTCCTCACCCTTTGCAGATGCCACCCTCCTGGGACCTCCCGGGTCCCCAGACATTCCCTGCGCCGCAAGAGGACACAGGACAGGGTTCCTGCTGTCGCCCTGTCTGCAGGTGGCCCTCTCTGGGTGGCTCTGTGGACAGCCCCATGTCCCTGCTGGAAAGGAGGCCTCTGCAGGGTAGGAAAGGTGTTTGCCCTGTCCTGCGTCCAGATGCAGAGCCCAGTCCAAGGCCTGGCCCGTGCAGACTTGGCCACCATCGCTACAGAATTGGATGAGGCTGCCCTAACCTGACCCTTGCAGAGCAGAGCCTCAGCCCTGCGAGCCAGGGTTAGCCTGCACCGCACCCTCCGCGGCCCTGCGACCCGGGGTTAGCCTGCACCGTACCCTCCCCTCTACAGGTGCTGCTGGGGCCACACTCTTCTCCAGCAGGGTGGACCTTGCACTGGCACCACCCCACGTGCCATGCACGGATGTCGCCGCCACTTCATTTCTGCTGTCAAATATCTGTGGCTCTCTGAGCGCTGGCCCATGCCACTTATTCAGCCCACGAATCTGCTGGGGGTTCCCTCTGTGCTCGACACTCACACTGCATCAGCCGTCATGAGCAGGTCCCCGTGGGGTGTGAGTGGTCTGTGTGGGATGTGGGGTATGTGTGGTGTGTGTGGGATGTGGGGGGTGTGTAGTGTGTATGGGATGTGGGGTATGTGTGGTCTGTGTGGGATGTGGCGTATGTGTGGTGTGTGTGGGATGTGGGGGGTGTGTGGTCTGTGTGGGATGTGGGGGGTGTGTGGTCTGTGTGGGATGTGGGGTGTGTGGTGTGTGTGGGATGTGGGGTGTGTGTGGTGTGTGTGGGATGTGGGGGGGGGTGTGGTCTGTGTGGGATGTGGGGTATGTGTGGTGTGTGTGGGATGTGGGGGGTGTGTAGTGTGTATGGGATGTGGGGTATGTGTGGTCTGTGTGGGATGTGGGGGGTGTGTGGTCTGTGTGGGATGTGGGGTATGTGTGGTGTGTGTGGGATGTGGGGTATGTGTGGTGTGTGTGGGATGTGGGGTGTGTGGTGTGTGTGGGATGTGGGGGGTGTGTGGTCTGTGTGGGATGTGAGGTATGTGTGGTGTGTGTGGGATGTGGGGTGTGTGGTGTGTGTGGGATGTGGGGTATGTGTGGTGTGTGTGGGATGTGGGGTGTGTGGTGTGTGTGGGATGTGGGGTGTGTGTGGTGTGTGTGGGATGTGGGGGATGTGTGGTCTGTGTGGGATGTGGGGTGTGTGTGGTGTGTGTGGGATGTGGGGTGTGTGGTCTGTGTGGGATGTGGGGTATGTGTGGTGTGTGTGGGATGTGGGGTATGTGTGGTGTGTGTGGGATGTGGGGTGTGTGGTGTGTGTGGGATGTGGGGTGTGTGTGGTGTGTGTGGGATGTGGGGGGTGTGTGGTCTGTGTGGGATGTGGGGTGTGTGTGGTGTGTGTGGGATGTGGGGGGTGTGTGGTCTGTGTGGGATGTGGGGTATGTGTGGTGTGTGTGGGATGTGGGGTGTGTGGTGTGTGTGGGATGTGGGGTGTGTGTGGTGTGTGTGGGATGTGGGGGGTGTGTGGTCTTTGTGGGATGTGGGGTATGTGTGGTGTGTGTGGGATGTGGGGTGTGTGTGGTGTGTGTGGGATGTGGGGGGGGTGTGGTCTGTGTGGGATGTGGGGTATGTGCGGTGTGTGTGGGATGTGGGGTGTGTGGTCTGTGTGGGATGTGGGGTATGTGTGGTGTGTGTGGGATGTGGGGGGTGTGTGGTCTGTGTGGGATGTGAGGTATGTGTGGTGTGTGTGGGATGTGGGGTGTGTGGTGTGTGTGGGATGTGGGGGGTGTGTGGTCTGTGTGGGATGTGAGGTATGTGTGGTGTGTGTGGGATGTGGGGTGTGTGGTGTGTGTGGGATGTGGGGTGTGTGTGGTGTGTGTGGGATGTGGGGTGTGTGGTCTGTGTGGGATGTGGGGTATGTGTGGTGTGTGTGGGATGTGGGGTGTGTGGTGTGTGTGGGATGTGGGGTGTGTGTGGTGTGTGTGGGATGTGGGTGTGTGGTCTGTGTGGGATGTGGGGTATGTGTGGTGTGTGTGGGATGTGGGGTATGTGTGGTGTGTGTGGGATGTGGGGTGTGTGGTGTGTGTGGGATGTGGGGTGTGAGTGATGTGTGTGGGATGTGTCGGGTGTGAGTTGTGTGTGGGGGTATTGGGTGTGAATGGTGTGTATGAGATGTGGGTTACAGGTGTGAAGGTGCGGCCTGTGGGGTGTAGTATAGGCTGTGTGGGGGTGGGATACGTGGGGTGTGTCTTGGTCACAGCTGTGGGCTGTTAAGTTGGCTGTGTCCATGGGTGTAGGTGCAAGGTGTGGGTTTGTTGTGGGTCTCGGGTATAAGTCCAGCCACCGGAGGATGGAGCTGCAACATCTCGAGGGGGAAGGCAAGAAGAAGAATGGTGGGAAAAGCAGGCGTTTGGTTTTGGGTAAGATGCTGGCCCCAGGGTGGGGCCAGGCAGGCAGCAGGATTCACAGGTCTAGGGGGTGGGGGGTCTGGGCTAGAGAATTGCTTGTGGGTAAAATGGGCGGCAGCGGTGCTTAGCTCAGGACGTGCAGTGAGATCAGATGGCCAAGGTCCTGCCCTTAGCCCAGGGCCTCCTCTGTCGTGAAGAGGTGGGAAGGGGAGAAGGAGGAGGAACCGGTGAGGTGGTGGGGCCTGGGAGCCACGTGAAGGATGCCCATGGATGGGGAAGGAGGGGAGCAGCTGTGGAGGCCAACGGTGGCTCCCACAAAAGCTGTGTACGTTGGGGAGGGCCTTGGCCCTGATGGGAGGTTCAAGGGAGAGCAGGTCATCTTCTCAACAGAAGTGCGGGGCCACCTGGCGTCCACAGGCTGAGGAGTGCCAGGGACCCTGCCTCACACCGTATAACTCATTAACATAACAGCTACAACTATAAAACTCAGAAGAAAACAGGGGAACAAATCTTCAAGACCTTGGGTTATGCAACAGTTTCGCAGATACAATGCCAGAAACACAAGCAACAAAACGAGACACAGACAACTAGAATTTCATCACAATTTAAAACGTGTTTGTGCCACAAATCATGCCATCCAGAAAGTGGAGACGTGGTTGAAAAAGCAGCTCACAGAACGAGAAAGGGTTTGTAGATGAGGCTCCTGCTAAGGAACCCGCATCCACGACACACCATGAGCGCCTCTAAAGCAACGAAAACCAAACAACCAGATTAAAAATGGGCAAAGGACTGCAATGAACACTTCTCCAACAACCTACAAATGGCCCATAAGCACGTGGGAATATGCACCCCATCATCAGTGGCTGGGAAAATACAGGCAAACACGAGGAGACACCCCCTTCACCCCTGCCGGCACAGCTAGAACAGTCAGACGACATCAAGAGCTGGTGAGCGTGCGGAGAAACCGCAGCCCACGCCCTGCTGGCGGGAGGGCAACCCTGTGAGGCTGCTGTGGGAGACAATCTGGCACTTCATCTGATGGCCCCACACAGGGCGACCGTGTGTCCAGCAACTCCACTGCTGGGCTGTGCCCCTGGGGGACGAGGACCAGGCCACGCCAGAACTCGGGAACAAATGCTGACCGCAGCATTCCTCACAGCAGGCAGATAATGGGAAACAACACAAATAGCCATCCGTGGACTGTAAGACACGTAACGGAATATGACTCGGTCCTAAACGGGAATGATGGGGATGGCCCTGGGCGATGTCATGCTACATGAAGGACCATGTAATGCTTGGCTCTGTTTACAGAAAATGTCCAGATCTGTGGCTTGCTGGGGCTGATGGAGGGAGAGAAGGATGGGGAGTGAGTGCTGATGGATGCAGGGTTGCTGGGGGGTGATGAAACCTTCTAAAATTGTGTGTGGGTGATGATTATATAACCCTGAGAATTTGCTAAAAACATCATGTTGTACCTCTAACAAAGACAACTGAAGGAAGGACTCGGGTAAGTGAAGACAGAAAACACTCTCAAGGGTTTCTGCCCCGAGGCCCAGCGCAGCTCAGCTGGGTCCTGCCTTCCCCAGCCGCCCGCAGCCTCCCCTCCTCAGGCCCTTCCTGCTTTCCCTGGAGGAGGCCAGGTCCCTGCCTGATACCTGCGAACCCTAGCAGGGCAACTACCGAGGAACGACGTGGCCTCTGGTTCCCCGGAGCGAGGAGCAGTGGCTCCCTGTGGCTCCCCACAGCGGTACCCGGGCATCTGCCTTGACCACCCAGTGCCCTGAGCCAGTACTCACACAGCACCGTCAGAGACCCCCAACCATCCTCAGTTCCCAATGCCGAGGGCCGCCTGGACCCCAGAACAATCCAAAGGCCTCGGGGCAGGATTGCTCTGAGCTGGAGAAACAGCTCGCGTAACAGAAAAGCCTTTTAAGATCTTCACTAATGTTGAAAGGTTCATGCCTTTCACACCAGGGCCTGGGATGCCTTTTCGTCCCCAAGATGAAGTACTCGGGTGCGCACCACATGCCCCTTGCCCCTGACAAGCAGAGGCATCAAATCAACGCCAAAGCGCCCACCTCCTCCTGAGCCCACCCCAAGGGGAACGTCCGTCTCGCCTTCCTGGGGGTGGGGAAGAGACGCCAACATCCCCAGAACGCCCACATCCCAGGGCCCTGCAGAGCCCTGCTCTCCTCTGCAGCCACCCGCCCATCGGGGCCCCTGCCTGCTCTCCTGTGCAGCCCCGCCCATCGGGGCCCCTGCCTGCTCTCCTGTGCAGCCCCGCCCATCGGGGCCCCTGCCTGCTCTCCTCTGCAGCCACCGGCCCATCGGGGCCCCTGCCTGCTCTCCTGTGCAGCCACCCGCCCATCGGGGCCCCTGCCTGCTCTCCTGTGCAGCCACCCGCCCATCGGGGCCCCTGCCTGCTCTCCTGTGCAGCCACCCGCCCATCGGGGCCCCTGCCCTGCTCTCCTGTGCAGCCCCGCCCATCGGGGCCCCTGCCTGCTCTCCTGTGCAGCCACCCGCCCATCGGGGCCCCTGCCTGCTCTCCTGTGCAGCCACCCGCCCATCGGGGCCCCTGCCTGCTCTCCTCTGCAGCCACCACCCATCGGGGCCCCGGTGCCTCCAGGGGAGCCTGGGCGCTTCCACTTGGGGCATCACCCTCTGGGCCCCCCTCACCCTGCTCAGGGACGAGGACCTGACCACGACCCCTCCATGCTGGAAAGGGATCACTGAAACCAGCTCCATCCCTCATCCCTGACTGGTCAGCAAGAGGAGTGCCCGGGGCCGCGTGGTGCATTCTCTGTGCCCGTCAGCCGTGGCTGCTCTACGTGCTGCCCACGCCAGGTCCCGGCTGAGCTTCTGTCCACACGGTTCTCCTTTTCACTAAAGGACAAATTTTACCACGTGCACCCACGCTTATGGCTTCGCACCTGCAAGGCCTGGATGGCGCTGTTGTAGCAGGCCAGCTCTCCAGACACGCTCGGCGAGTTCAGGGCCAGGCGGTGCCACATGCGCGCCAAGTAGTCCTCACTCTCGGCCTTGAATTTCTGTATTTCCATCGAAAAATTCTGCCCGAGCTTGGCCTTCACGATGACCATGTGCTTGAAGATCAAGCTAAAGAAAGGGAAGGTGAGAAACCAACATCGGGATTGGGTGGCAGAATTTTAAACGTGGATGATGCAGCCCGGACTTATTCCTCCACCTCCAGCTTAAAAAGATGAAGCAAAGCAGAGCCCAGGTGAGCGGGGGTCTCGGGGCTACGCGGGGGCCTCGGGGGTGAGCGGGGGCCTCGGGGCTGTGCAGGGTTTTCAGTCCCTGCTCTCCCTGCGTTGAATTCTCCTGGCGAAGTCAAGTCTTCCAGTGCAAGTGGGAACCTGGGGAGGCCCAGGCAGAGGGGGACAGCGTGGAGCAGGGGAGCACACTCCGGGTGGGGGAGCAGCAGGCAGGTGCTCACAGGTGGTGGGGGGAGCACACTCCAGTGGGGGAGCAGCAGGTGGTGGGGGGAGCACACTCCGGTGGGGGAGCAGCAGGTGGTGGGGGGAGCACACTCCGGTGGGGGAGCACACCCCCGGTGGGGATGCAGTGGGTGGAGCACTCACAGGCGGTGGGGGAGCACTCAAAGGCGGTGGGGGGGAGCACTCATAGGTGGTGGGGGGAGCACACTCCGGTGGGGGAGCAGCAGGTGGTGGGGGGAGCACACTCCGGTGGGGGAGCAGCAGGTGGTGGGGGGAGCACACTCCGGTGGGGGAGCAGCAGGTGGTGGGGGGAGCACACTCCGGTGGGGGAGCAGCAGGTGGTGGGGGGAGCACACTCCGGTGGGGGAGCACACCCCCGGTGGGGATGCAGTGGGTGGAGCACTCACAGGCGGTGGGGGAGCACTCAAAGGCGGTGTGGGGAGCACTCACAGGCGGTGGGGGGAGCACTCACAGGCGGTGTGGGGAGCACTCACAGGCGGTGGGGGGGAGCACTCATAGGTGGTGGGGGGAGCACACTCCGGTGGGGGAGCAGCAGGTGGTGGGGGGAGCACACTCCGGTGGGGGAGCACACCCCTGGTGGGGATGCAGTGGGTGGAGCACTCACAGGCGGTGGGGGGAGCACTCACAGGCGGTGGGGGAGCACTCACAGGCGGTGGGGGGAGCACTCACAGGCGGTGGGGGGAGCACTCACAGGCGGTGGGGGAGCACTCACAGGCGGTGGGGGGAGCACTCATAGGTGGTGTGGGGAGCACTCACAGGTGGTGGTGGGAGCACACCCCGGTGGGGGAGCAGCAGGTGGTGGGGGGAGCACACTCCGGTGGGGGAGCAGCAGGTGGTGGGGGGAGCACACTCCGGTGGGGGAGCACACCCCCGGTGGGGATGCAGTGGGTGGAGCACTCACAGGCGGTGGGGGAGCACTCAAAGGCGGTGGGGGGGAGCACTCATAGGTGGTGGGGGGAGCACACTCCGGTGGGGGAGCAGCAGGTGGTGGGGGGAGCACACTCCGGTGGGGGAGCAGCAGGTGGTGGGGGGAGCACACTCCGGTGGGGGAGCAGCAGGTGGTGGGGGGAGCACACTCCGGTGGGGGAGCAGCAGGTGGTGGGGGGAGCACACTCCGGTGGGGGAGCACACCCCCGGTGGGGATGCAGTGGGTGGAGCACTCACAGGCGGTGGGGGAGCACTCAAAGGCGGTGTGGGGAGCACTCACAGGCGGTGGGGGGAGCACTCACAGGCGGTGTGGGGAGCACTCACAGGCGGTGGGGGGGAGCACTCATAGGTGGTGGGGGGAGCACACTCCGGTGGGGGAGCAGCAGGTGGTGGGGGGAGCACACTCCGGTGGGGGAGCACACCCCTGGTGGGGATGCAGTGGGTGGAGCACTCACAGGCGGTGGGGGGAGCACTCACAGGCGGTGGGGGAGCACTCACAGGCGGTGGGGGGAGCACTCACAGGCGGTGGGGGGAGCACTCACAGGCGGTGGGGGAGCACTCACAGGCGGTGGGGGGAGCACTCATAGGTGGTGTGGGGAGCACTCACAGGTGGTGGTGGGAGCACACCCCGGTGGGGGAGCAGCAGGTGGTGGGGGGAGCACACTCCGGTGGGGGAGCACACCCCCCGTGTGGATGCAGTGGGTGGAGCACTCACAGGCGGTGGGCCGTCCTTGGCAGCACCTGCACAGCCTCGTCCAGCACCTTGAGGCCGCCCTCCCAATCGTCCTGGTCGGCATGGCTGTGGAAGAGCAGGCCGTAGAGCGCAGCACGGAGCGCCAGGTCGTCCTCAGCCCCTGGGAGGGAGAAGGAGGTGTGTCCTTGGAGCCGCCTGATCCCTCATCAAAGGCACCCTCGGACCTCCCGGACTAAGCTGCCCATCACAGTGCCCCTGAGGTGGAACCGTGGCTACAGAGGTGCCCAGGCCAGCGCATGCCCCGCAGGGCTGAAGTGAGCTGTGGACCTGCATGGCCCCTCCAGCCCCACAGCGGCCACCCGGGACGCCCTTTCCGTTGCAGGAAGCAGCTGTCTTGTCTCCTTGCTGGTTTCTGCCTGTCGCTCTCCATCTCCTTGGAGAATTCTGCATTCACAAACACAGACCTGTGTTTCCACGTGTTAAAGATTGGCGAGCAGGACTCGGGGTCCTTTCAGGAGTTGCATGGAAAGCTCCCCTGCGGCCGAGGACACAGCGCCACGTGCATGCTCGGGAGTCCTCATGCTTGGCGCCCGCAGCACGGGAACAATCCCCGAGTCTCCACACAGGCAGCGGAGGCATGTGACACGCAGAGGCAAAGGTGCCCGCCTTCAGGGCACACACAGAAATCGCCTGCCTGCTGGGACGTGAGCCCCACCCAGCCTCCATAGGGCGCCCTGTGGGCCGTCAGTGCCCCCAAATGCATGACGCCAGCAGGGTGGATCCTGGTGGGATGGAACCCTCAGTGTCTGGGCGAGCTGTAGATGAACTTGAAGGGCCCTGAAGAGATGGGGTGAACACAGGGCCGCATCCCTCACACATCCCCACTAAGCACAGAACCCAGCCCACTCTGCCACCTTCCGGCCAAGAGTCCTTTTACCTCAAGGATTCCAAGAGCCCCGGGAGATCCAAAACATCAAACCAAGGCCATGGAGGCCCCACCTCGGGAAGGGGTGCTGAGTGGCGGGTCTGTGCCTCGTTGCTGCCCCCGACCCAGCACAGCCATGGTGACTAGAATGCTGGCGCGTCCCCTACCCGTCATGGGCGCTGCCTGGCCCAGCCTGCACACCCTTCCCCTGAGGGTAATTCCCACACCCTCCCGGCTCTTTCAGAAGTCAGTGAAGGATCTGTCTTCTCTCTTTTCTCTTCTCTCTCTCGCCTCTCTCTCTGCTCTCCTCTCTCTCTCCTCTCATCTTCTCTCTCGCTTCTCTCTCTCCTCTCCTCTCTCCTCTTCTTTCCTCTCCTCTCTTCTCTCTCTCCTCTCCTCTCTCCCCTCTTTCCTCTCCTTTCTCTCTCCTCTCCTCTCTGTCCTCTCCTTTCTCTCTCCTCTCCCCTCTTCTCTCCTCTCCCCTCTTCTCTCCTCTCCCCTCTTCTCTCTCTCCTCTCCCCTCTTCTCTCTCCTCTCTCGCTTCTCTCTCTCCTCTCCTCTCCCCTCCTCTCTCTCTCCTCTCCTCTCTCCTCTTCTCTCCTCTCCCCTCTTCTCTCCTCTCCCCTCTTCTCTCTCTCCTCTCCCCTCTTCTCTCTCCTCTCTCGCTTCTCTCTCTCCTCTCCTCTCCCCTCCTCTCTCTCTCCTCTCCTCTCTCCTCTTCTCTCCTCTCCCCTCTTCTCTCCTCTCCCCTCTTCTCTCCTCTCCCCTCTTCTCTCTCTCCTCTCCCCTCTTCTCTCCTCTCCCCTCTTCTCTCCTCTCCCCTCTTCTCTCCTCTCCCCTCTTCTCTCCTCTCCCCTCTTCTCTCCTCTCCCCTCTTCTCTCTCTCCTCTCCCCTCCTCTCTCTCTCCTCTTCTCCTCTCCCTCTCCCCTCTCCCTCTCTCATCCCAGGAATAAGCTTCAGTGAAGCCTCCTCTGGAAAACTCTTTGGATCTCAAGTCAATTTCTGCTGCATAGAGCGCCCGAGAACCATAGTGGGCACCAATGCGGGCTCCACCCTGTCTAATGGTAGCGGGTCTTGGGTTTTCCTGGCTGTCTCCACACCCTGCCACCCATCACCTGGCTCCCATCCTGGGCGCTTCCATAGCCTGTACCCCTGCCACCTTCACCCCTGCCGCCTTCACCCCTGCTGACTTCACCCCTGCCGCCTGCACCTGCCACCTTCACCCCTGCTGCCTGCACCCCTGCCGCCTGCACCCCGCCACCTTCACCCCTGCCGCCTGCACCCCTGCCACCTTCACCCCGGCCACCTGCACCCCTGCCGCCTTCACCCCTGCCGCCTGCACCCCTGCCACTTCACCCCTGCCGCCTGCACCTGCCTTCACCCCTGCCGCCTTCACCCCTGCCGCCTGCACCCCTGCCACCTTCACCCCTGCCGCCTGCACCTGCCACCTTCACCCCTGCCGCCTTCACCCCTGCCACCTGCACCCCTGCCACCTTCATCCCTGCCGCCTGCACCCCTGCCGCCTGCACCCCTGCTGCCTGCACCCCTGCCACCTTCACCCCTGCTGCCTGCACCCCTGCCACCTTCACCCCTGCCACCTGCACCTGCCACCTTCACCCCTGCCGCCTTCACCCCTACCGCCTGCACCCCTGCCACCTTCACCCCTGCCGCCTGCACCCCTGCCACCTTCACCCCTGCCGCCTGCACCTGCCACCTTCACCCCTGCCGCCTTCATCCCTGCCGCCTGCACTTGCCACCTTCACCCCTGCCGCCTTCACCCCTGCCGCCTGCACCCCTGCCACCTTCACCCCGGCCACCTGCACCCCTGCCGCCTTCACCCCTGCCGCCTGCACCCCTGCCACTCCACCCCTGCCGCCTGCACCTGCCACCTTCACCCCTGCCGCCTGCACCCCTGCCGCCTGCACCCCTGCCGCCTTCATCCCTGCCGCCTGCACCCCTGCTGCCTGCACCCCTGCTGCCTGCACCCCTGCCACCTTCATCCCTGCTGCCTGCACCCCTGCCACCTTCACCCCTGCTGCCTGCACCTGCCACCTTCACCCCTGCCGCCTTCACCCCTACCGCCTGCACCCCTGCCACCTTCACCCCTGCCGCCTGCACCCCTGCCACCTTCACCCCTGACGCCTTCACCCCTGCTGCCTGCACCTGCCACCTTCATCCCTGCCACCTTCACCCCTGCCGCCTGCACCTGCCACCTTCACCCCTGCCGCCTGCACCCCTGCTGCCTGCACCTGCCACCTTCACCCATGCCGCCTTCACCCCTGCCGCCTGCACCCCTGCCACCTGCACCCCTGCCGCCTTCATCCCTGCCGCCTGCACCCCTGCCGCCTGCACCCCTGCCACCTTCACCCCTGCCGCCTTCACCCCTGCCGCCTGCACCCCTGCCACCTGCACCCCTGCCGCCTTCACCCCTGCCGCCTGCACCCCTGCCGCCTTCACCCCTGCCGCCTGCACCCCTGCCACTTTCACCCCTGCCGCCTGCACCTGCCACCTTCACCCCTGCCGCCTGCACCCCTGCCACCTTCACCCCTGCTGCCTGCACCCCTGCCGCCTGCACCTGCCACCTTCACCCCTGCCGCCTGCACCTGCCACCTTCACCCCTGCCGCCTGCACCTGCCACCTTCACCCCTGCTGCCTTCACCCCTGCCGCCTGCACCTGCCACCCCCACTGGCCCTGCTGTGCTGCTTGCGGGTCTCTGGGCCAGGTCAGGAAGGCTCCCACCTCCACCCACCCTCTGGAGCCTTCTCAGACTACGCAGCCCCTCATGCCCTTTCTCTTTTCAGAAGTCTGGTGCTTTTCTGTAATTTTAAAGATAAACAGTATGACCCCAAGGAAAGACAAACCCCTTTCTCCCAGCGCCCTCCCCCAGCACTCTGCAGGCCACAGTGCTGAGGGCTGGAGTCCGTGTCATCCTGCACCAGCCCAGTCATGCTATCAGCAGGACCCGCCTCTGGTGCCAGCACCTGGACCACCGAGGCTTACGTCACAGAGTGTGGAGACTTCTTTCCCTTCTCTGACTCATTTTTCATGAGACTGCATTCTCCAGAGCCGACCCGCTTGGTCTAGGGAGCAGAGGCCCCCATGGCTGGAAGGACGGCACCCATGGCTAGGAGGGCGGCACCCCATCGGATGCTGGGATCTGTGGGCTCACTGTGGCCTTCACACTCTGCCAGGCCCTCCTCACCCAGGCACTGGCCAGAGAAGCGGGTCTGCGTCTGAAACTTGGGAACCCTGAGCCCTGCTTCCTCCTGCTTGAATTCATTAAACCAGGGTCCAGTGAACTTGGAAACCACACATAGGGTCGCAGGGAGTCCTCTTCAATCCTGCCTAAGTGGAGGGCTCACTTTGAGGTGTGACCTCCTGATTGACCCACAGCCATGTCCTGGGACCACCCAGTACACATCCAATTCACGGGCGGAGGCACTGCAGCCGGACCCCACCCCTCATGCATTCCTGTGGACCGTCTCCTCCTCCCCGGAGGCCGTCAGCTCCGTGGTGCCTCCGGGTGGGTGAGGGCCGTGGACTGTGCATGACGAGGAGGGTGGGTGAGGGCAGTGGACGGTGCATGAGGAGGAATGTGCCTGTGCTGAGCTCTGGGCCTCGTGTTTCCACAGCACAGCATGGCCGTCCCGCCTGATTAAAGTATTAATGTGGCCTGGACGCTAAGCATTTAGCTGCCAGATGTGGTGGGAGTATCTTCCCGTCTGTTCACTTCTTACTGTTCTGCACTTATCAGGATTCAGGAGCGTACATTTTTGTATCTGTGAAAAGTGCCCCTTTCCACAAAATCTCTGCTATGCTCAATTCTACTTTCTGATTTTTTTCTAGAATTTGAATTTTTAAAACTACTTATTCGACCTGTCTGATGTTTATTTTGGTGAATGGAGTAAAATATAGCGTAGCTTCCAGGTTCTGCCCAGAGGCACAAAACCCCCTCCACAGCCTCCTCTGCCCGGGCCACATTCTGAAGGGGTCTGGGCTGCCTTCTGCCTCCCCAGTGCCCTGATCCACAGCTCTGTCCTCGTGAAACACCCCACAGGGCTGACAAGAATCACATGCCGGGTTGTGGACAGAATGTAGTTATGACTGAGCAGTAACCAGGCTGCACCCTGGCCACGTCCTTGCTGCTAAAAGTCACCTGGACCCCCGTCACTCCTATGATGGGGTCTCTGACGTCAGAATCCTAAGGCTTTGGTTGAAGGATCACTTAGGATATTTTTCAGACCCTGAATGCCAGCAACCAGTGCGGAGTCCCCCACAGAGGAGCAGATAGGGATTGGCCCAGGAATGCCTTCCCAAGACCCTGTGCTCTTCCACACTTCCGTCCTCTCCAAACCCTCAAGACCCCTATCCCCAAACTCCTCAGGGAGGTGGGTCTGAGGCTGTATCCCCATCTCCTGCTCAGCAACCCTAGGATTAACCCTTCCTCTGCTGCAGCCTAGCCTCTCAGTGGACGGACTTGCCGTGTGCGTCGGGCTCCTGCTTGCGGGACAAGCAAACCACACACACTGCTGGGGTTAGTACTCAACTTAGTAATTACACATGGCCACACTTTTCTTTATTATTTTAAATCAACTTTGCTTCTCTAAATAGACTCTAATGCTCAAGGTAGGTTTCAACTTTCTATTCCACAGCATTTAAAGATTTCCCAAATACACCTTAGGACTCTTAACAGGGATAATTTTTTTTAGCAGACAATGTTTTTTTCTATAAACATGAATTGGTATTCTAATATGGTTCTATTGTTCTGAAGTCAGTATGCGTTTTTGTGTGTTTGTTTTTGCAGGAGTGTGTGTCCACGTTTTTTGTGGAAGTAGAAAAATGCGATTTATCTGTGAGCACAGCCGAGAGGCCAGACTTCACGGCAGCCACGACCAGCGGGACAGTGCCCACTCTGCACTCAGGGGTGTGTGGCCCTGGACAAGGTTCATGTAAACCAAAAATAACATTCTAAGCCCCCCAACCGACTGAATGGACCCTCCTCTTGGCCAAGGGCCTTCTGAAGTATACCTGAAAAACAAGTTTGGTGGGGTCGGGGGTGGCAGAGGGCAAGAGTGGACAGGCCTCATCATCCCCTCTCCCTTTGGAGCTCAGGCACAATGGACCAGCATCCACATGAAAACAGAGCTCTTAAGGCTGACAGAGTGGACGCTTTGTAGCCATAAGACACCAAGTTCCAGCCTGACTCTAGCATAGCATCGCATGACAGATAGCAGGCCTGAAAGAGATCCAAGTATTTCATACCCAAGTATCTTTCTCTGACATATTTTGAAGGGTCCCGCACAGCTGTCTCTTGTGGGGAAAATCCACACGCTGTGGAGAATGCCCTTTTCCCTCCCCGGGGCTTTTCCCTGAGCCAGGGGAGAATTAACCAAGAGTCTGGTGCCTTTTTGTCTGAGAAGAGCTTGGAAGCCGGCTACCTGGAGGCTTCATCTGCAAGATAAAAACCTTGGTCTCCACAACTCCTCATCCAAACCCAGACATTCCTTTCTATTGATTCCAGGTCTTTAGATAATAACTCTTTCAACAAATTGTCAATCAGAAAATCTTGAATCTACCAGTGACCTGGAAGCCTCCCCTCCGAGTTGTCCCACCTTCTGGACCAAACCAATGTGCACCAGACATGCAGTGATGTCTCTGCCTGTAACTCCTGTTCCCCTAAAATGTACAAAATCAAGCTATAAACCAATGACCTTGGGCCCAAGTTCTCAGGACCTCCAGGGGCTGTGTCACGGGTCATGCTTCTCACACGTGGCTCAGCATCAATCTCTTCCAATAGTTTACAGAGTCTGACTGTTTTCATGGACAGTCAGAAGGTCCCGGCTCTGGCTTCATTGCATGTTGAAAGGGAATTTCATGGGCTCATTCCTGAAGAGCACTCAGGCGCCTGTCATGCATCAGATGCTGAACAGACATTATCTGGAGTTACTGCCAAGTGGCTTCACGTCAGGGCATGGGAATTTAAAAGCACCACATGTTTAAAATTGGCTCAAGTCCTTCCCTTTCCTTGTACCTGGAGCCTGTGGGTCTGTCTGTCCTGCTACAAACCTGGAAGAAAATATCCTTCGGTCGTCCCGCCACCCTGGAAGTCGGCCGTGGGCCACTGGTGCAGAAGCAGCGTCTTTCCTTTCTCCTAAAGTAACGCAAGTAAACGACACGTATATTTGAAAGTTGCAAGACAGTCTTTCACCACGAGATAAGAAACTCCCCCTCTGAGCTCTGTGTTCATCTCCTTAAACTGCTTGCTATTGCCATAAGCAGCTGTAAATTAACCTGACAGTGTTGTACCGGCCACTATCGCCAAATTCTAAAGCTTAACAATCTACAGCCAATTAATAACTTCAGTTATTTTAATGTAAATTTTTGGCAAACAACTCAGGAACTGCCTCTTATTTCCCTTTAAAAACCCACTTGGAACTGCGTCTAATTGGAGTGCACATTCAGTGCCGCTTGAATCGATGCTTCCGGATTACAACCGTCAAGCTTGGCCCAGGTAAACTCTCTATTTACACCAGTTTTGCCTCAGCTTCTTCCTTTTAGGTTGACACCATTTTGCTTTTCATTTTGTTATAGTAGGTAGCTAGTCAAACATAAGTGGGGCAGGAGAGGCCCCCCGCCCCGCACCAGGAACTTCAGGCAACCATCAGGTGATGGTCAGGCAGCTGTTAACTGTCTCTCTAAAATAATAACTGGTCTCAGCCAGCACCAGGGAAAGGCCATCTCCCAAGAGACATAAAAAACCTGAAACTGGTGATGAGTAGCTTCCCGATAAGATCTCAGGAGTTGGGTGAGCGGGCTCAAGCACGCACACTGAGAAGCAAAATGGCAGAGTTTCACTGGTCTATGACCTCCCTCTAGGAACACGTGACTGGTAAGGGACCACCTCAAGTGAGCACATGCAAAACTCCAGTAAACACACTGGGCATGCAGCCCCTCCCAAGTGCAGGCAGCCACCGTACACGTGGACAGTCCACTGCAAGGGAAGCATCTGGGGAGAAATCATGCAATACGCTGGAAGTCAGCCAATGTATTGAGACAGCCAGGTGGGAAGGGGTCCCCAGAGAATCTCTGATCAGCTGCTCACTGGGAGGAATGTGCAGTGGGGTGGAGCCACAGAGACTCACGCCACTTGCAGCGGGGAGGAGCCTGGCCCCTCCTCCTCCTGGGTGAACCTGGGATTCATTTGGTGAGGTGGGAAGTACACTGGCAGGAAACACTCTCTCTCTTCACTAAGAGTCTCTGTTTTCCCTTTTCTTCCTTTCTACCCAATAAAATCCTGCCTTTCTCACCCTTCAAATTGTCTATGAGCCTCATCTTTTGTGGCAATGTGACAAGGACCCCGTCTTTAGCTGAACTGAGCAAAAGTCCCACAACAGTGTGAGACCCCCAAGTCAAAGGTGAGCCATGCATGTGATCTCTCAGGTCTCCCGCTTGGCCTCTTCCCAGTGTACTTTCCTTCCTGTTCTAAAGCTCTCTGATAAACTCTCACTCCTGCTCTAAGACTTGCCTCTGTCTCTCCTTCTGCTTTATGCTCATCAGTTGAAGTCTTTCTTCTGAGGAGGCAAGAACTGAGGTTGCTGCAGCCCCCTGTGGGTTTTCCACTGAACACGCTTTGAGGTTGCTGCAGCCCCCTGTGGGTTCACTGCTGGTAACACACTTTGAGGTTGCTACAGCCCCCTGTGGGTTTGCCACTGGTAACACACTTGGAGGTTGCTGTGGCCCCCCTGAGGGTTCACTGCTGGTAACACGCTTTGAGGTTGCTGCAGCCCCCTGTGGATTTGCCGCTGGTAATGTACTTTGGTGGTGTGTGACTCAAATACATCTGCTGCTAAGAATTTGGCTCTATCTAGTTACAGATATTGCAGCTAAATTTCTGAAATACTAAGTCACAAAAAGTCTGCAACTGCTCCCCTAACATAATTGAGAGCTTTTTCAATGACATGAAACATCTAAGTTGGTTTCATGGCTCTAAATCAATGTGATGAAAAGCACATTAGACAAAACTTACAGGAGGCAGTGAGAGCCAATCTCAGAGGGAGTTCACCACTGTAAATGCTGTATTAAAGAAGGATCTCAACTGAATAATCAACTTTACATCATAAGGAACTAAAACACTAGCAGAAGGAAGGAAATAATAGAGATCAGAGCACAGACAAAAATAGATAACAGAAAAACAATAAAGAAAATCTATTGTTTAAAAGTTGGTTCTTCAAAAAGATCAACAAAATTGACAAGCCTTTAGCTAACTGACAAAAAAAAAAAAGAAAGACTATTCAAATAACTAAAATAAGTAAGGCAAGTGGAGACATTACTACTGACCTCACGGAGATAAAAAGGATTATAAGAAAATCCTATGAACATTTGCACACCAACAAATTAGATAATCTAGAAAAAATGAACAAATCCCTCCAAACACACCCAGACTGACTCAGGAAGAAATAGAAAATCTCAACAGACTTATAATAAGAGATTAAATTAGTAATCAAAAGCTTCTTAATAAACAAAAATCCTGGACTAGATGGCTTCATCAGTGACTCCCATCAAACATTTAAAGAAGCATTAGCAACAATCCTTATTGACTCTTCAAAAATTTAAAGACAAAGAAACACTCCTGGGTTCACCCTATGAGGCCAGCATTACTCTGCTATCAAATCCAGATAAAGACATCACAAGAAAAGAAAATTATAGACCAATATCCCTTATGAATATAGATGCAAAAATCCTCCACAAAAGATTAGCAAATGAAATCCAACAGCATATTAAAAAGGTGACTTATAATGACGAAGTAGGATTTATGAGAGATGCAATGGCGGCTCACTGTGTGCAGATCAGTCAGCGTGATGCACAGTATTCAGCATTAACAGAACAAAGGAGAAAAACCACACAACCGGCTCAGTTGACAGAGAAAAGGCATTTGGCAAGACCCAGCACTATTTCATGATAAAAACTCTCAGAAAACTAGAAATAGAAAATTCCTCAACATGATAAAGGGTCCTTATGGAAAGACCCACAGCTCACGTCACATGCAATGGTGAGGCTGAAGCTCTCTCACTAAGACCAGGAACAAGACAAGGCCACTGCTTCCACTGCTACTATTCCACCAGAGGCTCTGACCAGAGCTACTGGACAACAAGAAGAAAGAACATGGTGAGAAGGCAGCCAGGCTGTGTGTGCTACAATGGAAAAGAAGAGGTAAAACTATCTCTATTCACAGATGACATGATCCTATACAGAGAAAATTCTTACAAATCCACAAGAAAACTATTAGAGCCAATTAATGAATTCAGAAGAGTTGCAGGGCACAAGATCAACACACAACAATCAGCTGTGTTTTTATTCACCAGGAATGAAAACTCCAAAAATGAAATTAGCAAGAAAGTTCTACAGACTGAGCTGTGTGCCCCCAAAATTCATATCCTGAGACTCTAACTCTCACCGTGGTGGTATTTGGCAACAGGGCCTCTGGGAGGTAATTGACGTTAGATAAGGTCACGAGAGTGGGGTCCTCACAATGAAGTTAGTGCACTTTAAGAAAAGACACCAGAGAGCTTGCTCTCTCCTTCTGTGTGCCACATGAAGACATGGTGAGAAGGCAGCCAGGCTCTGTGTGCCATGAGACACGGCGAGAAGGCAGCCAGGCTCTGTGTGCCATGAGACACGGTGAGAAGACAGCCAGGCCGTGTGTGCCACATGAAGACATGGTGAGAAGGCAGCCAGGCTGTGTGTGCCACATGAAGACACAGTGAGAAGGCAGCCAGGCATTGATGGCCAGGAAGATGTTCCTCACCAGAACCCAGCCACGCTGGCTCCCTGATCTCAGACTTCCAGATCCAGACTTTGATAAATAAATTAAGCCATCCAGTCTATGGTATTTTGTTATGGCAGCCCAAGCTAAGACAGAAAGCATTCCTGTTTATAACAGCACCTTAAAAAATTAAATACTTAGTAATAAATCTAACCAAAGAGGTGAAAGACTTTCATGCTAAAAACTATAAAAGGTTGCTGAAAGAAATTAAAGATCTAAATAAACAAAAAGATAGCCCATGTTCATGGATAGGAAGCCTTAACATTGTTAAAATGTCAATACTACCCAAAGCAGTATTCAACGCAATCCCTATGGGTTACAATAGTCTTTTTAAATATATATATAATTAAAAAAAATGATCCTCACATTCATATGGAATTAAAAAACTGATCCTCAAATTCATATGGAATTGCAAGGGGCCCCAAACAGCTAAAACAATCTTGAAAAAGAACAAAGTTGGAGGACCCACACTTCCCAACTTGGAAACATATGACAAAGCTACAGTGACTCAAATAGCATAGTATTGGCAAAATGATACCATATAGGCCAGTGAAATAGAATAGAGAGCCCCAAAATAAACCCCTGCATTTCTGGTCAAATTATGTTCAGCAACGGTGCCAAGACCGTTCACTAGGGAAAGCACAGTCTCTTCAAGTGGTGCTGGAAAAACTGGATATCCACATGAAAAAGAATGATGTTGAACCTTTACCTAATACCATATGCAAAAATTAACTCAAATGGATCAAAGATCTAAACTTAAGAGCTAAAGCTACAAAATTCTTAGAAGAAAATAATGGAGAAAATCCTCATGGTATTAGATGTAGCAGTGACCAGGGATATGACACCAAAGACACAGGCAACAAAAGAAAAAATAGATAAACTGAACTTCTTAAAAATTAGGAACATTTATGCATCAAATGGCATGATCAAATGAGTGAAAAGTTAACCCAGAGAGTGGGAGAAAATACTTGCAAATCAGGTATGTGCTGAGGGATTCATATGCAGGCTCTGTCCTGAGGCTCTCTGGCCATGAACCTCTGTCTGCTACGGCCCTCACCGTCCGCGGGCTCTCCCTTCACAGGCCCCACCGCACACTGGAGGTTTGTAGGAACCACGTATCTAGGTCAGCCAGGATTCTTGGTCACAAGCAGTAAAAATCTACTCTGGTCTTCCTGGGCAGCCAGAAAATGTGCTGGGCAGCGCCAGTGGGAGGCTAAGCCCTGGGGCCAGGGAGCTGCATCTGGCCCACAGGATGGCCATGTGTGGGTTGGCAGGTTGGCGGGCC
Organism: Gorilla gorilla gorilla; assembly: GCF_029281585.2. NCBI lineage: Eukaryota > Metazoa > Chordata > Mammalia > Primates > Hominidae > Gorilla > Gorilla gorilla. Next base: position 145,272,639 of record NC_073232.2, read on the forward strand.
GGCAGGCCAGGTGGAGCAGCCTTGGCTTGCCTCCGTACTCTCCAGTCTGGCTCCAGAGGCAGCTCTGCACAGAGCTCAGACCCAGGCTTCCTGGGGGAGCCAGCCGAGGAGGGTCCCTTTGCCTAGACCACACTGGATGAGGAGGCAGTCCCCCGGAGGAGGCCAGCATGGGGAGAGAGGCTGGGGTGGGCTGCACAGCCCAGAGGCCCCGACACAGCCTTTTCAAAGTCAGGCCAAGAAGCTGCCTTGGGTGTGCATCTGAGGATCCAGCGCAGCGGCTTCTGTAGCCGCACCCACTGTCTGTGCCTGCTGTCTGGTGCCCCACTCCCCTGTCCTCCTCCTCCCACTGGAGCTTTGGGTTATGCAGCTCTGCCTCTCTTAGAAGGGCCCCGTTTTGTGGGTTCTCTGTGGCTGACTCCTGATTGCTGGTTACAGCTGAGGCCAGCAGAAGAGAGCTCAGAGTGGGCTGGTCTGGCTCAGCCCTGGTCTGAAGACTGACCCCAACCCGAGAGTCTCAGCCTCTTTCCAGGAGGAGCGGGATGCCTCCCCATCTCCCAGCAGGGAGCTGCATCCACAGACCTGTGAGCCAGGAGCACGAAACCTTCACCAACTCCAGCGCCTGCTCAGGAAGCCCAGTCCACAAGGCTGAGGCTTGTCCTGCCAGTCTGTGCCCAGCGAGAAGCTGGCGAGGCTCCTGCTCTTGGAGAGGCCTGCAGGACCACTCCAGGACCCATGCCCAGCCTCCCTCCAACAGCCCTAGAAGGAGGTGCACTCTTGGGTCCACATGGCCCCTCTCCTTCAACCGTCCTCCCTGGGTTGCCCCATCCCCTGGGCCTTGGGGGCTCCACTCCCCACCACCCCACTCTGCCTTAAGCCACCAGAGGCACCTGTGGCCCAGCCCCCGCCCCCTGCCCTGCCCTCTGCTTGCTGTTCTCAGGGCCACCCTCTCTCAAGGCAGGTGGGGCCTGTCCTCCCTGCCTAGAATCCAAGCCCCTTAAGGCAGGGACTGTGCTGGCCTCACTCTACCCGCCGCTGTGTGTCTCCAGGGCTGAGAGCCCCTCGGTGCATGTGTGTTGCTGGGAGAGGTCAGGGCTGAGCACCGAGTCCAGCAGGGGCCCCTGCAGTGCTGGGACTTGGGGACCCCCCTTAACCCCCTCCCCTCCTCCGCTGGTGCTGGTGCACCCTCTGGGAGGCCTGTGGGGTCTGTCTTTCTTTGGGAGTCTCTCCGGTCCTTTCTGGAAGACCCACTAGAGGCCTCAGTGGGAGTCAGGAGCCCCCTCCAGGGCTGGTGCACCTGCTTTCTGGCCTCTGTCTTGTTGATGATGCTGATGAGCCTCTTCAGGGCACCCTTGGCCTTCTTCCTGTAGACGGCTGAGGACAGCAGTGGGAGCCAGGCGTTCCAGTAATGCCGCGCGGCCAGCATCACCAGGGTGCCGCTGCCCGCGATGCCTCCGAACCTAAAAGAGGGCAGGTCATGATGCGGTGGCTCCACCTGGGCCTACCTGGAGCTGCTGGACCAGGAGGGACAGGAAGGTCGGGCGCCCAGGGCCCAGCCACGTGCTTGCTCCCTCCTGGGCATGTGGCTTGCTCAGGAGTCCCTGCTGCATCCTCTTCAGTGGGCCTTTCTGGGCAGCACGAGATCAGACCCCCACCAAGGTCAGGCAGTAGGAGCCCAGGCGGGTACAAGGGCAAGAGGGGGCCACTGCACCTCCTTGAAGACTGTGCCCTGAACTGGCCACACCGTCCACCTCCCCCTCGCTGGCAGGAGCCCTCCCTTGGGCCCACAGGACGGACCACAGCCTTGGTGAGCACAGGGGTCCCGCACGGCAGGGGAGGGACAGAGCCCACCCCAGCCCCTTTAGAGCCACACACCTGGCGCTCTCCGTGAAGGCCTTGGCTGCCACCAGTCGCAGCTGCTTCCGGCCCTTCAGGTTTTCCATGATGCTCCTGCCCTGGATGGCCGTGGCCGTGCACAGCATCTCTGCCACCAGCCGGGACTCCTCGCTGCAGGAACAGGGCCAGTGAGGAGGGAGGCCACTGTGGCCCACCTTGGGTCCTCCCTCCCTGGGTCACTGTCTTGAACTGTGGACTACACAGGTGGTATTCTAAGATGGGGCACCTCCTGGCCCACAAGCACATGTGCACAGGGCTCCGCCCTCCCCGAATCTGAGCCAGCTTCAGGGACTTGCTAGACTGCAGGGATGCAGGGCAAGGGGCCCCTGGTCTTCTGAGGCCTGGAGTGCCCACATGTGGCCTAGGTGCCGGAGACAGCCGCCCTGGGAATGCTCTCAACCACGGAGCTGGCAGTCACGTGGCAAGGATGGGAGTGGGCTGTGGGGACATCCAGCCAGTGGACCCTCAAGACTGTCACCCCAGCTGACTCTCACAGTAACCTTATGAGAGATCCCAACCCAAAACTAACTGGCTGTGTCCAGTCAGCCCCCAGAACCATGGGGCAGAATCATTAACTGTTTTTTTAATGACTAATCTTTAGAGGGACTTGTGCAGCAACAGATCCACAGAACCAGCCCCTCTTTTGGGGCCTCTCCCCTCTAAGGGCCCTGCTGCCCAGGCCCACATGGAAGTCTGGCCCCAGAAGGTCCACTCTGCACCCAGAGCTTGGCCAGGTGCACACTCCTGGGTGTCAACAGCAGCATCAGCTCCACGGCTCCTCATCCCTGGACGTTCGCTGCTCCAGGGCTGCCGTGGCTAGGGCTGCCGTGGCTGGGGCTGCAACGCCACACACACTAAGGCAGGATTCCCGCCATGGATGGGGGAGCACGCCCTTGCGGCTCAGCTCAGAGGAGGCACCGGATTTATTCTATGAGAAAGATGCTGGCTCATGGGTAGACTCCCCTCATGGGCCAGGGTGCCAGAGCCAGGAACCTGCTTGCAGGAGCAGACAGCCACTTCTGCCCCTCTGTCCCAAAGGAGTCAAAGGAGGAAGGTGCTGCCCCTTGGCCTGCATGGGCCTGCAGTGCCCAATGCAAGCCGGTGGTCTGAAGCTGAAACCACCTTCTAAGGCGGGCATGGTGACCTAGGCAGGGCAGGAAGAAGAGTTCAGTTTCCTGGGTACTGCCATCCTAAACATTTTGATCTGGGTTATGCAGTTGTTGAGTGTTCCATAAATGCCAATGAGTGAGGTCTGTTCCTTCCATCTGTAGCCTCAGTGACTTCCCCCCTACTTTGTTCTGTCAGCTGCTGAGAGAGGAATGTTAAAATCTACAGCTAGAATCGTAGACGTATCCATGTTTTACTTCCTGTATTTTCAAGCTCTGCTATTAGGTGAACACACATTTAGCATTTTTATGTCTTCTTGAAGACTGAATCCTTTATCATGAGGAATGTCTACCTCGGATCGCGTGCCTGGGCCGTTTAACCGGACACTAGCTTTCTTGTGGTTGGCACTTGCAGAGTGCCTCTCTCCCGTCCTTTTACCTTCAATCTGTGTCTATACATTTGAAGAGGGTCTCCCGTACGTAGTTTATCACTGGGTCTTGCTCCTATGTTCTGTATCTGTGTCTTTACATTTGAAGAGGGTCTCCTGTACGTACTTTATCATTGGGTCTTGCTCCTATGTTCTGTGAGATAAACTGCATTTTAATTGCAGTGTTGGTTCGTTTACGTTTAATGGAATGACTGATATGGGTCAAATCCACCATTTGGTCCTTGCTTTCCTTTTGACTTACATGTTCTTTGCTCCTTTCCTCCCTTTTTTTGCATGAATGGAATATTTTTTAGTATCCCAATTCATATCCTCTATTAGATTTTTAGTTACATCTCTTTGCTTTATTCCATTTCTTAGCATTTGCTCTAGGGATTGCAGTGTGCATCCTTCACCAACCACGGCTCTACCTCACCTGAGTCCTACTCCACGTCACGTGTGGCACGAGGGCCCTCGGAATCGCTGCCTCTCAGCCCGTCCTGTGTGTTTCCACTGCCCTGCATCTTGCCTCTATATTTATGAAAAATCCCACAATAGGATGCTATTTTTGCTTTAAAAGGTCAAGTGTTTCTTGAAGAATTTAAGAACTGAAAGGGAAAAAAGTCTTTTATGTTTACCCCCAAATTTACCATTTTTGGTGTTTTTCATCTCCTCTAGCATGTCCTTTTCTGAGGATCCGCTGGGAATGGATCCTCTTAGCTTTTATTAATCTTAAAATGTCTTGATTCTGTCTTCATTTGTGAGGACTATTGCTGGCGGATATAGAATTCCAGACTGACAGGTTTTCTTTTTTTAACACTTAAAAACTGTCATCCTTTGTATTCTGGTTTGCATCATTTCTGATGAGAAGTCAGCAGCAGCTCTTGCCCTGGTTTTCCCGTATGCACAAATCCGTCCCCATGCTAACTCCTTTCCAGGATCTGCTCCCGGTCTTTGGTCTTCAGCAATGTGACTACAATTCCCCCACGATGGAGCCAGGTGTGGTTTTCTTTGCGTTTATCCCACTTGGGATTCCTTGGAAGTCTTGAATCTCCAGGTTGATATTTTTAATTCAACTGTAAAATTTTCAGCCATTATGTTTTCAGACATGTGTATTTTGGGCTCCCCCTGCTGCCTCTGTCCTCCTGAGACTCCAGTTGCACTCAGGTTAGACCCCCTGCTATGGCCCCACGGGTCACAGACGGGAAGCTCTGTTCATTTAGTTTCTCCGTTTTTCTCCCTGTGCTTCGGTTTTCATAGTCCACTGGCCTGGATTCGAAGTTACTGATCATTCTTCAGTGTCCAGCCTGATGATACGCTCTTCCAGTGGCGTCTCCATTTCAGACACTTTATTTTTCATTTCTAGGAATTCCATTCAGTGATTTTATTATCGGTTCCATTCTTTATTGAAATTCCTGTCTGTACACTAGTTATTTCCATTGAAAATCTGATTATATTGACAGTAGCTGTTTTCAACTCCTCATCTGCTCATGTCAACATACACCACAGCTGGGTCCGTTGGCTGTTTTTTCTATTCTACTCTTTTCTTCCTGGTTATGAGCCACATTTTCTTGCTTTTGTGCACATCTAGTAATTTCTTACTTTATGCTGGACGTCGTGAGGGCTCTGCTGCTGAAAGTGTGGATTGTGTCCACTTCCTTTAAAGAGTGTTGGGTTTTGTTCTGACAGGCAGTTAATTACCGGTGGCTCAGCTTCATCCTACCGAGATGTGGTTTAGGCTTTGTTGGGGTGAGTCTGCACTCACCCCACTGCTAAGGTGTGTCTCTCTGAATGCCTGGAGTTCAGTGAGTTACGCCCCAGTGTGAGCTGGCCACAGCTCCAACTTCTCTCACCCCACTGCTAAGGTGTGTCTCTCTGAATGCCTGGAGTTCAGTGAGTTACGCCCCAGTGTGAGCTGGCCACAGCTCCAACTTCTGTTAGCACAGAATGGCCTCTGGCCTCTTGTCAGCGTACGGACCCCTCCATACCTGTTTTCTGCCAGGCCTGGAATCTAGTCCTGTGCACACACAGTTTACCACCAGACAGGCACAGACTCATGGGTGGCTCCACAGAACGAGGGCCCCACCCCACCTGCCTGCATCACATCCTGGACACCTCAGCTGCTACAGCCACAAGCCCTGACCCGTTTCTCCCCACGACTCTTCCATCTGGGCCCGCTCTCCAGGCTGCAGCATGTGAAGCTCCCTTAGGCAGAATGCGGAGCCCACTTCCGATATTTCCTTCTAGCAAGAATGGCTGCCTGGTACTGCCTGCTGTCCAACAGCTAAAAACAACTGTCTCACGTATATTTTCAAGTTTTACAGTTTTTCTTTTTCACAGCACACGAGTATGATACCCATTATGCTTTCAAGGCCAGAACTAGGTGACTTTTAAATTTATATTATTAACAACATTAAATATAAATATATTATACATAATAAATATATAATATATGAATATATATAAAATCACTGTTGGTGATTACGTTAAATAAAAATGTTGAGCTGAGTTGGAAGGTCCAAATGACACTCTTAGACTACTGTTCTTTGCCCATTTTGTGTGTATTTTAATAATCTACGTGAAATGTATAATATATATTCCCTGACGTTAGTAGCGTAAACGCGACACTGATTTGGTAACCACACACTCACAGTTGAGAATATGAACTGATTCGTAACTGCTGTACTTTTCACCGAGAACAGAAAGCCATTTTTGCTATTAGTGTAAAATGCTATCATAAAAGCTACTCTGTGGCAAATTCCATGCTAGAGTTTCTACACATCATTTTCAAAATGGAAAGAAATTAGAATGAAGAACTGAAATAAGTGTAAACTTTTTAAAGTATCTCTTACAAAGGCTGGTCGTCTGCTGGATGTGGGCAGGGGTCCTGCTGGACTGGGGAAGGGCCTGTGGCTCTGACAGTGACCGGCGAGGTGGCCACATCGTCTCCTGCTGAGCAGCACGCCTGCGGGGTCTCTCCAGTCTCCTGGCACCCAGGCTGCCTGCACACACGAGCACCTGCCTGTGGTTGCTGGAAAGGCGCCAACGCTGCGCCCAGGGCAGAGGGGCTCCCGCTGGGTGCAATGACACCAAGTGCCACTAGAGGACAGCAATGGTCCACAAAGGACTTTCCAAAGTCCTAACGTGGAAATCCAATTTTTCCAGTCTCATATGACATCTCCTTTTCCCTGTCACCATATGTATAAATTTACAGCGTTAGCTAATTTAACAGAAAAAATGATTTTTAAGTCAGTTTACACAGCAGTGGCACGGCCAGGGCGCCCAGCCCCCACATCCTCCTGTTGTGTGCCGCTGTGCCCTCCACACTCGGGGAAGTAATTGTAACTCAGTTATGAGGAGGCTTTATGCAGCAGCACTCTGCACCCTCACCTCTATGACGCTGTCTTTGTAGTTTATTTCTCTTAGAAATAATGTTTGCTCTGTTTTGTTTGGAGACAGAGTCTCGCTGTGTCACCCAGGCTGGAGTGCAGTCGCACAATCACGGCTTGCTGCAGCCTCGACCTACAGGCTCCTTACGAGGATGAATGCAGTTCAGCTCGCTCAGACCCCCTGCAGCCCCTTCCAACTGACTTGTGTGGCCAGTGACCGCATGACACTTAATCCCCACCTATCATCTTGGCACCTACGACGTCACGCCAGCCTCTCATCTTCTGGTCCCCACTGTGACCCTGGTGACTCACCTTCCCGGTGAGGACCACAACACCCACACTTCCCTTAGCTCGTCCTTCCTGCTCTACCAGCATATGTTACCTGCGCTTTTCCTTCACTTTTGTATTGTCAAAATCAATCCTTTCCTTTTGTCAAAATGCTTCTTTCTTTGTCAACAAGTTAATCCTAAAAGTGGAATATCAGTGAACACCATGTTTCTCACTGGAGAGTCCGGCTGTAAATGACTTGGTTTCCCGGACTCTCTAACTGGTGTACCCCTCTGAACTGTCCCCACCCGTCCTATGAGGGACTCTGTCCCCCCGCCCTCCCCAGGGTCCTCCTGAGCCACCCAATGCAGTCAGACAGCTCTCTCCACACAGCATCCATCTGGGGATAGCCCTTGACTACCTTTCTAGGTTGAATCTGTTATTTCTAGCATCCCACATATCTTTCCTTTTTTTTTTTTGGTTTACTTCCTTGTTTTTCTGGATCATATCCTCAAGAAACTTTCTAAAAATGGTGTATGGGAAGTACACTCTCTGGGTCCTTTTGTCTAAAATGGCTTATTTTGACCTGATATGTGACTGATGGTTTGGGTGAGCTTGAATTCCAGGCTGACAATTACCTCCACATGGAACGTTCTATTTTCTTTTTGCTTCAAGTGGTGGCTGCTGAGAAGGCTGGGGAAGTTCTATTTCCTGCTCCTCTGATCTCGGCCTGGTGTCAGACAGAGAATTCCAGAGACACCTCTGATCCCGGCCTGGTATCTCAGCATGTCCAGAGCCAGGCAGATGTATTTTCAGCCTCAGCACATCCAGGGCCTGAGGGGCCAGGGTGGGTGGCAGGCATCTCCTGCTTATGCCCGAGCTGCAGGGCTGGGGACGCGCCCCCGGCCCCACCTGCACAGGAAGGCTAGGGAGGGACATCAAAGCAGGTGAGTTTTCCTTTTGGAAGCAAATTGATTTTTATTACAGGCTGCAGGGAAAATGTAACCTCTAGCCTCCAACAGACGGATGCCAAAGAGGGGGGCCTGGCATGGAATCCTGTCCATACTGTTTTGGAAGAAAGATCATTCGCAGTGAAAAGCCCGTCGATGTCGGCAAAGAGAAAACAGCGGGACTGGGCTCCAGCCCAACTCTGCTCCGGACCTTTGCTGCCACGCTCTCCCTCTAGCCCCCCTGGTGAACGTGGGGCACCACGCATGGCAGTGCCAGGCCAGCAGGGCAGGGTCCCAGGTGTACGGCTCCTGGCAGGGCTCGCAGCCTCCTGGGCACTCACAGTCTCACCCCTGCCAAGGCCGTGCTTACAGCCCATCGCCTGGGTTCAGTCCCAGCTCTGCCACTCACCCCAGCTGGGTGGCGTCAGAAGCAACTTGGCCTCTGCCTGCCCATTTCCTGCTCTAGAGCCTGGGAACAGTAGTGCCTGCCAACCGAGAAGAGTGAACGGGGTCCTGGTGCGTGATGCCCCGTCCTGGGCACAGAGAAGAGTGAACGAGGTCCTGGCACGTGATGCCCCGTCCTGGGCACAGAGAAGAGTGAACGGGGTCCTGGCGCGTGATGCCCCGTCCTGGGCACAGAGAAGAGTGAACGGGGTCCTGGCGCGTGATGCCCCGTCCTGGGCACTGAGAAGAGTGAACGGGGTCCTGGCGCGTGATGCCCCGTCCTGGGCACAGAGAAGAGTGAACGGGGTCCTGGCGCGTGATGCCCCGTCCTGGGCACTGAGAAGAGTGAACGGGGTCCTGGCGCGTGATGCCCCGTCCTGGGCACAGAGAAGAGTGAACGGGGTCCTGGCGCGTGATGCCCCGTCCTGGGCACAGAGAAGAGTGAACGGGGTCCTGGCGCGTGATGCCCCGTCCTGGGCACTGAGAAGAGTGAACGGGGTCCTGGCGTGTGATGCCCCGTGCTGGGCACTGAGTGAACGGGGGGCCTGGTACATGGTGCCCGGTCCTGAGCACTGGCCTGCTTGTGCCTCTGAGCACCCAGGAGACCCCGGACACGTGGAAGTTGCCGACGTGAAAGGCATGTTGGCACGTTCCTATGTTGGCCTCGCATCCCCACGGGTGTGGCCGACACAGGCCCTGGAGCCGTCCTGCTGGGCAGGGCTGTGGGAAGATGGGGCGTGGGCCTGGGGCGCTCTTCGGCTCCGGCAGGTGCTGCCCACGCTGGCCATTTGGCCACAGAAAACATCGTTACAGCCTTTGGGTCAGCGGTTTCATCTTCCAGGATTATTAGACCCAGGAAATTAGCCAAAAAGAACCTCAAGGAAAACAACCTTTACTGCAGAAACATTTACAATAGCAACAGATGGAAAACAGCCTCATATTCAAACATTGGGGAAAGATTAGGGATGATAATAATTGCTCAACTGGATGGAACACGGTAAGCCACTAAAAGTGAGATCCGTGAAAATTAAAGAATGAGAATGTTCTGTGTCCAGCTATGCTGACGACGGGGGCCTGGCGGCACGGCTGACTCTGGAGAGTGAGCGAGGGACCCAAGTCAGAGGCCATTTCCTTTCATTGAAATTACCCTTATTTATTTTCAAATTTAATTAGCGTGCATATCTGTCTATTCAAAATTACTTCAAAGCTGTGTGTCGTTAGAAATGGCAGCTGTCTACCTGCTGAATGTCCCTGTCCCCTCAAAATTCCCTTCGACCTGCCATGGGCGGAGTGTCCGTGTCCCCTCAAAATTCCCATGCTGGGCGATCCTCACCCCCACAGTGATGGTGTTGGGGTGGCCTTTGATGGCCTTTGAGGGGGGTTGGATCATGGGGATGGAGCCCTCACAAACAGGGTTAGTCCCTTATGAAAGGGACCCCAGAGAGCCCTGCCCCTTCCCGCATGTGAAGACACAGCGGGAGGCGCCGTCTATGAGACAGGAAGGGGCCCTCGCAGACGCCGAATCTGCCACACCTCGATGGGACTTCCAGCCTCTGGAACTGTGAGCAGGAACCATCTGGGGTGGGAGCCCCCCCGTCTGTGGCCCTTTGTCCCAGCCTCTGAAGGCTGAGGCCCCCCCTTTCTGTGCCTACAATGCACACGTGGCCAGCAGGCCACACACCCCTCCTGCTGAGGCCCACGTGACTTCAGAATCCTTCCTGACCAGCTTTCCACAGGGCCACTGCTGACTTGTCCATGAGGGCACGGGGCCGGCAGGACGGAGGCTGCCTGTGCACATGGCTGAGGCCTGTGGGAAGCTTTCTGGACTGGGCCTGGAGACCTGGTGGAGCGCTCACACGCACCCTGATCTGTGATCGCGGCCCAGGCCCGCGCTCCCTGCCCGTTTTGGGGGAATTTGTCCAGTCATGAGGGTTACTTACGGCCCAAATTTCTTCAGGTACTTGATGCCCATCTCCAGAGCCCTGTGAGCGCAGGCCATGGTGGTCTCATGGTCACGCGCTGCATGGGCAAAGTGGGTCAGCCGCGTCAGGGTCTGCAGCTCCACCAGGGGGTCCGACCAGTTGCACTCGGAAGCCATTTTCACCAACTTCCGGTGGGTGGCAAGAGAAGGGGCACCGTGTTAGCGACAACGACCTTCCCACAGCCTGCAGCCCCCATGGACCACGCAGCGCATGTGATCCTAAGCAGAGGTGTGGCCTGTGAAGGGCCACCGTGCCACAAAAGCTGAGCTGCCACGTCCATGCCTGTGAGGGCCCCTGATGTCCTTGTAGCTCCCACACCCCACAGGGTGTCCTGGGCACGGGACTGGCGTGTGCAGCCCTTGGCTGCCCCTGAGCGGCTCAGGGTTGGGTGGGACAGGGAGGGTCCGCTCAGACAGCGTTTGCCTCGCACCAGGAGACAGGGATGCTCCCAGCATGAAGCTGAAGGAAGTGCGTCGAGGGGGCGCAGCTCCGTTCGGAGGTGGGGGAGAGCGGGGCAGAGTGGGGGTGAGCGTGCATGATGGGGCTCAAGTTCCAGCCACCTAGGGCAAGAGCCTCGGCGTCCTCGCCTCTTGGCCCCTGGCCTCCCGGGACCCCTGGGGACACCTACCTGGGCCAGGGAGGGGACAGTGAAGTCCATGAGGCCCAGCCCGTTGCATGAGTACATTTCCAAGGCAACGAGGACTCTGGTCACCGAGCTGACATCCTCATTGGTGCCCTGGTGGGGAGGATGCCCTGAGTGTATCAGCCCAAGCGTGCGGGGACAGTCTGGAATATGCGTGAATTTAACACTGCAAGGTATTAGTTTGATGGCAATAATGAGACCACAAAATTGGGAGCGTTTATACCTTAGGCTGTTTTTGTAACTGTTGACCTGCAGGTCATCTTCTCATGCAACGAGGAGCCCCAAGTCCGTGTGGCCCCCATGTGTGAGGCAGCCTTGTCTGAAGGCTGGGTGACCCCCGAGGAGGGAAGGACCAGTGGTCCTGACATGGTGGCTGCTGGGGCAGGCAGGTCAACACCTGGACCCTCCCCGCCTCCCTGGGCCCCACTAGGCCCTGGCTCCTGGTCAGGCTCCAAGGCCCCTCCTCCATCTGGCTTTCTAGGAGCTCATGGGGCCGGCCCTGGGCCCACTCCTCCTTGGGAGAGCGCAGCACCCCCACAGGCCCAGCAGCTCACAGACCCCGTGGACGGGTGGGCAGAGGAGGCCCCGTGCCACACTCAAGGGCAGCCAGCGGCAGTGAGCTCAGTGGGAAAAGGGAGTGCCCAGGCCGTCCGTGATGGCTCCATCTGGAGCTAAGTGGTCCCGGGGGCCCCACCACCCCCGGCTGTCTCAGATCTCTATGTCCACAGGGCCTCGGTCGGAGCCCAGATGTGGGCAGGGGCGCCCACCTGCTCCTCGGTGCCCAGCCGTGGCCCAATCTGCTGCTGCAGCAGCTGCTTGGCCTTGACCCAGGTGGCGATAAGCTGCTGCCGGGTGCTGGCGGGCACTGTCTCCTCGGGCGCACTCCCGTTGGTCAGGTTCAGGGCAAACTCGCAGACCTAGGACAGACGTGTTCTCGGTCACGAAACCTGAATTCTAAACAGGGGACCTTGAGCCAAGATCCAAACCATTAAAAGATGGATGGAGCCCGCTCCTGATCCAGCCCGTGAAGGGCCTTAAACACGAGACCTCAGGCCCACCAGGGGCTGCACCACAAACCCAGCAGATGAAGCCCCACCCCCAGACGCCGAGGACGCAGCTGCCACCTGGCCTCCAGTGCGCCCCGGCCCTCACTCCTGAGCTGTCCCCACGGCATGGGCCTGGGACCCCGCAGGAAGGAGCAGCTGAGCCAGCACCCCTCCCCCGCTGCAGCCGGTATCGGTTGGGGGTGGGGCAGCAAGGACGGAGCCCCAAAAGTGGGGACGTGAAACCTGCCACGTGCTTTGCCTGCAGTGACGGGCATGTGGGCTGCTGCCCTGAGCCCCTGGGCTGCGCCCCAGCTCCCTGTCTTGCTGGCCGTGTGACCAGGTGAGTTTCTTCATGCTGTGCGCCTCAGTTTCCTCATCTCTACGTAGAAATGAAACCCAGTCTATGGGTCGTCGTGAGGATCTGTGAGTCCTTGTTCAGAGCCTCGCCCGGTGCAGGAAGCACTGGCCACCGGGAGTGACCTCTTGCTAACCCAGGGATGTCCCATCTCTCGCTGTCTTGTGAACACCTGCTCCTTGCAAAACATCTTGGTAGCACAGACACCTACTGGGCAGCGTCCTTCCCTTTCCTCCCCTCCATCCTTCCTTCTGGATAAACTTCCAAACATTTGTCAAGTTCCACACAGACATCCCATCGGAATGTGTTTGGGGAGCACTGCCTCCCCTGTTCACCACCTGGCTCCCCATGGGGTTGTGCACATGCCCAGTCCAGGCACTGCCCAAGCCAGCTTCCTCACACTCTCCGCCATTCACTCCATGTTCCCGGGCTGCCAGGTCGGTGCTGGCATTTCCTCTCAGCATCTGGATCCAGCCATCATCACATCTAAGAGGGAAGCTCCTCTGCACCCCCCAGCTGCTTGCCGGGGCCCACAGCAGGCTCAGCTGCACCCACAGCTGCCTGAGCCGCCCACGGCGCCCTCCCCTCCGCAGCCTCCAGCCTGATCCCTGTAGGTCCCCGGAGCCGGCCCCTTGTCCCTTCTCAGAAGAACGACCTGCACCTGATGCCACAGCCGGTGCTCCTGGCCGGCCCACACTGACTGCCCAGGGCCAGCCGTCCCCACTGGGAGCTGGTAGCACTAGGGCCCTCTCTGGCTCTGGCCTGGCGCAGCTGACTGTGAGCGTCGTGAGTGCCGGGCAGCAGGCTCAAGCCTCTCCGGCCCGCGATTTTATCCATGGCCCAGAAAGGGTCATGCAGGATGAGCTTTAGCACAAAGTCTTTCGCAAGGGTGGGGACAGCTCCCCCTCCCCGTGCCCCTGCGGAGACACTCAAGGCCTCCCTGCCCCGCCCCACCGCGGGTGCTCCACACACAGGCTCCAGGAGGTTCCCCACAGACCCCCTCGACTCATTAGGAAACCGGCTTTCTCTCGGGTTCTTTGAGGCTCTTCTGAGTTAGAAATGGGCAATGGCTCATCAAACACTTCTGCAGCATCCGTCAACGAGAACACTATTTCTTTTCCCTTCCTTTTGGATTACAACAAAATCCACATTCCATGGGATAAATGATCCGCCTGGGCCACCAGGATCGTCCCACACACTGGCTCTGCTGCATTTTACTGGGACGGCTGCGCGTGTGGGTGGTGCGGTCCCTGTTTCTCGCCGTTCCAATCCATCATTTCTGGTTCTATTTCCACTCTCCTCTAGGCCTGGAGCCCGCCCTGAGGGGAGACCCCACACCCACCCACGGGTCTTGTTTTCCTCTCTCCAGCCCTGGCCTTATTTCCCAGTAACTGGAGCCCCTGACGTTTTACTTCCTAAATTGTTCTCACGTCTGTCGCCTCCACTGAAGGCAGTTTGCTCTCCCAGGGCCTTTCCAGGAGGCTTCAGAAGCTCAGCCCCAGCCTCCAGCTCCAGGTCTGCAGGGCTCTGTCTCAGGTCAGCTGCCTCCCTGCTCTCTCCCTCCACCCCCACCCCCCCACCCCCACATCTCTCTCTCTCTCTCTCTCTCTCTCTCCTCTCTCTCTTCTCTCTCCTCCTCTCTCCTGTCCCCTTTCTCTCTCTCCCCTCTCCTCTATCTCTCTTCTCCTCTCTCCTTTCTGTCTCTTCTCCTCTCTTCTTCTCTCTCTCCTGTCTCTTCTCCTCTCTCTCACTTCTCCTCTCTTCTCTCTCTGCTTCTCTCGCCTCTCTCTCTTCACCTCTCTCTTCACCTCTCTCTCTCCTCTTTCACCTCTCTCTCCTCTCTCACCTCTCTCTCCTCTCCTCTCTCTCCTCTCCTCTCTCCTCTCCTCTCTCTCCTCTCTCTCTCTCTCTCTCTCTCTCGGCATCATGGAGGTGGTACCTCCACCGCTGTTTTGATCTCGGAAGCGGCTGCTGCGTCCAGTGGGCTGTGAAATGCGTTTGGTCGCATGAATTTCCTGGACTTCTCGGCAGCCTGGACTGGAATCCAGCTGATGATCAGGCCTCGCGCCAAGGTGTTGCAGAGCGTCACCAGCATCACGGGGTCCCTGGGAGACACGCTTGTCAGAGGGAACCTTGGCCCCTGCAGGCCACGCCCCGATCCCATGTGCGGAGTCCTCAGGTCACGGTAAGAGGCCTGAGATGCACGGGTGCCCACGACCCTCCTCTGCTGGGACACAGAGGGCCATGGAGCGCAGCTGCCTGCCTTTGCTCTGGGGTCTCCCAAGGGAAGAAGCCCCTCCTTGCGTGAACGCAGCACAGCCCACACGCACCCATTGTGGCCTGTGGCCTTGACGATGCTCAGGAGGTGGTACAGGGTGTCCACCAGCTCCTTCTGCCGCCCGGCCAGGATCAGGTGGTGGTTGTGGTTCAGGACGTAGACCACGGCGTTCTGCACAATCCACGCCTCCTGGATCTCCTGTCCGATCTCTGCAGAGCGCAGCCAGTTATTCATGGCATACCGGGACAGACTCTCGATCCAGGTTCTGCAAAACGAGCACCATCAAGCCCTTAATGCAGGGTCCCCAGCCCTGGGGCCAGGGACCAGGAAGACTGTGAGGCCTGTTAGGAACCAGGCTGCAGGGCAGGAAGTGGGAGGGGGCGGGTGGGTGGCGACCAAACTCCATCTGCATTTACAGTCGCCCCTGCCACTGGCACTCCCACCTGAGCCCCGCCTCCCGTCCCATCAGCAGCTGCATTCCAGTCTCACAGGAGCGCGAACCCTATTGCGATCAGCGCATTCCAAGGATCTAGGCCGCGTGCTCCTTGCAAGAATTGAACACCTGATGATCTGAAGTGGAAACAGTTTCATCCCGCGACCAGCCTCCACCCAGCCAGTCCGTGGAAAAACTGTCTCCCACGAAACCAGTCCCTGGGGCTGAAACGGTTGGGACGGCTGGATGGTGTCTAAGTGTGAGACGGTCTTTCCCCACCCGCCCTTGCTAAAGAGTGTGGACTCTTCCTATGAGACTCTCTTGTTTCCGGAAGTCTGTGGAGCCCTGGGCTCAGAAAGGGGCTCCTGTAGGGGCTGCATGGGGCAGAGCGTCTCTGCCCCACCCCTCCACCTAGCCCCCGCCGGCCTGCGCGCTCCATCTGAAGCCCGGCCTGGTGCTCCCCTTTCCCAGCAGCCCCCTCGTTCCAGTTTGTCCTCATCCTCCCTGGACACCTCCAACAGCCCCTGGCTGGTTCCCGTGGCCACGAGTGCTCACACCTGCCATGGGACCCCTACTCACCTGCAAACCTCTGGCCCCCGCCCCGAGGCTGTGTCCAGCCACACTGCAGCTGCCTTGAGCCTCCTGGCTTCGCTCCACACTGTGAAGCGCCGGCCTCCCTTCTGCCCAAGTGAGCGTCTCGCTCTTCCTCCCCACCTGAATCACATGCAGGCTCTGCCCTTCCCCAGGGAGCCGTCACACCGAGCGCAGGGCAGTCAGCCCTCACTCAGCCGTGTGGACAGGGTCTGTCCGTCCCGCTAGACCAGGCTGGGCAAACTTTTTCTATAAGGGGCCAAATAGCATTTTGAGCTTTGCAAGCTCCATATAGTCTTCACTGTATATTTTTTCTATTTTGTTTTACAAATTTAAAAGTGTCAAAGCCACTCTCAGCTCACAGGCTGCAAACGGCTTGAGCCCTAATTTTCAGACCCTCCTCTGTCTGTGAGCAGGCCCACCAGGAGTGCAGAGCTCTGCCCAGCCTTGGGCCTGGGTCCTGGAAAGGCATCTGGAGCCCCTGCCTGAAATGATGGGGCTGTGAGGGCTGGGAGCCCAGGGCAGGCCTGGGCCAGGTGGCTCCTCACAGAGCCCGGAGCTGCTGCAGGAGATGGATCCCGAGAGGCCAAGACAAAGGCCACCTGCAGCCGTCATCATCATTGGTGCTGCCTGACCACCTCTTCCCTCCAAAGAGCTCGGCCGGGTGGCTCCAGGCGTGCACGGCAAGCAGGGACAGCTGGCTTTCCTTCTGCCCTGAGGGACCGGCGAGGGCGGGGCGCCGTGCCCAGCTTCTGCCCCGAGGGACCGGCGAGGACGGGGCGCCGTGCCCAGCTTCTGATGCATGGATAGTCGGGGACACCCGAGCTTACCACGTTCGTGTGCTTGACGCAGCTGCATTGGAGGGATAAGTTCCCGTGTCCTACGCATGGCGAGCGACTATAGTTTACAGGGATGCTGGAAGGGGGACATCGAACATTCCCAACATGGAGAAACAACGCACGTCCAGCATGACGGATTCGCTGATTACCCAGATCTGATCACCACGTTACACAGATCAAAACATCACTATGCACCCCAAAAACGGTAAAATTCTTGTCAATTAAAAAAATAAGTTAAAAATATTTAATTTTATATTAAAAATAGGTAAAAACCATCATTGCTGGTAAAAGCACTCCAATTTCAATTCTTTCTGAACTTGGAACCTCACGTCAGCAAATCTTGTGAGATGTTCTGTACAAACTAAATTTTCTTATTGACACACAAGGAGTTTTCGAGGCCAAGGCAGTCCTCGATAGCTTTTCCCACAATAGGAGGGAGAGCACAGCTTTTCCTCTGAGCAAATACAGAAGCTGCTCCTTCTATTTTCTGCCATGAAGACCACCTCCCTAGCAGCTGCCTTTCATGCATCATCAGAGGGCCTGACAAGAGTGAGCAAGGTGGACACCACAGCACGCTGGAAAAGACACTCCTGAACTTTTCCTCGTAGCAACAACAAACTACACCCGGGGTCTTGCTAGGAACGACTGCTAAAAACAGGTGAGGCCACGTCACCCCATTTTCTCTTTCATGGTCTCAGTCATTTACGTGACAACGGACACGTCCCCCACGCAAGAAGCCGGTGTCCTTACGAATGCGAAAGGTGTCCCTCCCCACGCCAGCCTGAGTGCAGGGGACACTCTGACCCACGGCCCCGGGCAGTGCTCAAGGCCACTGTCGCCTCCGCCCACCTGTATGTGATCCACTCGGCATTCACCTCCGGGGGCTCAGGCACGTAGCCAGCTGGGTGCTGGCTCAGGTCTTCGGGGGGGATGGCCCGGTCATTCAGCTCTACACCTTCTGACCGCAGCAAATGAACCGTGGCCTGCAAAACACACATGCAGTGGGAGGGGTCATGGGCGGAGCACGGGCCCAGCACCAGATAGGAAACACACACGCCCTTCCCTCAGCTCTGATTTGAAAATGCCAAGCACAGGCTGGGAGACCCGTTTGCTGTGCCCTTTGCAAGCTGGGCCTGCCCCAATAGCCACTCCAGGGACTAAAGCCAGCTCCTCGCAGACTCTCTCCACCCATTAGCACAAGGGTCAGGGAAGAGAAGGTCCTTCCAGAGCACCGCACACCCCAGCAGCCCCGAAGGACCAACAGTGGCTTCCCGGTATCAGCAGACACCGGCCAGCATTTGCACCTCCCCTACGTAATCATTACGTTTTAAATGTTTGAGGGGAAAGGTCTGCGCTGGCCTGCGGGGCGTGGATGAGCACGTGGCACAGCCCCGTGGCCTCCGCTGGCTCTGGTTCTGCCATCTGGCCTCCGGCTCCCTGAGCAGAGAGTTCTGTGCCGCTTTTCACCCTGACCCCAGCTGAGGGCATGGGCCTGGCACCTGGGAGCCACTCAGCAGACATACTGCCTAAATCAGCAGGTGCCCGGTCCTCCAAGGCTGATGGCCACGCACCCACTGAGCAAGTCCACAGAAACCTAACCGAGAGTGGCTCTGGGAACTCTGAAGTCACACAATGTCACAAGGGCCACACTCGTGTTGGTGCAGTGTGGTGGCTGCGAGCTCGGACCCGAGGTCCCAGGGCCGGGTTTGGATCCCACTCCGCCATTTCTACCTGCTGACTTTGGGCAGGGCGAGCCCGGGAGTCTCTGAGCCTGCGTGGGAGGAACAGGCCTGGCGGCCCCATCACAGGGGCCCCGGACATCACGCCACATTCAATGCGCTTCGGCAGCAAATGCCGGGGTACCATCTCCCCGCCGAGTGGCGGTCGCCATGTGTCATCCACACAACTGCAGATTCACCACTCAGAAATGATTCCCAAGAGAAATCTACACCCATGCACACTTTGGTTTATATTTTTCTCCTAGAAAATCTCCCAAGAATCCAGGAAGTTTTCCCTCCCTCATACTCATTTTCTTTGAAGCGCAGAAGGTTCTATGACAATAAATATCTGCAGTGGGTTAACAGGCCACGTGGACACCAACGCCTGCCCCACAGCAGGTTGTGTGGATGCAGGAAAGCAACCCTCTGACGCTGTGGTGCAGGGACACACCTCAGCATTGATAAGCCCCAGTTCCAGGATGCACCTCAGCACCGATGAACCCCCCTCTCCACGACACACCTCAGCACCGATGAACCCCCCTCTCCACGATGCACCTCAGTACCGATGAACCCCCTCTCCACGACGCACCTCAGCACCGATGAACCCCCTCTCCACGACGCACCTCAGCACCGATGAACCCCCTCTCCACGACGCACCTCAGCACCGATGAACCCCCCTCCATGACGCACCTCAGCACCGATGAACCCCCTCTCCACGACACACCTCAGCACCGATGAACCCCCCTCTCCACGACGCACCTCAGCACCGATGAACCCCCTCTCCACGACGCACCTCAGCACCGATGAACCCCCCTCCATGACGCACCTCAGCACCGATGAACCCCCCTCCATGACGCACCTCAGCACCGATGAACCCCCCTCTCCATGACGCACCTCAGCACTGATGAACCCCACCTCTGCGAACTTCCGCAGCAGGTCAGGGCACACCTGCCTCTGCAGGACGACCTCGGGCTGTTGGCTCCAGCTGTCCTGCACCGAGCCGTCCCTACCTCGCTTCTTCTTCCCTGAGAGAAATGGCAGCAGGTAAGGATCATGTTTTTTTCTAGCAAATAAATAAAAACACAAGAACTCCTGGACCATCTTGGAGTGCCTGAGCCTCTCCCCAGCTCCATGTAGGGTCCACCAAGGTGGGCGGGTAGGCGGGAGGTGGGCAGCTTGCCCAGGAAGAGGCTGGAGGAGCTCTCCGTGGGGTGGCGGAGCTGGGTGGCGTGCTGGCTCCCAGCCAGGGCTTGCTCTTGGCCACATCCCTGCAGATGCTCTTGGCACCTGTGGCTCTCCCAGCTCCTCCTGCATCCCCTGCCTTCTTGGGGGGTGCCCTCCCTGACTCCTGCAGGACTCCCAGGCCCCCTGTGCCCATTCTGTCACCTCCCTCGTCCCTCCGGGTCCTGACTGTCCCTGAGACAGGAGCCTCTCCAGGGCCGGGTGCTGATTGATGAGCCTGCCCCACCCATGTCCCGCTCCACGCTGGGCCTGTGGCCACTGCCCTCTGCCTGCAGGCGCCCCGCATGGGCATCTGCTCACTGGCTGTGGCGGCCCCTGCCTGAGCCTCCGAGGCCCCCAGTGACTGAAGATGGAGTGTGACGACGGTGCTCGTGGCTCGGCCGACACAGCCAGATGTGGCCGCCGCCCTGTGATTGGCGGTCCTGATAATTAGTGGGAACTACTACCATTGTGACTTAGCAATACCCTTTCTCATGTGAAGACCCCATGGGTTGTCACTGCACGAACCACAACCCTTCCCACACCCAGAGGGCGGCCGTGGCCAGGCTGGGACACACTCGTGAGGGCGGGTACGAACCTTGCCGCAGTCTCAACTTCTTCACCTTGATGTTGTCATACAGGAGGCAGAAGCGGCTCGCCGTCCGACAGACGTCCCACACGCCTTGTTTCCGGGCCATTTTGGCCAGCTCTGCCCAAATCTGTATCCTGCTCACCGAGAACCCAAACGAGGGAAAGGTGAGTAGACAAGTGTGGCTGCTGAAGTTAGAAAACACCTGGGCTGGCTGCCTGAGAAAAGGCCACTGTGGCTCTGCAGTTTCAAGGTGGCAAGGAGCCCGGCGCTCGCGCTGGGGACGGCCTGGCGGGTTCATGTCCCGGGGTCGGGCGCAGCTCTCCGCTCCCCCTGCCAGCCAGCTGTGCGCGGCACCTCCCTTCCCTGTGGTGAGAAGAAACGCCACACAATCCACTCCCCAGGGGAGTGCACGGGGCAGGCCTCCCGGGGATGGTACCGACCGCAGGGTCGGTACCAAAAATCAGCCTGCTCTGGTCACGGGCGCTGCATGTCCTCCGAGTGACAGCAGTGACAGGCGGGACAGGGCGGCCACACACCTCATAGGCCGTGGCTGTCAACACAGGCTGGGGGGTCCCGTCTGTGGCGGGACCCCCAGGCAGGGACCTTGTCCCACCATCCTGGAGCAGGTGGCGTGGCGGGGATCTCATCCCACCATCCTAGAGCAGGTGGCCTGGCGAGTTCCCAGACGGCCACATGCAGGGTCAGCTCGGCCGCCACAGACACTGGCCCTTGGGCTGAGCGACCCCCGGGCTGGGCTGTGCATGGCGCTCTGGCCTTTTCCTCGCTCACCTCTCCTTGTTGTTTTCGTTGCCCAGGCGCCGCAGGTGCCCGGCAGCTTTGTCCACGCTGACGGTGTGGTGCCGCGCCTTCGCGCAGAGGTAGGTGAACCGGCCCCTGTTCTTCCCAGTGGAGACTGAGGGTGGAAATGCAAAGGCAGGTGTTGCGGCTGCTGGCCAAGGGCCGGGGACATGCCCATCAGTAACCAATGCCCTGCGCCGGCGCCGGGGTGGCCACCCACAGGTAGCGGCTCCAGGGGCCCTAGATCCCCGGCTCCCAGAAGCCGAGCTCCTCACAGAGCTGCAGAGTGGCATTGCCTGTGTCTCCTGCCGGCGATGAGGCCGAGCCAGTGCTCCTCTGAGTGGGGGAGGCTCCAGGAACTTTGGAGCAGAGTCTGCCAAGACCCTCCTGCTGCTCTGCTGGCTGCACTGTCCAGCTGCCCTCCAAGCAGAGGCACCCGGCCTCAGACTCCCGAGCTCCCACCCAGCCCCTGCATAGCACCCCAAGGCCCAGCAGGTTTATCCGCATGGCGCCAGACGTTCCGAATCACGGCTCCTTTTCCTGGCAAATAAATCACGAGCACCCGGAACTCAGCTCCACACCCTGGGGGGTCTCCTGTGCATGGGCAACCCCGGGGGCTGGGCCTCCCCGGCTGGTGTCCACCCTCTCGGCCGGCACAGGGGTTCACCTTCAGGAGCCACTCAAGGGCATCCTCCCCTGGAGCCCGCGCCGCCCTCACTGCCCCTGGGCAGGGCCCCGCAGCACCTCCTGCTGGGTGTAGGTGCTGTCTTGGCCCCACAGCCAGCAATGGACATGCACCTGACCCCCAGGCAGCCAGCAGCACACGCCCATGAATGAAAGGAGTCAGGAAGGCAAAACAGGCGCGTCTGGGTCCTACTGGTGGATCTGCAGCTGCTCCTCAAACTCATTAGGGCAAAATGAAAGCACAGGTGCGGCAGCCATCTGAGGGCGGTGGATGACAGGGCGGCAGCCCCTTCCCGCTCCAAGAGTCGCCAACCTTCCCTTGCAGGGCACGACCCACCCTGCGTCTGCCCATCTCCTCGTCTCAGACCCGAGACATGACCCAGCAGCTCCACTCCCGACCACCATCTCCACAGGCTGCAGTCTGGGTGACACCTGGTTCGTCGTGCTGGGCGAAAGCCGCCAGCTGCTGGGCAGCAGCCCCCAGCAGGACCCTCAGGGGACCAGCGGGAAGGGCTCCCAAGCCAGGCCCACCCTGGCCCCTGCACTGGGCTGGAGAGAGTGGGGCCGCCTGCGTTCCCAGAGCCACTGGCGAGTGCCCAGAGAAGCTCGGGCAGTGAGGACGCAACACACCCGCCGAACCCTGGCTCAGTCCCCGCACATGGGCCGTACGGCCCCGTGTCCCATTACCCAAAGCCAGCTCAGGGTCTCCCCGGGACAGATGTGATGGCTTCAGCTTTGACCCCCGTGATCCAGGGAGCCCCATCCTGTGCCTCAGGCAGTGGCTCAACCCCACTCCCCAGAGCAGGGTGTGTTGAAGTCCTCGCCCCCAGGACTTCAGGGTATGACCTTCTTTGGAGGTAATTTGGGTCAAATGAGGTCATCAGGGTGGACCCTAGTCCAATCTGACTGGTGTCCTTCCAAGGGGAGGAAACGAGGACACAGACCCCCAGAGGTGACGGCCCTGTGAGGATGCGGGGAGGAGACGGTGTCCACAAGCCAAGGAAGAGCACTCAGGGGGAACCAGCCCTGCCCACACCTTGACTTCCAGCCTGGGGCTGGGAGGAGTAAGTTCCCGTAGTCTAAGCAGCGGAGCCTGTGGGGTCTGTCCCGGCAAACAGGGCACCCGACTTGGCTGGCGTGTGCACAGAAGACCGTCGCTGGGCTTTGCCAGACCCGGCGGGCCGAGATCGAAGGACACTGCCGGTGCAAGGTCCTTGTGCACCCAGGGGGCCGTGGCAGGGAGCATGGGGACTGGGGAGGCCCCGGGGCAGCCTCGGAGCCATTCCAAGGCGGACGGTTCTGGGCTGGGAGAGCCCAGTGCAGAGCTCACCTTTGGCCTCATTCTCACTGTCCAGCACAATCTGAAACGTGTCAGGGGCTAAGGCCAGGCCTGCGTTCACCAGGAGGGCTCGCTTCTTCCTGACGCTATCCTTTGGGGTAGCTTTTTTTGCCTGTGAAAAGCAGAGAGTGAAGAGCAAGGGGCCGCTGGACTTTCCACAGCACCTTCTCCTACTTCTGGAGCCTCCTGGCCTTTGGCAGGGGCCTGTGTGGTCCTCGTGCTCATAGACACAGTGACAGCTCGGTCCCAGGCCTCCTTGCTTCAGGCAGCCCTGGGCGGCTCCCGCCCTGCTGTGCCCTCAGAGCCCAGCCCCGGCCCCATGCCGGGGCTGCAGCACCCAGCCTCCCTCACCTCCCCGGGCAGCACCTGCTCAACGGCCATGATGGCCTTGTCCTCTGCGCGCTCAGGGGCCTGGTATAGCGTGGTGCAAAGGCGCAGCCGGGTGGAGGCCATCTGGAGCCTGTCCTGGTAGAGGCCCAGGCTGTCCAGGCGCGCGGCTTTCCGGAGATGCTCCGTGGCGGGCTCCAGCCGGTCCTCGTCCTCCTCGATCTGCGCCATCTCCATGTGCACGTGGCAGCGGAGAAGCGTCATGAGGCTGTGGGGGTGGCGTGGCATCAGGGGCCCTGGCGGCGCTACGCCTCTGTCAGGCTGGGGTCACACCCTCCAGGGGAAGGCCTGCAGTGGCCCCAGAGTGTAGGGCAAGCTTGGTGCCTGGTGCCCCTGGCTTTCTGCCATCCTTCCAGTGATGTCCCTACCTGGCCCTGGGGACTCACAAATGGGGACAAGGAGAGAAGCCCCTGCAGACCCCAGAGGCCTGGGCAGCTCACGACGGCAGCCCCTGGAAGGAAACCTGGGCGCTAGTGCAAGACTGCCCGGCTCTCTGCCTGGGGACATCTTCCTGAAGTGTGGGGTGTGGTTCCCACAGGCCCCGGTGGCAGGGGTCGGGGTGCAGGGCTGCGAAGGAGGCTAGGGTCTGGAGAGGAAGGGCCATGTGGAGCAGCCCAACCAGCCCGTGTGGGCGTTCCCTGGACCCCCTGGCCTTGAGCAGCCACCTAGGGGTACCCCGGAACCCCTGGCCTCGAGCAGCCATGTGGGGGTGCCCCGGACCCCCTGGCCTCGAGCAGCCATGTGGGGGTGCCCTGGACCCCCTGGCCTCCAGCAGCCCGTGTGGGGGTGCCCTGGAACCCCGGCCTCGAGCAGGCTGTGTGTGACAGGAGCCTGCGTTTGATGGCCCCAGGCTTGAGAAGCAGTTCTAGACACAGCTGAGCCGGGATCCAGGGTTCATTCTGTGCTGTGGGAAGTCGAAGGAAGGCCCAGCAGGGGTGTGAGGGGTGTGGTCACCATGTTTTAGGGTGTGTGTCTGTGTGAAATGAGCCAGAGTGATGCTGGCCTGACACAGACTGTGCTAAGTTAAGGGTGCATGTTCTTAGCCCTAGAGAAATCTTCCATTCCTCCAAAAGGTATAGTCGAGAAACCAAGAAGCCAACAGAGAAAATTAAATAGAACTCTAGAAAAATTCAGGGAGCCCCAGAGAAGGTGGGAAGGAGCACTGGCAGTGCAGGAAGGTAGCAGAGGGAGGGGGCGCTGAGACGGCGGACTCAGAGTCAAAATTGTGCTGACGGCAACGAAGAGGCTGAGCCCTCCCAACAAGAAACAGGTCCTGAGACCAGGGCTGTGGTTCTCCAGCCACCCTGGGCCCAGGCTCTGCAACACCTTGTGGCTGCCCTTGCCCCTCACCCCCAGTACCTGTCTCCTGCCTGCCATGGTCCACCCTGATGCCTGCCGCCTGCCTGCCATGGTCCACCGTGATGCCTGCCGCCTGCCTGCCATGGTCCACCGTGATGCCTGCCGCCTGCTGCCACGCTGGCCCCTGCATTCCTGTCACCCCTGAGGACACACTGTGCTCCTCCCTGATGCTGGGCCCTCTGAGCACTCCTGTCTCACTCAGGATGGCCCAAGTCCCACGGGGCCACAACCAGCCCCCACTCCCGGCCTCTGTGGCCATGACAGGCCCCTTCCATGGAGGCTCGAGGGACACAGATGCCCGTAAGGCAAGGCTGAGCCTGCTTCTTTCTCTGGCCCTGCCAATGCACCACAGAGGACCCGGCGTGCCTGGCCCTGAGCTGGGACAGAGGGTGGCCCTTATTGAGTATAGGGGGAGTCTGTTGCTTGTGGCACTGTCATGGCAAGGGGGCTTGGGCTACCTTCTCCTCCTCTGTCTCCTCCTATGTGCCATCCCCTCTGTGGAGGACACAGCACAGGTGCACGCCCCACCTGTCCACCTTCTCCAGCACGTCCGCAACGCCGGCCAGTGGCTTCCGCAGGTGGTGCCGCAGGTTGTGCTGCAGCAGGGGCAGGCAGGTGTTCCACTGCGTGGCGCATACCACGTGGATGACCCGGGGGTCGCCTAGGCGGACGGCTCGCTGCAGCGCGACGTCTAGTCTCTGTATGATATCCAGCTGGGCCTGCGGAGAAGACGTGGGGGATTCGATGGAGGTTGCTGGCTCGAGCTGTGGGGCTGGGGCGGCACCTGCGTGCAGGGCACACTGAGAACGCAGGCCCTAAATTCATCACCCTGCGTGGCGTCATGCTCAAATCTGTCCGTGAAAATGGCCAGAGTGACTCTTTCTAGGAGGAAGTGGACGTCTCACAAGATATTACATGCAGGAGGCTTGGCGGTGCCCACACATCGTGGCTGCGCCCGCCTCCCCCGTGTGGACTCAGCGGGCGCTGCTCCCTTCCTGATCCCGTCTCTTTCCTGGGGCCTGTGCTCGCTACGCTTCCCACCCCCAGAATGCCTCCTCCAGTCTGTGCTACACGGGCCCTTCCCAGGACAAAGGCTTTGGCCAGGATTTCAGTGGAGCAGTCTCCCCACACTCCCACCTCCCACACGCCCTGCTGCACCACCCACCGTCCTGGGCTCACTTGGCCACATCCCCACAGCCCGTGGCTTCCACGGGGGCCTCGCCCTCACGCTGCCCCTGGGCTGGGTGGAGCCTGAACCTCACAACCCCATCCTGCCACTTGGCTGCTGGGTCTGAAAGCCTCATACGCTGGTGCCGGCCCCCCCGAGGTCCTCAGCAGGTGAGTCAGGGGAAGCAGCCGCACAACCCACAGCGCCACAGCCACAAGCAGCCTCTGTTCACTTTCACAACAAAGTGCAACAGCCAAAGTGTCTGGAAATCATTCCTTAAACGAACACTCATTAAGCGCCTACCACATGTGTGGCACCAGCACACAGCAGCAGTCAAAAACCTCCCGCGAGAAGCTCAGCCCCGCGGAGGCAGACCCAGGAGCAAGTCCACAGGGGCATCGGCGCCCACCGGGCTGTGACACGTGTGCCAGGCAGTGCGGGCTGAGGATGGATGCGTTAGGAGTGGGGGTGGGGAAGGCCTCCCAGCTGCCCTGCTCATCCCCTGCCACGGCACCTCCGGCACTGACCCGCATGCCCCGGCTCCTCTGTACTTAGCGGGGCCTCGCACTGCCTGGCTGACAGGGCCTGAGGGTTCCCGGCTGACCCTGTGGCACTTGCCATGGTACCACATCAGGGCTGCACGCCACCGTCCTGTCAGGTTTCTGTTCATCTTTTAACTGGGAAATTCTTACTGAGGAAGAGTCTAAAAGGATTCCTAGTTCCTTTCCTGGCAGTGGCTGCTATTCCAGAGCCTGTCGTCTCAGACAGCAGGACAGAGGTGGGTCAAGTGCCTGTAATTGGCAGCTGATGCCAGGGCCGGCGATGGCTTTTGCCCCTCATCATTAGGACGCCTTCCCGGACTCAAGTGAGGCTGGCAGAAAGCCCTCATGGAGATGCGTGGCCGTCCCCCGTCCTCCCAGGCAGGCATCACCACATGGTGGGGAGGGGGCAGCTCCGTGGGGGCTGCAGGAGGAGGGTTGGAGGGAGTCACATCCCAGCCCCCACCTGCACGACCCCACCCCACCAGGGAGGCGTGTAGGCCCCTGTGCGCAGCAGAGGGAGTGTGGCACCGGAGGCTGGACTCACACCCGCTGTCACGGGAGCCAGGGCGAGTCCAGCAGTGGGGTCCAGGCCATGTCCCCAGCACCCTCAAGCCTGGGACACACTCAACTTGCACCAAGCTCCAGGAATCTGCAAAACAATGCCAGGTGTATGACTCCTGCGTAAGGACTGACCTCAACAGCCGCTCGGATGTACACTTTCATCTTACTTTCAAGTCTTAAAGCTTCCGATTCACACTCCAGACATTCCATTTCAATAAGCTTCCCAGGATCCTGCAGATATAAACAGTTTTTGAAAAGATGGAGATCTGTAAGGGAAGCAGCTGTGTACATTCATGAAATTCAAAGGCATTTAAAATATTACTGGGTAGAGGTTTAACAAATACAAGTCACACGATGACACAAAGACACCTATGACGCAGAGGTTTAAGTGAGGAAGCCGTGTTTTCAGCTACACCAACTCCTTGCCTGCCTGCAGGCCCCACCACCCGAGAGCGGCACGGAAGGGTCCTGAGTTTGCCCTTTTCAGGGGCCTTGTCCCGGCCCCCAACACCTGGTACCCAGGCCTCAGCCAGTCTGCTTGGTGGCCGGGGGCTGCGCTGAAGTCTGGGAAGCAATGTGTTGTGCGTCACACCGGGAGGAAGGGCACTCTACCTCTCCTTTCTTGGGGGCTTGCTGAGCTCGGGGAAGATGTTCCCAGGCCTCGGTGGCCTTACAAAAGCTGGGGAGCAACATGTGGCTGTCATCCAAAGACCACTAAACCCACCCCGCTCGAGGGGTGACACCCCTAAACCCGCCCTGGCGCGAGGGGTGCAGGTCTTCTGGACACAGGAGACTCAAGCTCCTAGTCTGTGAGTGCAGGCGCTGATGGTGAAGCATCTTCACAACTAACAGACACAGACGTCCCGGGGAGCAGGTCCTCAGCAGCAGACACCCCCGTCCCGGGGAGCAGGTCCTCGGCAGCAGACACCTCCGTCCCGGGGAGCAGGTCCTCGGCAGCAGACACCTCCGTCCCGGGGAGCAGGTCCTCGGCAGCAGACACCTCCGTCCCGGGGAGCAGGTCCTCGGCAGCAGACGTCCACAAGGACGGGAAGTACCCGCAGCACCTCGGGATGGCTGCACCACAGTCCTGCATGTCTGGGCCTCGGTGCCGGCCAGGATGGAGAGCGCAGGAGGCCGCCACCCCAGGCTGTGTGCCCTGGCCTGTCCAGCGGCTGCAAGCCTCCATGCCACTGAGGAAGCTATGCCAGGCTTCACAGAGGTCATAAAAAGCGTTCCGTGCTTCCCACACAGTCACGGATCTTAAAACTCTTTATGTGGTCCCACAAGTCCAGGTGTCTGCCTGGTTAAATCATTTCCACCATTCACTCAGGCAATTGTGAAATATATTACAGTGGATAGTCTTTAAAAATGCACCAAGGCTTCAAAATTAAAAACTATTCATATCCTTAACATTAGTGAGCTTTTAATTTAAAATAAATCTCATGAGATCCTGAATGTCTAACAGGAGGCTGGTGGGGATAATGAGCCTCCTGGTAGACTGTTTACCTAGAGAAGGTCGCTTTCGACCAGTGGTCAGACAGGAGGTAACAGGAGGGCTGGGGCCTGAGGGATGGGCAGAGGCCAACCGGGCAAAGGGCCACGACAGTGTCCTCAAGCCAGGGCAGAGGAACATGCTGTGCAGGGGCCACGGGTGTTGGGGGCAGAGTTGGGCCACAGGAGCCTCCCTAACAGCAACCCCATGTCAGCAAGGGCCCGCCCGAGAGCCTCAACCTGGGATACACAAAACATTGCTTTCAGTTCCACAGCAGCCCCTGGAGATGGGTCCTGTTACTGCTGCCATTTTGCAGGGACAAACCCTGGGCACAGGGAGCTGAAGGAAGGGCTGCTGGGGAGGAGGAAGTGGGGCTGGACCCAGGTGGTCCACAGTCATTCTGAACTGGGGACACCGTGCCGTGGAAACCCAGAAGATGGAAATGGGGCCCACAGAAGCCGGTAAAGGGCATCAAACACAGGAGCCTCCCACGCTGCTCCCATCCTCCGTGCGGCATGGGCTGCTGTTTCCAGCCTTGACCATGCTTCCCACCTGCACCCTGGTGGGCGGTCCCTCCAAGGGCTGCCTGGCTGTCAAGGCCACGTGAACTCATCTCCTATTCTGAAGCCATTTCCAGATCAGCACAGCCCTCAGCGTGACTGGCCGGCTCCCCCCGTGCTGAGCCATGGCCGTGTCTCCTGCGCCACTGATGGTTGGTTTACGTTCACTCTTAGGTAACCTGGGCAAAGCACACAGCAGGTGCTCAATGAAGACAGCACATGGGGAGGCCCCAGCATGTGGCTGTGCATCCGAGGGTCCCCCTTCTTCACTCTCTGTGTGTAAAGCGACACTCAGTTTGCTCAAAACCATCCCTGATAAACTGATCACATTTTCCCTGCTCTGTGGAAGAGCCTGTCACAGTTCCTGAAAGCATCGGCAAACCTGACGTATGCAGTCTTATACACTTGTCGTTGTGTGAAGCTTCTTCTGGAGGGCAGTACTCTAACGTGTATTCTTAAAATATTAAAAGTGAAAATTCCCTAGTCATTTCATGTAAATATACTCATCTTAGGGAAAAATCCTAAACGCAGAAAAATGTTTTAGGCACAAAATGTTCACTGCAGCCCTTTATGTAATAAGCAAAAAATTATACGGTAGCCCCCCTTCTCTGAGAGGATACGTTTCAAGACCCCCCAACCCAGTGGAGGCCTGAAACGTGGAGTAGTCCGAAACCCGATTATACTGTGATTTTTCTAGATGGAAATCCCTACGATAAACTTCAATTTCTAAATTAGGCACAATAAGATATTTATAACAATAACTAATAATAAGATACAATCATAACACTATACTGTAACAGAAGTGATGTGGCTGTGGCCTCTCCCTCAGAATAGCTTAATATTTTCATACTGTAGCTGTCTGCAGGTAACAAACTGCAGAAAGTGAACTGCGGGTAACGAGGCACTGCCAGTGTGATTTACACGTCCAATAATGGGACTGGTGGAGGATGTTCTGGATCATTAGCATCATGAAATTTTACGCCGTCCGTAAATTGGACTCTAGAAACAACTGTGGTGCTATGGACCCGTGGCCACAAGAAAGGTAAAGAGAAACGGGCAGGTGTAAAATTGCAAACACCATCTAACTGCAACTGTGCAAAACACAGGTAGGAAAGACGGCAATGTGCCAACCACAGGCCGAAGCCCTGGGGGCCGTGGCCTGGTGAACTGCTCTTCCTTTCTTTGCCTTTTGTCCAAATGCACGGTGAGCAGCGCCTCATCCCCAGGCAGCAGTGTCATGAAGCCACTTACTTTGCTTTCCATCTTCTTCAGGTCTGAGAGGCAGGCAGAGGAGATCTCCATGCATTTCAAGGTCAAGGAAAAACGCGCCAATTCAAAAAGCAAAAGCATTCTGCAAACAAACAAACCAGCCAGCACCGGCTTAATAGGGGGCACAGGAAACATGGCTGCAGGTGAGAACCCATGTCCCCCGTTTAAGCAGGAGCAGGAAATAAAGGTAGGATAAGAAATAAATAAAATTAAGTTAATTAGTAGAACAGAAGCCCTGTGGGGAGGCCCCAGCAGGGCTTCAAGCTACAGCACCGGAGCCCAGCAGTCTCCCGGGGCCAGCACAGTTGTGGAAGCTGCCCAGGGCCACGTCCCTACTGGACACCCTGCTCCTCACTCTCCAGGCTTCAGGTCATGTGCAGAACCCAGGAGAAGCACAGGGATGACGACATGCGTACTAAAAGCCATTGCATTGCACAGCAGCTCAGACCCACATCTGCAGCTCAGCGAGGCCAGAGGCCATGCAGGGAAGAGGCAGGTTCCTCTTCACACAGAGCCCGAACCTTCCTCCTCCCCACACAGAGCATGGGACTCCCCACACTCCCCACACAGAGCCTGGGCCTTCCTCCTCCCCACACAGAGCCTGGGCCTTCCTCCTCCCCACACAGAGCCTGGGCCTTCCCTACACTCTCCACACAGAGCCTGAGCCTTCCTTCTTCCCACACAGAGCCAGGGACTTCCCCACACTCTCCACACAGAGCCTGGGCCTTCCCCACACTCCGCACACAGGGCCTGGGCCTTCCCCACACTCCCCACACAGGGCCTGGGACTTCCCCACACTCCCCACACAGGGCCTGGGCCTTCCCCACACTCCCCAAACAGAGCCTGGGACTTCCCCACACTCCCCACACAGAGCCTGGGCCTTCCTCTTCCCCACACAGAGCCTGGGCCTCCTTACACTCCCCACACAGAGCCTGAGCCTTCCCCACATACAGCCTGGGCCTTCCTCCTCCCCACACAGAGCCTGGGCCTTCCTCCTCCCCACACAGAGCCTGGGCCTTCCCCACACTCCCCACACAGAGCCTGGGCCTTCCCCACACTCCACATACAGGGCCTGGGCCTTCCCCACACTCCCCACACAGAGCCTGGGACTTCCCCACACTCCCCACACAGAGCCTAGGCCTTCACCACACTCCCCACACAGAGCCTGGGCCTTCCTCTTCCCCACACAGAGCCTGGGCCTCCTTACACTCCCCACACAGAGCCTGAGCCTTCCCCACATACAGCCTGGGCCTTCCTCCTCCCCACACAGAGCCTGGGCCTTCCTCCTCCCCACACAGAGCCTGGGCCTTCCCCACACTCCCCACACAGAGCCTGGGCCTTCCCCACACTCCCCACACAGAGCCTGGGCCTTCCCCACACTCCTCACACAGAGCCTGGGCCTTCCCCACACTCCCCACACAGAGCCTGGGCCTTCCTCTTCCCCACACAGAGCCTGGGCCTTCCCCACACTCCCCACACAGAGCCTGGGGCTTCCCCACACTCCTCACACAGAGCCTGGGCCTTCCCCACACTCCCCACACAGAGCCTGGGCCTTCCTCTTCCCCACACAGAGCCTGGGCCTTCCCCACACTCCCCACACAGAGCCTGGGCCTTCCCCACACTCCCCACACAGAGCCTGGGCCTTCCCCACATTCCCCACATAGAGCCTGGGCCTTCCTCCTCCCCACGCAGAGGCTGGGCCTTCCTCCTCCACACACAGAGGCTGGGCCTTCCTTGTCGCCACACAGAGCCTGGGCCTCCCCACACTCCCCACACAGAGGCTGGGCCTCCCCAGACTTCTCACACAAAGCCTGGGCCTTCCTGCTCCCCACACAGAGCCTGGACCTTCATCCTCCCCACACAGAGCCTGGGCCTCCGCACACTTCTCCCACAGAGCCTGGGCCTTCCTCCTCCCCACACAGAGTCTGGGCCTCCCCACACTCCCCACACAGAGCCTGTGCCTTCCTCACATACAGCCTGGGCCTTCCTCCTCCCCACACAGAGCCTGGGCCTCCCTCCTCCGCACACAGAGCCTGGGCCTTCCCCACACTCCCCACACAGAGCCTGGGCCTTCCCCACACTCCCCACACAGAGCCTGGGCCTTCCCCACACTCCTCACACAGAGCCTGGGCCTTCCCCACGCTCCCCACACAGAGCCTGGGCCTTCCCCACACTCCTCACACAGAGCCTGGGTCTTCCCCACACTCCCCACACAGAGCCTGGGGCTTCCTCTTCCCCACACAGAGCCTGGGCCTTCCTCTTCCCCACACAGAGCCTGGGCCTTCCCCACACTCCCCACACAGAGCCTGGGCCTTCCCCACACTCCCCACACAGAGCCTGGGCCTTCCCCACACTCCTCACACAGAGCCTGGGCCTTCCCCACACTCCCCACACAGAGCCTGGGCCTTCCCCACACTCCTCACACAGAGCCTGGGCCTTCCCCACACTCCCCACACAGAGCCTGGGGCTTCCTCTTCCCCACACAGAGCCTGGGCCTTCCTCTTCCCCACACAGAGCCTGGGCCTTCCCCACACTCCCCACACAGAGCCTGGGCCTTCCCCACACTCCCCACACAGAGCCTGGGCCTTCATCTTCCCCACACAGAGCCTGGGCCTCCTTACACTCCCCACACAGAGCCTGGGCCTTCCCCACGTTCCCCACATAGAGCCTGGGCCTTCCTCCTCCCCACGCAGAGGCTGGGCCTTCCTCCTCCACACACAGAGGCTGGGCCTTCCTTGTCGCCACACAGAGCCTGGGCCTCCCCACACTCCCCACACAGAGGCTGGGCCTCCCCAGACTTCTCACACAAAGCCTGGGCCTTCCTGCTCCCCACACAGAGCCTGGACCTTCATCCTCCCCACACAGAGCCTGGGCCTCCCCACACTCCCCACACAGAGCCTGTGCCTTCCTCCTCCCCACACAGAGTCTGGGCCTCCCCACACTCCCCACACAGAGCCTGTGCCTTCCTCACATACAGCCTGGGCCTTCCTCCTCCCCACACAGAGCCTGGGCCTTCCTCACCACACAGACCCTGGGTCTTTCTCCTCCCCACACAGACCCTGGGCCTTTCTCCTCACCTCACAGAGCCTGGGACTTCCCAATATTCCTGATACAGAACCTGGGCCTCCCCACACTCCCCACACAGAGCCTGGGCCTCCCCACACTCCCCACACAGAGCCTAGGCCTTCCACCTCTTCACACAGAGGCTCAACCTTCCCCACACTCCTGACACAGAGCCTGGGTCTTCCCACACTCCCCATACAGAGCCTGGGCCTTCTTCCTCCCCACATAGATCCTGGGGCTTCCTCCTCCCCACACAGAGCCTGGGCTTCCCCACGCTCCCCACACAGAGCCTGGGCCTTCCTACCATGCGACAAGCCCGTAGGCGCGCCGCCAACCGCACCTGCAGTCACCAATCAGGGTCTTTGCAGAAACCAACAGGCTGAGGCTACAATTTGTATCCACATGCAAGGACCCACAGTGCTCCAGACAACTTCAAGAAAGAGCACAGCGGGTGCCCTCAGCTCTCCACTCTAAGGCTTCCTGTTGAGCTGCAGGGATCAGGATCACGCTCCTCGGGTGGAGATTAGGCCAGGGTTTCCCTCCGGGACGCCTCTCTTCCAGGAGGAGCCTGTCCATTGTGTCCCTGCAGCTGCCAGCTAGATGAAGAGCAGCTGCCCACAGTGTCTCCAGATGTTGCCAAATGTCCTCGGGGAGCAGGTCTACATGTCTTCTGCTGTTTCCCGGGGAGTAATCACAGTCTTACCGGGAATACAATTGGCGGCTGCTGGCAGCGACTGGACTCGGCCCTCAGTGTGGTGTGACCATCCTCCCTGCATCCCTGGGTAGCTGTGGGCAGGAGGCTGCTTTGGGGTGGGGTGCGGACACTTCTCCGCCCCTCGTACCTGCCCACCTCCTCCTCCCCCTGCTCTGCTTTTGGGTTCTCTCAGGTCCTGGCAGGCCTGGCATCACAACACTGGCCTCTCCGTCCTACCTGAGCTCCAGCTCACAGGCCTGCTGGGCAGGTCGGGAAGAGAGAATCCGTAAAAGTGCCTGAGAATGCCGCCTGTGGACAGACCTCGGAACAGGGCTATTTACACTGGTCCCAAGACCTCTCGTCGGAGCGCCTGGCCACAGAAGGGGATGCTTGGCCAGGGCCACGGCCACGCTCGGCCGGACTTCAGTTAGAACAACTTGGAGGGTCTGATGGAAGACGTAAACTCCTTCCAGAACAATATATCCACACACATCCCCAGGTACACATGCACTCATACCCCTCCCGAACACAGACCCACCAGCAGGCTGCCCTGTGCCCCTCCAGCCACCCTGCGGTCCTGGGGCCCCTCCCTCAAGGAGCCTGCAGCTGAGCAGCGGAGACCTCAATGTTGGGCAGGTGCCACCTCCCTGATGAGACCACGAACACGCTGGCGTCTGGCGCCCCTTGCTAGCACTGATGAAGCAAGCTGTCCCACCAGGACCGAGGCCTGAACCCACAGGAACCGAGTCCTCCCAACACCCCTGTGAGCTTGGGGGGCCCCTTCCCCAGTCCAGCCTCGAGAAGAGACCCCAGACCAGTAAACACTGTGGCTGCTGCTGTGCCCGGGGTCCCGTCCCACAGACACGGCGAGGTCATGGACCTGTGCCCGGGTTCCCGTCCCACAGACACGGGGAGGTCATGGACCTGTGCCCGGGTTCCCGTGCCGCAGACACAGCGAGGTCATGGACCTGTGCCCGGGTTCCCGTCCCACAGACACAGGGAGGTCATGGACCTGTGTTGTTTCAAGCTTTTAAGTTTGTGGGTACTTGTTACGCACCTGCAGATAACTAATACACCTTCTCTGTTAGTTTCCCATGGCCACCAGAAAACCAAACAGATAATTTCAGCCTCCCATATCAACAAGCTTTACTTGTTTCCCATTCTCTTAAAAATATACACAGTGCTACTAAGGAGGTGACCAAATCGCTCCAGGGGCAGGGGACAAACCCCCCCACCCACCCCGTGCCCACGAAGGCAAAACCAGCCAGTGCTTTCCATGTGCTTCTGAAAGCCTCGGGCTCAGCTTCCTGCTTCCAGGATACCAGCCCAGGACTTATCCCAAACTCTCAACAGTGCCTGGAGGATTCGAGAAAGCACAGAATCCAAACAAACCGGCCTGAAAAAGGCTCCAGAGAAACCTGTGTTCTCCCACCCACGGAACACCACGCAGCCACCAGAACCGTGAGAGGTGCCACAGTGACCTAACCATCCATACGCCTACAAACTAAACTCATGTTAAAAAGTAGGGTATGAAAGTATTCGCAAGACAGTACAAATCTCAGGCCACAAAAGACCAGAGAGGACCTTACTAAAACCTCCACAATGGCTGGCTTTTGCAAAGGTGGTTCTAGTTGCTTGTTTTACATTTTTTCACATTTTTCAGTGCCCGCTAAATTTTGTACAATGATTATGAAGATGCGATATTGGAAAAATACAAACACTTACTTTTCTTCTCTGATAGAAGGAAAGCGCTGATGGTTGTAATGACCTAAGTGTCTGTAGGCCTTCCTCAGAATGACACTGACGTCGCCTGGTAAATCATTTTGCTCCGCTTTTCTAGAAATAATTCAGAGAGTAATTCAGCACAAGATCCTGTCAGATTTATTCAAATGCTTCTAAGAGAAACTCTGCGTGTATGAAATTGTGTTTCTCACTGAAGAGGAGACTGAAAATAAACCCTCCTGCCTTCTTTCCTCAAATTCCTGAGATGACTTTTCACCCCTTCTGGTCCTCCTTCCCTCCATGATGCCCGGCCTTCCTACAAGGCTGGAATAGAAACACTCAGACAAGACATGCCCAGACCCCTCGCCAGAGTCAGCACCCCACATAGGAGCCAAACACGGGAAATGTGGGGCACTCTCTCTGCTCAACGGTGATAGGACCTGGGCCAACATTGCTCTCTCACAGGGATGCTGCCCACAGGACACAAATACCTCAGATCTCCTCACTCCCCTCGGCACCCAAACACACTGTGATCTCCTCACTCCCCTCGGCACCCAAACACACCGTGATCTCCTCCTACAGGCTCTTTCTGCACTTGGCTTAAAGCCGCCCTCTCCCTTCTGTGGCCTCACTGGCCTCTCCTCTGTGCTGGGAAGGAGGCAGGGCCAGGAATTGGGGGTGGCCTTCAGATCCCCACACCCTAAGGTCTCCCAGGCTCCTATTCCCAGCCCCACTCACTGCAACTCCAGACTCACAGGCCCCTGGACACAGGACCTCCCCCCATGGAGGGGACAGAGCTCTCCCAAGCCCAGCACTTGTGAAACTCAGTATTTGCTCTCCCTCCCAAAACGACTTACGCCTTTAGCATATTAATATAGAAAGTGACTGACAGGCTAATGGAATTTTTCTTTTCTTCCTTTAACTGAAGTTCGTCCATTAATTCATGACGAACCTGTCATAAAATGGAACAGATTATTAATCTGGATTCAAACAATTAGGTAGAGGTTCAGATTTTGTGTCTAGATTTTATTTTCTCATTAAGTGTTGTATCTAGCTTTTCAGATACAATTTAAGCTGATTCCCCATATGTCAAAATGGATTGCTGATGAATGAATGCTTTTGGTACATATTCTTGTAGTAATTACTTGTATCTTTGTGAATTTTCTATTAACTTTAAAAAAATTCAAAGCTATTACAAAGGAAATATTTAAAGAGCGACGATAAAGGCAAAAGACCCTGTTTTGTTTTCAAAATGTCACAGTTCTATACATCTTCGCATTGGATGAACTGCTATTTCTTTTTAATATGCTTATGTATTTTTGTTCATGTATGTATGCATATAGATTTTTATATCTCTCAGCAAACTTATGTAATTTCTGTGCAGTTTTCTGAACAATGACTTTTAAGAAAATTATTTCTTACGTCTCTATTTCTAATACGCTGATTTACCATAACAGAGAATATCTGCCGGTATTTCTGCGGCACGTGAGACTTAATGAATGGAGCTGCAGTGGAGCAGAACCTGGCAGCCTCCTCCTTTCTTCCGGCTTGCAGATAACACTCCAGAAGTTCCCTGGATAATAGAAACACACCACTGGTCAACCTGGTTGAAACTGTTTTCTCCTATCTAATAACCAGGTTATTAAACCATTACATATTTTGTGTTTCACCAAGTTTAAAAGCTACCCTGGGGTCAGCTTCTTCAGCCAGAACCAGGCCGTGTGGCTCACCAGGAAGGGCCAGCAGGTGCCAGACAGCTCGTTACCGCTAGCACCGGGGCATTTTGAAATGAAAGATCTGTATTGATATTCTTCAAAGGTTCCCCAAACGGCCATATAGCAAGTAACCAACACCTGCAGGCTGTGGGCTTGGTGCAGAGGGGAGCCGCTCTGGAGTTGGCACAGCTGGAATCCTCACTGGGGACATCCACCCGTCCCCAGCCTGCACAGAGAGCACCGCAGACACAGAGAGGCTCGGACCCGTTTCCTTTCCGCCGCCCGGCACAGTGACCGAGGCATTGGTGACAGCCTGTGCGGTGACCCCTCAGGGCTGAGACCCAGCAAGGCCGGCCTGCCCTGTGCTGCCCCAACTTCCTCGCAGGGCTGCCTGGGCCCCGCATGTGCTGACTCTGCTTAGTTTTACACTGTTAAAACGTCTACTGCGTTACCATTTTAAGAACTAAGATTGTAAAACCGTGAGCCAGGCTGCATGGGGCAGGATCATATCTGCTTTGCTGGGAGTCTAAACACAGCATCTTGTTCTGTTGTCATAACCTCATAACCAGGGCACGGCAAATGTCATCTATAGATTTTGGAAATGACCTTCGGACAAGACACACAGAAACTTGTGACTGTGGGAGAGAACGCACATGGAGTGTGCCCCAGTGATGTGGAACTCCCGTCCCCCCCGCCCCCCCCCCGGAGAAGGGGTGGTGGCCTCAGAGCCAGAGGGCGGCCCACCGGGAGACCACAGAGGGCACGGCAAGCTCAACTCACAGCATCAGCTCAGCACGCCACTCCTTGTCTTCCTCCTCAGTCTGACTCAGCACGTTTACGATTTGGGAAAGGCTGGGGATCAGATGGTGACGATATCCAGGCTTGAGGAACGGCCTCACCATCTGCCAGTAGAGGACTGATGCATTGTACACCAAAAAGTAGTACCTGCGGCATGAGCAGAGGAAGCAGAGAGCGCCGTCAAAGCCCAGTCGGCCCAAGCTGCAGAACCAAGGGGCTGCTGTGTCTCCGGAGCCCCTCCCAGGAGGGGCCTCAGGTCCTCTCCAGCAGATGGCAGCAGCCCCATCTGAGAAGCTTTGGCCCAGCCTGCCGGAGCACCAGGATGCAGAGCCCTTCCCTGGGACAGCCTTGGGCGACCCTGCGTCCGACGTGCCATGGCTCCGGCGCGGGCCCGGCTGTGATGATCCGGCCACAGGCTCCCGAGTCCAGACCAGGGCCTTCTTCATCAATTATTCCACAAACTGATCGGCCCCTCCCCCATGAAAACACACCACTGGGCAAGGCCTCCGCAGGCTGTCAAGGGATAGACAAGAATGGGCAAGGACAGAGGGAATCAAGGAAGGCTTCCTGGAGGAGGTTACATGCCTGCTGTGACCTGAAAGATGGCAGGAGGCAGCCAAGACAGTAGTAGAGGAAAAGAAGGTCAGGAAGATGGAGGAGAAGGGAGGAACCTTTGGGAAACAAAGTTCCCGTCTGCCAGCATAGAGTGTGAAGTGGAGGAGGGTGGGCTGGAAGAGTGAGCAGAGACCCCTCTCAGGGGTCTGGGCCTCTCCCTGGGCAGCAGGGAGCATTGCAGGGACTGAAGTAAGGGAATCCGGGCCCACCTGCCCTTCTCACTCTAGGCCCACTCCACAGTGGGGCAGGCCAGCTCTGCCATGTAGGGCCTGTGTGCCTGGTGGTCCTGGGCCGGCCACCAGGTGGACCAGCACTGCTCAGTGCCCGGGTGGGAGGAGGACACCAGGGTGGCTGTGGCAAGCCCACTCCTCTGAGTTTACTCAGAGCCACCACGTGACCCTAGGACAGGGATCATCCTGTTTCCAGGTTTTCAGGAGAGGAGCGGAGGTGCAGGGTGTCCTGACCGGACGGTCACGCCTGCTTGAGTCAGAGAGGTCGTCATGGGACTCCAGCGGCCTGCTGCATCTCCCTGAGTGCTGCGTCTCCCTGAGTGCTGCGTCTCGAAAGGAACCCGTCTCCTCCCTGTAAGTGGCTCTCCCCAAATTCCCACTGTGGCCTCCATATGCCCGTGGTCGGGCTCACAGTCTCCTGTCCCACTGACACTGCCCTGGACAAGCCAGCGCTGCCCTCTCTCTCCACACAACCTGGACCCTTCCCAAAGATGGTCCTGACCTCTGGCAAGGCTCTGTCACCCCCTGGCCCGTCCACGGTGCCCCTGAGGGCCCTGGAGCAGAACAGCCTCCTTCCCATGGTACCCACCACTCCCGCGTCACAGCTCCCTTGGAAACACCCCTTGTCTTTAGAATCTGTGGCTTGAGATGGGGCCTCCCCGTCCCCGTCCCCATGCAGGGAGGATCTGTGGGGCTGGGCCCTACATCCCCAGCACTTGCAACAGGGTGTGACCAGAGAGGGCCACCAGCAGACAAGCAGGCCGATGTGGGTAGAACAGACCAGGGAACCCACAGCTTCTATTTAAATATCCTCCAAACATTGTATCCTATCTGAATATGTGATATATGTTCAAACAAATATGCTTAAAACTGTCAAGCTTGCACAAAACTGATTTGAATAGGATATGAATCAGTTTTGTGCAAGCTTAACAGTTTGAAGCATGATATTTGTTTTTGTGCAGAAAGCACTGATTTTGTAGAAAGTTGTGCTGGAGTCGCCTCCGCAGGGACAGCGGCCTTGGCCAAGTTGTCCGCTAGGGGGCAGCAAAGGCACGCTGGGCCGAAGAAGGAACCGTGGGGAAGGAGGGGGCGCCCTGGGGGTGCACCCGGGGAGGCCCTGGAGAAAACAGACTCTTTTTTTTTTTCTTGATACAGAGTCTCGCTGTCATCCAGGCTGGAGTGCAGTGGCGTGATCTGGGCTCACTGCAACCTCCACCTCCCGAGTTCAAGTGATTCTCCTGCCTCAGCCTCCCCAGTAGTTGGGATTACAGGCATGTGCCACCACGCCCGGCAGAAAACAGACTCTTCACAGCCATCTAAAATCACGAAAACCGCCGAGTGCAGAAGAGGCTGTTACTCGGAATTCGGCATGAATGTGGCCTAGTCCACACGCTGACGAGACGACGAAGTGATCACACGTGCATGAAAATCACAAACCACAAACGAGGGGAAACCCCACAGTTCAAATAAATACACCCACTTGATAAGTTCTGGCTCTGAAGTCTTTCACCCAGCCAACGAGAAAAGGCCACTTCAATTTTGCCTACCTCGGTTCTCCTTTGGCAAAGTTTATGGCCTTCATGTACTGAGTCACGCAATTTTCAAATTCCTCCTAAGGCAACATAAAGAAGCACAATTAGACCGAAACACTGACCCCTGCTCACTGCCCCATCTGCGGATGCCACGGCTCCCTCATGGTTGGCCTGGTACCCCCCGTGTGTCACCTGTGTATCCCCAGGTGACAGTGTGGCAGACACAGCCTGAGTGTCGTGGCGAGGTCCTGGACCTGCACCCGGGTTCCCGTCCCGCAGACACAGCGAGGCATCAGAAACTGCAGTGCCTGTGCTCCAGCACGCCCGCTCCACCCCAGCTCCCCTCTGCCCACTCGGGGCAGCTGCAGGCACAGATGCCACAGAGACCACGCTGCTACGAGGCAAAGGTCCAGGGGTCCTGCATGTCAGATACCCCACTTGAGCAAAAAGCATGAAGAGGAAATGGTGCAAGTTTCGTGTCACTCTGGAAAGGAATTCCTTCACCCTACTACCCTAAGAACGATTTTAAGCCTGGTCTAGCCTGGCATTGCTCTGGAGGTGGGGTGAATATTGAACTGTTGGGGAGAAGGGGCACAGGACGCCTCTCACCAGGTTTTCTGCCGACTTCGGGGCACACATCTGGGCCCTGCACAGGTGCGCTCGGCCCAGAAACTGGGTGATGGGCGCCTTCACCTTGAAGTACATTTGGATGCAGTCCTCGCTCACCTCTGGCTGCCTCATCTGCAAGAGAACACCACCACGGAAGATCACAGACCCGGAGGGGTGGCCTCCCTGCCCAGAAGCACCACGGGGCCACTTTCAGAACAGGCCCCCAGCACAGGTGGAGCCTGTTTCCAGCCCCATCCTCCATCCTGGCCCCTTGACTGCCCGGCCAGGAGCTGCCTCTCCCCAGCCCCACTCTGCATCCGCTGCACACCCAGAGGCCCTCCCTCTCCCTGTCAA
Organism: Gorilla gorilla gorilla; assembly: GCF_029281585.2. Classification (NCBI taxonomy): domain Eukaryota; kingdom Metazoa; phylum Chordata; class Mammalia; order Primates; family Hominidae; genus Gorilla; species Gorilla gorilla. The sequence continues at coordinate 145,314,302 of NC_073232.2, forward strand.
AGCTGCCCTGACCGAGGATCCCGGGAGCTAGTTACCTTAAGGGCCTGCTCTGCACACAGAACAAACAGGTCTGGGCTGAAGCTCTCTGAGGGGTCAAACTCCGATTTCCCTAGGTTGGCCGATTTGATCAACTCGTAGGCCTTCTTCAAGGACGCAGCATCTGTCCCAAACGGGTGGTTGAGGAAGGTTTGGTCACCGGGCTGGGAGAAGTGAGCCGGGCAACGCGATCCCGAAGGCCCCAGGCAGCCGCCTTGGGTCCCCGGGCCACAGCCACCGTCAGAACCAGTCGCCGCCAGGGAGCAGCGGCGTGGGCGCCTTCCTAGAAGGGCGTCTTCCTGTACGTTTGCTCTGGTCAGACGATCGGGAGATGGGGGCTCCGGCTGTGGCCCTCGAGGGGTCACCCATTGGGCGGGCTGGGATGAGAGGGTCCGGGGCCTCCCCGGGGCGGGTGTCGTGGCGGGTCCCGGGGCCTCCCCGGGCCGGGGGTCGTGGCGGGTCTGGGGTCACCTTGCTGGCTCTCGGCGCGGGCCAGCTCCTGCGTGATGACCAGGTCCATGGCGCCGGCGCCCTGCTCGTCCGCCCTCTCCGGGGTCCGCGGTGCGTCCTGCCGCCCACTGTCGGTTGGGTTCTCCAGCCGCGAGGACCCGGCCACGGTTGCCTGGAGACCGAAAGGGACGCGGACGCGGGGCTACGGGTCGGCGGCGGGGCCACACTTCGGAGAAGGCGAACAACGCCGCGCCCCCGCCCTGCCCCCGGCCAGCTCCGCGGGAGTGAGACACCAGGGCAGCGACCCCCGGCGAGGGGCAGGAAGAAGAAAGGGGAGGGAAGGCGACGGGGGAGGACGCCGGGGGGTCCGCGCGGGCCTCCTCTCCCCGCTCAGGGCTCCTGTGTGCCCGGGTTCTGGTCCTGACCCCGGGCTCACCCTCCACCTTCCCCGGGAACTTCCGACTGCATCCTTCGCGCCTGCACTCGTCCGCTCATTCATTCATTCATTCATTCATCCATTCATTCAGTCAGTCAGTCAGTCAGTCATTCCTTCATTCTTTCGTTCTTTCATTCATTCCGTCTTTACTTTAACAGGCGGCGATTTGCCCCTGCCACGGTGCTGGAAGTGCAGCGGGCACAGAAAGTCGCGCAGTGGAAATGCGGGCTGCGGGCGTGGAGGGGCCGCCGGGTCTGGGGGCAAGCTGAGACCTGGCAGCAGGGGGTGGCCGAGGCGGGAGGAGCAGACGCAGAGCCCCGGCTCCCACGGAGAGGGTAGCAGCGCAGCCACCTGCCCCCCTGGGCTCCCCACCTCCCAGCCGGGGCTGCTTTCCGGCGGGGGTCCGGACGGCGCCTACGACCGACCCGAATTGGAGGCTTGGCGGGGCGCGCAGCCCCCGCCGGGGAAGCCGGAGCCACTGAAGGACTTGGGTCGGCCTGGGGAGGGGAGGGCCCGGGACTCACCCGGGGGTGGGCACACTCGGGGAGCTCTAGGGGAGGCCCACCTGGGGTAGGCCCACCTGGGAGAGGACCCCCTGGGAGAGGCCCACCCACGAGAGGCCCACCTGGGAGACTGGAATTCCACCCTGGAGAGGCCCACCTGGGAGAGGACCCCCTGAGAGAGGACCGCCTGGGAGAGGCCCACCTGGGAGAGGACCCCCTGGGAGAGGACCGCCTGGGAGAGGCCCACCTGGGAGAGTGGAATTGCACCAGGGAGAGGCCCACCCAGGAAAGGCCCACCTGGGAGAGTGGAATTCCACCCGGGAGAGGCCACCATACCTACATGGGATCAAACAAGCTGCCTGGACATAGTTTTGAAACCTGAACGTTGTATGTTTCTCAGGCTCCTAGAGCCCCACCCCGTCTTGAAGTTGGCAGCCTCAGATCCCTGCTAAATGACCATATTCCTTCCCAAAGACAGTTCTCAGATGGGCCTTTGTTGGTAAAGACACTCCACACATGGGTACAGCCTCGATAAAATATTTATCCCCTCAGAGAAAGTATATCCAAACATAACGTAGTAAGAGATTTCCCAAATCCAAGGGCATTAAATATTAAAACTCAGTTTTCTAGTTACACATTAGCCTTAAATATCAAGAGTGCAACACAAAATTATCACAGAACGCAGGAAAAGGAGATGAGAAAGGCCGCAGATGGGCAGCCAGGTGGGCCGGGGCACAGGGCAGGGTCGGAAAGGGTCCCCAGCCCAGGAGCTTCTGTGTCCGTGGAGTGGGGGGCACCACCCTCCTGGCTCGTGGATGTGTTCAGCAACCCGGAACTGCTCTGGACCCATAGTCCAGGCATTCTTATGGAGGCTCCATCACAGACATGAAGGATGATGGTGGATGATCCCTGGAGGAGGGTGGGTGCAGGGTTGAGAGCTGCAGGTGCTAATCCTGGCTGGTCTCTCTGGTGACCGGCCCCCCTCCAGGAGCCACCAAGCCTCACCTCATTTGAACGGAAGAATCCGCTACCATCACCCAGGAAATTCAAGGGCTTTTGGAGCCCTGTGCTGGGTCTCAGGAGCAGAGACCAGATCTATTCATTTCTCATTTCGTCACCCCATCTTGCCAGGTAGAGACGGTGTCTGTGTCTGGGCTCCCAGGCTGGACCCCAGAGGCCTGCTGTATATGCGCCCGCTGGCGTTGCCATCATGGGGCACTCTCATGGGCGGCTTAAACAGCGGGAAAGGAGGCGGGAAGGCCGAGATCAAGGTGCGGCCGGAGTTGGTTCCTTGGAGGGCACCCCGCGTGGCCGTATGTGGTCGTCTTCTTGTCTGTGTCTCAGTGTCCAAATGTGCCCATCTTATACGGACACCAGCCATGGGGTTTAGGGCCCACCCTGGGACCTCCTGTTAAACAGATCACCTCTGTGAAGACCCTGTCTCCAAATAAGGCCACATTCTGAGGCCGTGGGACTAGGACTCCAGCATAAGAGTTTCAGGGGGACACAGTTCAATCCATGACACTTGCTTAACCAGAAGGTGGTGAGAATTCTGAACATTTGTAATTTCATCAGGTGAAAGCCAGGAAGATGGGTGAATTGTTGTTTAAAACATCTCAGAATATATACATGAGCAGAATGAGCAGAACAGAAGTTAAAGATAGAGCTTCTTCCAGCGCAGGTGAGGCCAGTAATCAAATCCCACTGGTGTGTATGTCCGTAAACGAGAACTTAGTTGAAATCGACCTGGCATCCCAGCTCCTGGGGACAGGCAAGCAGAAGCCGGGGGCAGGAGGGACGTGGTGATGTGCGGGGTCCTGGCTCTCCCCGGCTCCGCTCAGAAGAGCAAGGTGCCGCCCTCCCCTAGGGGAGCTGGAGAAGGGGTTGGGTGGAGTTGGGGAGGCACGGAGGGTCCCTGGTAGCCGGGTGCTGGCAAGCAGGCTCTCCAGGGAAAAGCGAAAATGAAGCCCCTGGTTGGAAGCATTTGCACATCCTCCCACCACCGCTGTTTAAACTGCCCCAGGGGCAGCACCAGCTCACAAAGCTGCACATCTCACAAATGGCCAAGTGGAGCCCAGCTCTGGCTTGGTGACCCCTCCAGAAAGGCGGGGTCCTGGGGACCACAAAGTCGGCTGGAAGCCGACCTGCACCGCTGTCCCAGGGGCCTGTGCTCTCCTCACTCTGCCTGGCTGGTGTCTGGCCCGGCAGTGCTTTGTGGCATCAGCTCCACTTTGGGGCCAGTCAGTGCCGGCACGGCTACTTTACCTACGGCTTGAGAATCCAAGTGTGGAGTCTGGGAAAGGGGGCTGGGCTGGAATCCCCACGTGTGAGGGCTAACTGAGACTGGGCCTGCAGTCTCAGGGAACCAGGGAACCAGGAAGAACTGATCCTAGAGTCGGGAGAGGCCCCAGGCCACCTTTGTGTGTTGGGCCACGCAGTGGTGAAGGCCACGGGGTGGCCACCCAGCTACGGTTGGTGGAACCCCAGAGCCCACTAGGGGAGGGTGTGGTGAGTGCATGTGTGTGACTGTGAGAGTGTCAGCAGGAGGGGGTGGGTGGGTGTGAACTGTGTGGCTGCGTTAGGGTAAGTGTGTGCCATGTGTACACAAGAGTGTGTGTGTATAGTGTGTGACATGTAAGCATGATCATGTGTGTGACCGTGTGTCTGAGTGTGCATGTGTATGCACGTGTGGCCCTCCCCTGTGGAGGCACAGGGGAGCAGGTCTCTAATCCACAGACATCACCGACGACCTGTGCAGGGCCAGGCTCTGGGGATCAGCAGAGAACAAAAGGGGCAGAAAGCACTGCCCCTGGGGACAAAGACCACACTGTGGGGTCCGGCAGCTGGGAGGGGGGCCTGATGTTTTCTGGGAAAGCAGTTTCACCCCCCAGGAAAGCAGGAGGATCAGAAGAGGGCTCCTCACCCCCACAGGCACCTTTCCCGGTGGGACAGCCCCTGAACATGGAGCGTATCAGCAACCTGGCAGCCGAGCTCCCGCGTCTCCAGGATCATGCCCGAGGGTGGTGTGCACATGCCCTGAAAAGACAGGGAGGAGAACATCCGCTGTCATCCCCAACAGCCCAGCACTCAGCGCCCAGCACCCCAGCACTCAGCGCCCAGCACCCCAGCACTCAGCGCCCAGCACCCCAGCACTCAGTACCCCAGACCATCATCCCCAATAGCCCAGCACTCAGCACCCCAGGCTGTCATCCCCAACAGCCCTGCACCCAGCACTCAGGATCCCAGGATCCCAACAGCCCTGCACCCAGCACTTAGGATCCCAGGATCCCAGCACCCCAGCACCCCAGCATCCCAGCACCCCAGCATCCCAGCATCTCAGCATCCCAGCACCCCAGCATCCCAGCACCCCAGCACCCCAGCATCCCAGCCTCCATGTATCCCAGCACCCCAGCATCCCACTACCCCCAGTACCTCCAGCATCCCAGGATCCCAGCACCCCAGGATCCCAGGAACTCAGCATTGCTGCATCCCAGCACCTAACCTGGGGTCACACATTTTTATCTGATGAATCTGCAGCTCTTAATGCTTCTACCTGCCTTCCCTCTGCCTTCTGCAGACACCATGCACAGGTGATGTGTATGTGTATATTCTTTTTTGGTTCACAGAAATGGCAGTTGCATCATACCCTGTTTAGCATCATGGCTTCCAGCTAACTACCCATCCATTCACTGGAAGATATTTTTGAAGCCTTGCTGTGTCATTAGAGCAGAGCCTCGTTCTGAACTCCTGGTCCAGCAGGCCCCGCTGCTGAGGCTGCTGCAGCTCACGGCACACTTGGACAGCGGCAGCACTCTCTTCTCTGAGGCCTCTCTCTTCAACGTTTTGTAAGACTGTATTTGCATGTTTATTTTTATGTAAATGCTGAAACATCTGGTCTAGTTTAAAAAATAAACACAAAACACAGCCAAAAGCACACTGTTGGCATTTTCTCTGGTACAGGTTGATTTAAAGAGAACTGCTGTAAGACCGTGTGTCTTCTGATCCAGCCGCAGTGGGCTTTCTCACTCGCTTGCCTTCGGTGTGCATCTGCTTGCTAATACTAAGAATTTGTGCCTCGATATTGATAAGGAAGGTGATTCTGTGATATTTTCAAACAAACAATGTGGAAGCTTGATCTTTCCTTCTGTGCTCCTGAACTGGTTCATAGCATTGTAATTACAATGCTCCTTAAGGTTTGCGAGAACTTGTAAGGTGGACTTTTCTTTCTCATTTGGAGCAAGTGTGTTTATGTATGTGTGTGTGTGGGTATGTGTATGCACATGCTGCATGCATGTGTATAGCATATGTGTGTATATGAATGAGCATGTATGTGTGTATATGTATATGTATGTTGTCTTCATGTGTGCATGTGCAAATGTGTGTAAGTACATGCATGCATATGTGTTGTTTGGTCATGTGTGTACACGTGTGTCCGTGTGTGCACATGTGTAAGCATGTGTATGCATGAGTGTTCATGCGGATGTGGATGTATATGTGTAGATGGAGATATGTGTATATGTGTGAGCATGTGTACCCATATGTAAGCACGTTCATGTGCGCATTTGTGTGGATATGGATGTATATGTGTATACATGCACTGTGTGTATATCTATGTGCATGTGTGTATGTGCATGTGTATGTGTATATGTGTACACATGTGTGCATATAACCACACATATGTATGTGTGTTTGAGTGTGCATGTGTACATATGTGCAAGCACATGCATGTGTGTGTATATGTGCAGGTGTGTGAAGGGATCCAGATCACACTTTGTGGTGTAAGGATCATTTTGAGCTGATGGTGTCTGGGAATCCACAGTGCAGGAGGAGGCTTTCTCCACAGCGGCCTTATCTGCCTAAAAGCAGAGGCTTCCAGAAGGACTCAGCCATGACCGCCCAAGGACTCGGCCGTCACGGCCCAAGGACTCGGCCATCACCGCCCAAGGACTCGGCCATCACGGCCCAAGGACTCGGCCATAAAGGAGGCTTCTGGTACCAAGAGACAGAGCAACTCCAGTTGCTGGAGATGAGAAGTCAGCACTGGGATGAGGAATGGCACACACATACCTTTCCCAAGCGGACCTTACCCTCCGTTAGCTTCCTGTGTCTCTCTCGCTTGTTTCCCACCACATGCTGGCCCTCAGGGTCCTACCTCCTTCCGCTTGATAAGATGGTTTCTCAGCCCCAAATTCTAGCTGCTTCTTTGAGTCACTTTCTTCCTGAGTATGCATGTGAATCAACTTTACCCTTTGCTAATCCGTCTTTTGTTTCATTTGCAGGCCCCCAGTAGAGAACCTGAGAAGACAGAGGACAAGTTTTCCTCCAACATGAGCATGTGTGGGTGACCGTCGTAGCTCTTTAACACTTCTCTCATAGCTCTTTAATACTTCTCCTGTGGTAATTGGCTCCTCCAAAATCAGTTTGATAATATTTTCCTTAAAAAGCATTCATTTCATCCAGATTTCAATATGCATGGTGTTGAACAAAGTAGTCTTATCATAGTTGTTTTTCACTTACTCTGCATCTGGGCTATTTTCTGATGCTTATTTCTGATTTTATGTATTTCTTTCTGGTTAGGTTTGTTGATGGTTTCTGTATTTTATTGTTTTCCTTTTTTTAAAAGAACCAGCTTTGGTGCCTATTAATTGATCCTATCATTTCCTGCTTTTCAAATCATTAATTTCTTCTTTATTCCTTAGCAAGTTGTTGATGAAAATAATCAAACTGTGTAAAATATTTAAAGAGATTTATTCTGAACCAAATATGAGTGGCCAATGGCCCCATGACACAGCCTTCAGGAGTTCCTGAGAACATGTGTCTGTGGTGGTCGGGCCACATTTGGTTTTCTATCTTTAAGAGAGACATGAGACATCCATCAACACATGTAAGACATACATCGTCTCTGTCTGGAAATGGGGGACAACTGGAAGCGGGGGGCTTCCAGGTCACAGGTAGATTCAAGGATTTTCTAATTGGCAATTGGTTGAGTCAAGTTATTGTCTAAAGACTTAGAAAGAAATGTCCAGGTTAAGATAAGAGGTTGTGGAGACCAAGGTTTCATCACGCAGATGAAGCTTCCAGGTAGCAAGCAGGCTTCAGAGAGAATAGATCATAAATGTTTCTTATCAGAGTTAAAGAGTCTGTTCTCTCAGTAATTCCAAAAGGGAGGAGGGATAATGAGACACCTCCAGCTCCCCCTTCCCATCATAGCCTGAACTAGGTTTTCAGGTTAACTTTGGAATGCCCTTGACTGAGAGGCAGGGTCCATTCAGATGATCAGGGCTTAGAATTTTATTTTTGGTTTACAAAGTCCTTCTGTCTGCCTCACTTAGCTATGTTTTGCAGTTCTTGAATTGGGTGTTTAATTTACCTATTTTCATGTTTTCTTGTTAACTGATAAGCATGTGAGACTATGAATTTCATTCTGAGCACTCTTGGCAGTATCTAATAATTTCTGACATGTCTTGTAAAAGCACAATTCTCAAACTGTTAAAACTCTTTTTTATACAAATAGCTGCGCTATGTGACAAAGTTCTTTTTAACTCATGAATGAGGTAACGGACAGAATGACAGCATGACTTCACAGAGTATTTGAGGAATTGAAATTAAATGGGAGAGAGATTGTTGATGAGGAAAGCCGAAGTCTAAAATATTTAAAGAAGTTTCTTCTGAGCCAAATATGAGTGGCCATGGACCGGGGTACAGTTTCAAGAGCTCCTGAAAATGTGCACCCCAGGTGGTTGGGTTACAGTTTCATTTTACATATTTTAGGGAGACAGAACTTACAGGCAAATCAATACATGTAAGGTGTACATTGGTTCAGCCTGGAAAGGTGAGACATCTTGAAGCCAGGCAGCGCAGGGGCATTCAGGTCTTAGGTGGATTCAAAGATTTTATGATTAGCAATTGGTTGAAAAAGTTAACCTTTGCTTACAGTTGAAGTCAGCAGAAAGAAATGCTTAAGATCAGAGGTTGTGGAAGTCAAGGTAATTCTTGTTTCATACATGAAGTAGCTTCAGAGAGAACAGATGATAAACGTCTCTTTCTGGACCTTAAAAGGTGCCATAAATCTCTTAGGTAAATCTCTCCCGGATCAGGAAAGGACCTAGTAAGGGAAGGCCACTCTCTATAGACACGATGTTACCCTACAAGAGTGCACTTTGCCCAGTCATTTCAAAACATGTCAAAGAAACATATTTGGGAGTAAAATACTGTGCTTTTCTTTAGGGTCTGCTATCTGCTGTCATGCAATGCTATGCCAGAGTCAGGTTGGAATTTGGTATCTAATTGCCACAAAAAGTCTATTTGTCAGTCTTATGATCTCTACTTTAGTATAAATGCTGGTCAGCTGTGCCTAAGCTCCAACAGGGAGGGGGAGCCCAGCCTCCCCTGCCATCAATAATCCAGTTTTTCAGGTTTCCTGGGGTCCCCTTGGCCCAGAGGGAGTCCAGTCAACTGGGGGGGGTGTCTTAGAATTTTATTTTGGGGTTATGAAATCATTAGATAAGTTAGGTCCAAACCTGGTTCATGTCCTACAAAAAGCGTAACCTCTAGGGTTATCTTCTCCAAAAAAATTTCCACACTATCACCTTTCTGTAAGACACCCTCCAGTTTCATGGGGCTGCAGTACGGCAGCCTTGGGGGCTGTAAGCAGGAAGGCAGTGAGGCTGCATTTTCTGAGGGAGGGGAGAGTGCTCTGCTGTGATATTAAAATCACTCACCACTAATTTTCCTCAATTTCAAACTTTGGAGATATTTTCTTGAACACGGATTTTCTTCTTCATTGTTTTCTAGATATTCTGTAAAGAGAACTTTATTTTCTTTTGGCTTAATAGTTATGTTAGAGAGTTAAAAAATGTTCAGATGGTGAGGTTTTCCGCTTCATGGTATTGACTTCAACCAGCAGTGGTACTTCGCTGGGATTGGTGAACGTCGCCTGGCGGTGTGTATGCTTTGGAATTCAGGTTTCCTCTGGGCCTAGTGATTGTTCCACGGGCACTTGAAAGGCCTTCGATGAATATTGGTTAGAACTGTGTTACTGACAACACTCTTCAGGCCTCTGAAGTATCTGTCTGGCTCTCCCCGCACACCCTTTGGCTCTGTCGCTCTCAGCAGATGCCAATTCCATGCCATTCGGAGCACAGGGGTTTGCTGGGGCTTCTCTGTGGCTCATAACCTTTGCTACCTCCAAGTGCCCATCTGTCTCGGTCAGCGCTTGTTTCCTTGAAGCCAGCCTTGGCAAGGAAGATCACAAACCTGCCTTTTCCCTGCTCCTTCACTGCTTCCTTTATTTTGGTATAATTTACATGCAGCAAAACGAACAGGTAGTAAGTGCTGCGTTTCCGTGAGTTTTGGAAGTGTGTGCACGTGGTCACCCACACCCCTCAGGACGGAAACCACCCTGTCACCCCACAGAGGCCCCTGTGCCCCTCCCAGTTGGCCCCACCCTGCCCTGGGGCACCTGTGCTCTGACTTCAGCCACCACAGACCAGAGATGCCTGTTGTAGAACCTCCTATAACGCAGAGCACAGGGGTTTGCTGGAGTGTGTGCTCAACGTGGCAAGTGCAATTCCGCCCAAATCATGGAATTCAGACGGGACTAACGCAGCTCCTCCAGTCTCAGCGGCCATGACCCTGGAGCATGAGGACTCCAAACCCCACTCTTCTCCACTCTTGGAGGGAAACACCTTGTGCTGCCCAGTGTGCAGACCTTTCCAGAAACACCCCTTCCCAGGGCTGGCACCCCCTGAGAAGTGAGTGGCAGCATGGTTTTGCTTCAGTCAAAGGAAAAAGACTCTAAGTGTGGAGGTTAGACACCACTCAGAGGGGGCTGGATACTTTATTTGGAATGGAAGCTTTTGCCAATGTCCTGAAATCCCACAAATAGGGATCACTCACTCTGTTCTTTCTCCTCCCTCCCAGCTGAGGTGTGCAGGGAGAGAGGGTGGCATGCAGGAAGGGGTGCAGGTGCAGGTACTGCAGGGTGTGGCAGGGCAGGAGAAGCCTGCCCTCTGAAATGCAGGCCCTGGAAAGCCAGAGAATCCCGGAGTCCCATGGAGGAAGGATGCATCCTCTTGAGATGGCTGTGGACGCCCTGCTGGGGAAGTGAGATCCACGGACCTCTCTTCAACTCTGGTCTCACCCAGAGCTCTCCCAGTTTATCCACAGTCACTGGGCTATCCACAAGTCCACCCTGCCCATCTTAATTTTCCTTAAAAGCTGCATTGCCTCCTAACTTCAAATCATTAGCAAAGAGTTGTGCAAAACATTATCCGAGGATCTGAGGATCAAGCACTTTAATTCTCTCTGTCTGTGGTCAGTCTCACGTTCCCAGTCCTAATTTTGTGCATTGACATTTTCTTTGATTTGTTTTTCTTGCTTTAATTATCAGGTGGTTTAGCAGTTTCGTTGTGGTCATTTGTTTTCTTTTTTTCTTTTTAAACAGCTCTGAGAAAATAGTGAACCAGCAGGCATAGTAGGTTCCACTCCAAACCGCAGACGCCTGGGGACACTGGTGAGAGCAGGGAATGGCCGTGTGGGCAGTGGAGGAGGTGGGCTGTATGGGAGAACTCATTTCTTCTTCCCTCCCCTTGTCTCTCTGGCTGGTCACTGCTAACACTGTTGATGAAAAGAGTCAAACTCTGTAAAATAATTGAAGAGATTTATTCTGAGCCAAAAACGAATGACCATGGCCCGTGACACAGCCCCAGGAGACCCTGAGGGCATGCGCCCAGGGTGGCCAGGGCACAGCCTGGTTTCATACACTCAAGGGAGATGCATCTCAGTACACTAAGATGTGTTGGTTCAGTCTGGAAAGGTGGGTCAATGAGAAGGGGGAGGGGGCTTCCAGGTCGTAGGCAGATTCAAAGATTTTCTGATTGGCAATTGGTTGAAACAGTTATTATCAATAGAAAGGAACGTCCGGGTTAAGATAAGGAGTTGTGGAGACTAAGGTTTTATCACGCAAATGAGGCCTTCAGGTTGCAGGCTTCAGAGAAAACAGACGGTAAATGTTTCTTGTCAGAGTTAAAGAGTCTGTTCCATCAGTTAAAGAGGGATAATGAGGCACGTCCAGCTCCCTGCTCCCATCACAGCCTGAACTAAGTTTTCAGGTTAACTTTGGCCCCTGGCTAAAAGGAGGGGTCTGTTCAGATGGTCGAGGGGCTTAGAATTTTATTTTTGATTTACAATAAGACAACAAAAGTAGACATTTAAAACACAACTGGAAACTAACAGCCCTACTTGCTGAATAAAAGGCCTGTGTCTTAAACAACTTTTAGGTTCAAGAACAAAGCAAAACTTAAATAAATTAAATAGAATATCTCAAAAATAGCAAGAAGGAAAGCTGTTACATGTCACTGCCAAAGGCAGTGCTCAGAGAAAAAGTACTTATGATTATAACCCAGACATAGTATTTAACCATCCAACTCAGGTTTTATTAAAAAAAAAATGACATTGCTCTAAGAAAAGTACAAGGAAGGGATTAAAAAGATAAACATAGAAGTTAATTAGAAAACAGAAGAACCAAAGCAACAGTAAATAAACCCAGCACCTGATCAGCCTGTTGGTAATTAAGAAAAATGGAGGAAATACAGATCACAAAATAATAAATGGAAAAGGAGACATCACACACATTTACAGTGAAGAATCCTATGGCAGCACTTTGCTGCTATGGATTTTTTCTAGGAAAATGTAGGTATGAAAGCTCCCCCAAAAGAGAGAAAATCTCTCAATGGACCAATGACTGTAGAAGAGACAGAGAAAACTGTTAAGGACTACCCAGCCCCACCCAGAAAATCAGGCCAGGTAATTTCACAGGGAAAATGTGCATCATCTTTATGGAGATGGTCACTCTGTTGCTTTTTAAAAGATTCTGGAGCATAGGAGAAGAAGGAGAGCTTCAAAACTAATTTTCAAAGGCAGAATAATGTTGACATTCAATTTTGATGAAGGTAGCACAAAAGTGAAAGCTACAAGCCAATCTTGCCTGTGAATGTCAAGGTAAAAATCTTAAATAGGATCTTAGCCAGCAGAATCGGCAGTGGATCAGAAAGAATGACCCATTGGGACCAGCCAACGATTTAACACTACGACATTGATGACTCTAATTCCTCCTGTTGCCGGCTGTAAAAGAAAAAATGTGATTACTTCCATAGATGTCTAAAATGCACTTGATAAAATCCAGCGTCCATTCTTGTGTAAAAACCCTAAATAAATTAGGAATGAACGGGCACGTACAACATCCCACTTAACGGGAAATATTATGGCCTTTTTCACTGTCAGAAACAAGGCAAGGATGTTCGACAAGACCTTGACGAAATTTGATCAAAGACAGGAATCAGAGGCACAAATCTGAGAAAGGCGGAGGTGAAGGCACTGGCATGTCAGGGTGGTCAGGTTGTGCACTGCACACCCAGGACTTGATCCCTGACCAGAGGGCGCCCTCAGAGCAGGTGCATAACACAGGGTGACAAGCCACAGACTCCCTAGAAAGTGGTGACCAGTTAGAAGAAAAATGAGAAAATAATCCCACTTACAACAACTGCAGCAGCACAGATAAAATGCCTAGGAACTACAAGATATTCCCAAAGAAAACCATAAATGTTACTGGCGACTGGAAGAGAAGACTGGAAAAAAGAAGGAAGGACTGCCGCATTCTTGGGTAGAAAGACTCAGTATTACAAAGATATTAATTATTCCTAAGTGACTCGGTACATTTAGTGTGATTCCGTACCAATGCCAACTTATGTACGAGTGTGTGTGCGTGTCCGTGTGTGTGTGTACTCATGTGCGAAGAACTGGGCAAGTTCATTCTCAGTTTTATTTAGAAAACCAAATATGCATGGATTCAAAAAAATTCTGTGGCAGAAGCAAGGATGGACTAGTCCTACCGGATAACAGACATTTCATCGAGGTAGGAAGTTAGCACTGTTCGAGAGCCATGAACCAGTCAGTGGAGCCGCTGGAGTCTCCAGACCACGGTGGAGCCACCCAGAAATGCAGGGGCCAGAAAGGTGCCCTGCTCACTGCAGAGGGGGTCCCACAGCATGTGACAGCGGGGCTAGGAATGAGCCAACTTGGGCCTCACACGCTCGCACCAAATGCATCTGGAAAAATCAAGTTAAATTAATAAATAAATCCAAAGCATTTCAGAAGAAAAGAGGAGAACTGTAAACATCCTTGGCTTGAGGAATGACTATGACTCAAAACCCAGAGAGCATGAAAGATTGACAGATACAACTGAAACTGCCTTTGAAAATCATAACGAAGGAAATGATGACAGTTAAAGGTATCGGATCTAACCGACTCCATCTTGCTTCTAACCTCCAAACTGTCCGCGTCCATTCCGGGGCGTAGGCTGAACTAGCTTTGGGAAGGAATTTAGTTTATAGTTTAAATAATAGCCCTTCCCAAAAGCTAAACTGCTCTTGTAAAACGAATGAAAGGCCACCAGCTACCAAGTTAGAATGAGACAGGCTGGAATTCTAAATATTACCAGCCATGATTCTGGAGGTCATATGACTTGCAACTTCCCCACTTACTCTTGAAGATATCATCACTATTGTGAACCTAAGCTCAGCCTGCTGAGATGTCTTTTCAGGTTTTTGATTTCTGACAACTGGATGGCCCCACCTGAAACTGCCAACTAGTTCTGTGACCCTCACCCAGGAACTGATTCAGCAGAAGAGGACAGCTTCGACTCCCTGTGATTTCATCCCAAGCCAACCAGTCAGCACCAGATTCACTGGCCCCTGCCCATCAAATTATCCTTAAAGATTCTGGTCCCCTACACACCATGGAATACTATGCAGCCATAAAAAATGATGAGTTCATGTCCTTTGTAGGGACATGGATGAAGCTAGAAACCATCATTCTCAGCAAACTATCGCAAGGACAAAAAACCAAACACCGCATGTTCTCACTCATAGGTGGGAATTGAACAATGAGAACACTTGGACACAGGAAGGGGAACATCACACACCGGGGCCTGTTGTGGGGAGGGAGGAGGGATAGCATTAGGAGAAATACCTAATGTAAATGACGGGTTAATGGGTGCAGCACACCAACATGGCACGTGTATACATATGTAACAAACCTGCACGTTGTGCACATTTACCCTAGAACTTAAAGTATAATAAAAATATATATGTATTTAAAAAAAAGACTCTGGTCCTCGAGTTTTCAGGGAACTGATTTGAGTAATAATAAAACTCCAGTCTCCTGCAGAGCCGGCTCTGCCTGAATTACTCTTTCTCTATTGCAATTCCCCTGTCTTGATAAATCAGCTCTGTCTAGACATCGGGCAAGGTGAACCCACAGGGTGGTCACACAGCTACATAAAAACCCTAAATGGTCAAACCTCTCCACAAACAAGTAAAAAGGCAAACGTGTTGCTGAAGAAGCATTGGCAGCAGGCAGTGTTTCCTGCAGATAAATGGCCAATTCCCTTATCGACCCCCTTATTGATCTCCCCCCAGGATCCTCCGAGGCCTCCTTTAGATCAGGCCTCAGCCTCGGGCCCTGTCCTCAGCTGCCCCCCTTGGGGCGAGCCACTCCTGCTTTGCCTGCCTGGCCCTGATGGCGGTTCCTGTCCGTCATGCCAGACTGCGCTGGCAGTGGCCGGTGTATCGGTCTGGGTGATCAGAGGTGTTGCTGGGAAGTGCTATGTGGCTGAGCGCTCTAATCTCAGCCCCCGCACCTCAGTGCAGCTGAGCACAGAGCCGATGGCTCCTGGGGCTGGCCAGATCCCTGTCAGTCCCTCAGGGTGGGCCTGCACCTGGAGCGCTAACGGCTGTCTCCTGGCCCTGCTGAGAGCCATGTGGAATCAGCCTGTGGTTAAGCAACATCCACTACAGTGAAAATATAAAAAGGAGCCAGCCCACCCTGTGTTCACCAACAGGCTTGTGAAAGCCCCTCTGCCACATCCTACATCAAATATCCCGTCTCTGAAGGCGCTGTGGCCTCATCTGAGGACCGAGGGAGGATCCCGTCTCTGAAGGCGCTGGGTCTCATGTGAGGACTGAGGGAGGATCCCGTCTCTGAAGGTGCTGGGTCTCATCTGAAGACCGAGGGAGGATTTCGTCTCTGAAGGCGCTGCGGCCTCATCTGAGGACTGAAGGAGGACACCCCAGGGCCCTCGCCCCTCCTTCCCCCACCACTCTGAAGTGGGGGTCCCTCTCTGCCGTCCCAGGAGGCCAGCCCTCCTCGTTTCCACAAACAGGGCAGAGCTCCGCATGCAGTGTGCTGGGGGCAGGTGGACTCCTGCGTCCCTAGCTCAGGCCCCCAGGGGTCACTGCGGGCTGGTGGCAGGTCCAGTGGGCTCAGCTCCCATTTGGTCCCTTCCTTCCTGGATGAACGCAGACCCCTTACCTGACCACTGAGGCTGGATCTCTCCGTCCACAAATCAGAGACCCCACCGACATCAAGGGTCCTGCCTGTGTCTAGGGGCTGCAGCAGGGAGTCCCGCACCCATCAGGACAGCTACAAAGCTGGGGAGGGATGTGCTGGGGACGCCCACAGGACCTGGGGTGTGGGGCAGGCAGGACGCGACACCTGGCAGGACTTTAGGACATGTTGGTGCCCAGACCTGTGGGTTGACAGCGAGGCCCCGAGCACGGAGGCTGCGTGTGTGGCTCACATCAGAGCTTTAAACATTCAGTTTGACAGGGTGTCGGGGCGACTGCCCTTCCTTGTGCTCAGGAAGAGTCGGGCAGGTCTGCTCCTGCAGGGCACCGGTGGTGCTATTTTAGGCGTCCTGCTCTGAAGGGCCTCTCTGCGCCCCGTGTGCTCACAGTCTAGGTATTGAACAGGCAGGCCCTATCCTCTGAGCACCAGGACACAGCGGGCGGCTGTTTAAATGCTAGATCAGTCAGCTGTGGCAGGATGCAGTGATTTGAGAGAAAATGTCACAACTCTACCAGCGAAGTTGGAAACTAAATCGGGACGTCACAGTGACCTCCCCGGCTTGCACACAGCCACGTGACAGGCTGTGTGGAGCCGTGGGGCCCTCCCCCTGGGATACCTGCTGACACCAGGCTGGGCAGGGCCCTTTGGAAGGCGAGTGGGAGGACCCAGGAGCTCCTGCTCCTGAGCCCAGGGTCACCTTTAGGGAGCACTTTGGGGGGTCACTTGTGCACCTTCCGGAAGGAGGCAGCGAGACTGGGGAGCAGCAGGAGGAAGCCGTGGCCAAGGTCCCTGCAGAGCCAGCTGCTCTGAGCCTTGCCCAGGACATGGCTGAAACGCAGCCCCAGGCTCCACGCCAGTTCTCCAGGCACTGGCCCGAGGTCTCCTCCTCTTGAAGAGCTGCTCAGGTTAATTTCCCACGGCAGCGGGATTCCAGCATCCTCCCTCCCTCAGTCCTTGTGGCGCCATCCCCTGCCTGACCCTGGACCCCCGTCCTCTGACGGGTTCCTCTTCCCCTCGTGCCTTTACTTACTTGACAGATGTTCACACCACCACACGCTGAGCTCAGCATCTCCTGGTCACGGGTCCCTGGAGCCTGTGGGCCAGCACAGGGGGCCCGCCTGCATGTAGGACCTTCTCTGAACAGTCACCAGCTCCGGGCATGGTGAGGGCCCAGGGGTCTGTCTGACCTGAATCTCCCAGGTGGGAGCTGGTCTTTGAGGCACACGGCAGCCTCTGCGCCGCATTTCGGGGATCGGGAGGTGCAGAATAGCTCTGCAGGGGGAGGCAGGGGGTGACGCGGCTACTCCTGGAGCACCGGCCTCGCCAACTCTGGTGGAGACCCCCAGGCTGTCGAGGGCCACAGCGATGCCCTCCTCTCCCTTTGCTCCTCCCCACCCAATCCCCCCTGCAGGGCATCCTGGCCTCCTGCACAGACCGACAGGTGGGCACTGGAGGCAACATGCCTGGACCAGGACTCCTGGGCCTCACCTGCCCAGTGTGCCTGCAGTACCATCTCCGCTCACCACCTGGCTGGGTGCATCTCTCCTGGGGGCCACCACACTCCAGGGATGCCAGTCTCCCTTCCCAGCTGGCATTTCAATCAGGGTCTGGAAAGGGGTGGCCTCCACTCCTCCTGTCCCAGGGGAGACTTGGGCTGGCCAGGTGAGGGTGGGATTCTGACCAAGGCGACCTCTCCTTCCCAGAGGGACAGAGGCTGTCCTGGGTGGGGAACCGCCATTTGGTCTAGACCCTCCTGATCCCTCAGAACAGGAGAGACGGGGCATTTCTGATGTTGCTGCTTGAAAGGCAACCCGAACTGAAGCCTCTCCTCTGACATGTCCTGCTGTCTGAATAAGCCAAAGAGGCGCAGCCACCTTGGTGTCAGTGCACACTGAGGCCAAGGGCTCTCCTCCCGGACACTCATCGCCAGCCCCTGGGAGTCAGGGTGGACCCACCCCAGGCACAGACATGCCGGCACCTTCCGGGCTTCATTGCCCCAGGGATGATCTTTTGTCCTTATCCTCCCCGGCTCCTCCTGGTGGTTCACACAAGGGTGGGTGTGATGTCACCTGGGCCGACCTGCCCCCCACTCAGCACCGAGGCTCCTGTGTGCCTCAAACCTGGCTCCCGCCAGGAATTTGAGTCAGACAGGTCCCTGGGCCCTCGCCATGCCCCAAACTGGCAGCCATACGGAGGACGCCCTGCATGCAGGTGGGGACCCGCAATCAGGCCCCCAGGGCAGGTGGGCACCTGGGTCGAGGCCAGGGCTTTCTCGCCTGGATGGGGACTAAGGAGGCTCCTCTGCCCGTCCCCCGTCCAGGCCTCGCTGAGGCTCCCAGGCGGTCACCTTCTTTCTCCTGACATCCCCACCCCTCCAGTGCCCCACAGGCCCCCCCCCAGTCAACTCCCACTTGGGCTCTTGTCTCAGGCCCGAGGCCAGGGCCAGCCTTGGCAAAGGCAAGATCTCTTCTGAGAACAGGTGCCGGCCTGGAGCCAACGGGTGGCCTTGGCGTCCGGTGGCCTCGGCCCCAGAGTCCAGATTGGACCCAAGGGGACGATCGCCCCACCACTGACGAGGGTGCCATGAATGGGGTTGTGGACAGGGTGTGTGAGGGGCTCGGGGGAGGTGGTGGTGGTGCGTGGCTGCTGCAGCCCGGGGACACAGCCGTCCTCACGCTCGGCCAAGGGTCACTGGTCACAGACTGCGAGGCCTCGTCCCCAGATGCTGCCTCCCACGTGGTTCAGCCAGAACGCGCTCCCACCTCAGCCCTCCCTGGTCACCGTGTGTGTCAGAGCCACCAGCGTGGTGCCATCCCGAGGGGCATTCCCTGGACAGGTGACAGCTCTTCCCAAACGCTGCTGCCCTAGAGTGTGACAGAGGCCCCGGTCTGGAGCCACACCACAGAGGGACACCCCCACGGCCCCTCACACTGAGAACGCGTGGCTCAGGCAGGAACCAGACTCAGGCTCCAGGCCCTGTGGGCGGACGGCGGAGGGAGGCAGGGCTGGGAGACGTTTTTTGTATCTATGAGTTAACAACAAACCCAGCCGGAACCCCAGGCTCAGATCTGCTCAGAAAACAGAGGGGAAGCAGCAAATGCTGGCGTCTGACTTGGATCCAGGACTTTTATTTTTAAGCTTTAAAAATGTGAAGAAGAGGATGTCACCAGCTAACGACGTCAGCAAACGTCTTGGAAAATTTGGAAACGTGTTGACTGGGTTGGCTGTAATTTATTTCTAGAAGTCTAAGCAAGAATTTGGGGCTGAGGCTAAGAAAGGCAAAGCCAGAAACATCAAGATCGGCTCAATGTGACCCCCGCCGCGTGCCTGCTCCCAGGAACCCTCACCTCACCCCCGCCGCATGCCTGCTCCCAGGACCCCTCACCTCACCCCCGCCGCATGCCTGCTCCCGGGACCCCTCACCTCACCCCCGCCGCATGCCTGCTCCCAGGACCCCTCACCTCACCCCCGCCGCATGCCTGCTCCCGGGACCCCTCACCTCACCCCCGCCGCATGCCTGCTCCCAGGACCCCTCACCCCCAACCCCTGCCACACGCCTGCTCCCGGGGGCTCCCCACCCCTCACTCCCACCTCATGCCTGCTCCCCGGCACTTCTCACCTCCTCACCCCTACCACATGCTGGCTCCCCCGATCCCCCACCCCTCACCCCTGCTGCACACCTGCTCCCCCGATCCCCCACCCCTCACCCCCGCTGCACTTGCAGTCCAGCCTTGGAGTGCAGGCCTTTCTCCTTCACTCTTCCGCCTTAGGACGCTGGCCGTGTATGAGTGTCAGTGCACGGATGAGCGAGTGTGAGTGTGAGCCTGACGGGCATGTGTGAGCATGAGTTCAGTGTGTGTGAGCAAGTGTGTGTGTGCCTGCGTGAGTGTGCACAGCAGTCGGCCTCTCCACGTGCATGTGCCAGGCAGGCAGGTCCAGCCCCCTCTGCTTCCTCCGCGTGAGGAGGGCTCACAGTCCCTGCACGGCCTGCACAGCCCGGGAGACCCGCGATAGGCCAGGGGCTCCGGGAGCTGCCAGCTTGGCTGGGAGGACAGAATCATGTTGCTGATGGACGTCTTCTGAGAGAGGACTGGGACGCCATCATTCTAGTGAGTTTGAGGTGGGAGTCGACTCCAGAGGTAGTACTTGGACTCCGGACAGGATTGACTAGTTAAAGCAGCGCTCGCGGAAGCAGCTTTCCCTAAGCCTCGCCCACCCGAGTGCCTGTCAGTTTTCCGTTGCCATAGCAACAACCGGGTGTTACCGCCCCCTTCTATGGCAGTGACTCAATGACCCAAAAGTTACTACCCCTTCCCTAGAAATTTCTGCATAAATCGCCCCTTAATCTGCATGCAATTAAAAGCGGTATAAGTGTGACTGCAAAACTGCCCCAAGCGGCTGCTCTCTGCCTATGGGGCGGCCCCGCTGCAGGAGCAGTCAGGGAGCTGTGAGCTGTGGCACGGTCGCCCGAATAAAGCTCTTTCCTTCTACCTGCGGCTTGCCCTTGAATTCTCTCCAGGGCAAAGCCAAGAACCGTCGGGGCTCAGCCCCACTTGGGGGCTCCCCTGCCCCACACCACCGAAGTCTTGGATGGGTAACTGGAAGATGTCATTCTGAATAGAAATATCCTTTCTCGATGAATTAGAAAATGAAACCAACTCCTGCATTAATTTTACACAAATGACATCAAGAGGGTTGAGAAAAGAAGGTGGCTGTCCCCAGCTCCGGGTCCCTGCCAGCCTTATGATAGTCTTCTAAGGCCATCTATTATTTGCTGAAATATTCATAGAAGTATGAAAAATTGAGCATGAGTGGTTTGCTTTGTGCTTCATTATTTATTAAGCTTGTGACTTATTTTTCTTTTGGCGAAGAGCTTCCTATCTTTTCCAAGAAAAAAAAGTGGGCCAGAATAACAGCCCTCATGTTTTGAGCTTGAAATTAAAAGTTAGAAGACGTCCCTGTACAAAGCAAAACTGAGTGAAGATGTTTACAAATGCAGATTGAAAATGAAAAGTGCAAGGGCCTTTGTGACTCATTTTATGAATATATGTTTTCATCAAAGAATTCCCATAAGTTGACTCGGAGCCTGATTTGCATCTAGGGTTTCATCCTTGTTTCGTGGTGGACTGGCCGTCCCTTCATCCCCTCTATCCGTCCATTAACATCCCTCCCTCCATCTGTCCGTCAACATCCCTCCCTCCATCCATCCGTCCATCAACATCCCTCCCTCCCTCCATCTGTCCATCAACATCCCTCCCTCCCTCCATCCGTCCATCAACATCCCTCCCTCCCTCCATCTGTCCGTCAACATCCCTCCCTCCCTCCATCCGTCCATCAACATCCCTCCCTCCATCCATCTGTCCATCAACATCCCTCCCTCCCTCCATCCGTCCATTAACATCCCTCCCTCCATCTGTCCGTCAACATCCCTCCCTCCATCCATCCGTCCATCAACATCCCGTCCTCCATCCATCCGTCCATCAACACTCCTCCCTCCCTCCATCTGTCCGTCAACATCCCTCCCTCCATCCATCCGTCCATCAACATTCCTCCCTCCATCCATCCGTCCATCAACATCCCGTCCTCCATCCATCCGTCCATCAACACTCCTCCCTCCCTCCATCTGTCCGTCAACATCCCTCCCTCCATCCATCTGTCCATCAACATCCCTCCCTCCATCCATCTGTCCATCAACATCCCTCCCTCCCTCCATCCGTCCATCAACATTCCTCCCTCCATCCATCCACCCATCAACATCCCTCCCTCCCTCCATCTGTCCATCAACATCCCGTCCTCCATCCAGCCGTCCATCAACATCCCTCCCTCCCTCCATCCGTCCATCAACATCCCGTCCTCCATCCATCCGTCCATCAACATCCCTCCCTCCCTCCATCTGTCCATCAACATCCCGTCCTCCATCCAGCCGTCCATCAACATCCCTCCCTCCCTCTATCCGTCCATCAACATCCCGTCCTCCATCCATCCGTCCATCAACATCCCTCCCTCCATCCATCCGTCCATCAACATCCCTCCCTCCCT
This sequence comes from Gorilla gorilla gorilla, assembly GCF_029281585.2. NCBI lineage: Eukaryota > Metazoa > Chordata > Mammalia > Primates > Hominidae > Gorilla > Gorilla gorilla. The sequence continues at coordinate 145,336,172 of NC_073232.2, forward strand.
CCATCCGTCCATCAACATCCCTCCCTCCCTCCATCCGTCCATCAACATCCCTTCCTCCATCCATCCATCCATCAACATCCCTCCCTCCATCCATCTGTCCATCAACATCCCGTCCTCCATCCAGCCGTCCATCAACATCCCTCCCTCCCTCCATCCGTCCATCAACATCCCTCCCTCCCTCCATCTGTCCATCAACATCCCGTCCTCCATCCAGCCGTCCATCAACATCCCTCCCTCCCTCCATCCGTCCATCAACATCCCGTCCTCCATCCATCCGTCCATCAACATCCCTCCCTCCCTCCATCTGTCCATCAACATCCCTCCCTCCATCCATCCGTCCATCAACATCCCTCCCTCCCTCCATCCATCCGTCCATCAACATCCCTCCCTCCCTCCATCTGTCCATCAACATCCCTCCCTCCATCCATCCGTCCATCAACATCCCTCCCTCCCTCCATCCGTCCATCAACATCCCTCCCTCCCTCCATCCGTCCATCAACATCCCTCCCTCCCTCCATCCGTCCATCAACATCCCGTCCTCCATCCATCCGTCCATCAACATCCCTCCCTCCATCCATCTGTCCATCAACATCCCGTCCTCCATCCATCAGTCCATCAACATCCCTCCCTCCATCCATCCGTCCATCAACATCCCTCCCTCCCTCCATCCGTCCATCAACATCCCGTCCTCCATCCATCTGTCCATCAACATCCCTCCCTCCCTCCATCCGTCCATCAACATCCCTCCCTCCATCCATCCGTCCATCAACATCCCTCCCTCCATCCATCTGTCCATCAACATCCCTCCCTCCCTCCATCCGTCCATCAACATCCCTCCCTCCATCCATCCGTCCATCAACATCCCTCCCTCCATCCATCCGTCCATCAACATCCCTCCCTCCATCCATCCGTCCATCAACATCCCGTCCTCCATCCATCCGTCCATCAACATCCCGTCCTCCATCCATCCGTCCATCAACATCCCTCCCTCCATCCATCCGTCCATCAACATCCCACCCTCCCTCCATCCGTCCATCAACATCCCTCCCTCCCTCCATCCGTCCATCAACATCCCTCCCTCCATCCATCCGTCCATCAACATCCCTCCCTCCCTCCATCCGTCCATCAACATCCCTCCCTCCCTCCATCCGTCCATCAACATCCCTCCCTCCCTCCATCCGTCCATCAACATCCCTCCCTCCCTCCATCCGTCCATCAACATCCCTCCCTCCATCCATCCGTCCATCAACATCCCTCCCTCCCTCCATCCGTCCATCAACATCCCTCCCTCCATCCATCCGTCCATCAACATCCCTCCCTCCATCCATCCGTCCATCAACATCCCTCCCTCCATCCATCCGTCCATCAACATCCCTCCCTCCATCCATCCGTCCATCAACATCCCTCCCTCCATCCATCCGTCCATCAACATCCCTCCCTCCATCCATCCGTCCATCAACATCCCTCCCTCCATCCATCCGTCCATCAACATCCCTCCCTCCATCCATCCGTCCATCAACATCCCTCCCTCCATCCATCCGTCCATCAACATCCCTCCCTCCATCCATCCGTCCATCAACATCCCTCCCTCCATCCATCCGTCCATCAACATCCCTCCCTCCATCCATCCGTCCATCAACATCCCGTCCTCCCTCCATCCATCCGTCCATCAACATCCCTCCCTCCCTCCATCCGTCCATCAACATCCCTCCCTCCCTCCATCCGTCCATCAACATCCCTCCCTCCATCCATCCGTCCATCAACATCCCTCCCTCCCTCCATCCGTCCATCAACATCCCTCCCTCCCTCCATCCGTCCATCAACATCCCGTCCTCCATCCATCCGTCCATCAACATCCCTCCCTCCCTCCATCTGTCCATCAACATCCCTCCCTCCATCCATCCGTCCATCAACATCCCACCCTCCCTCCATCCGTCCATCAACATCCCTCCCTCCATCCATCCGTCCATCAACATCCCTCCCTCCCTCCATCCGTCCATCAACATCCCTCCCTCCCTCCATCTGTCCATCAACATCCCTCCCTCCATCCATCCGTCCATCAACATCCCACCCTCCCTCCATCTGTCCATCAACATCCCTCCCTCCCTCCATCCGTCCATCAACATCCCGTCCTCCATCCATCCGTCCATCAACATCCCTCCCTCCCTCCATCCGTCCATCAACATCCCTCCCTCCATCCATCTGTCCATCAACATCCCGTCCTCCATCCATCCGTCCATCAACATCCCTCCCTCCCTCCATCCGTCCATCAACATCCCTCCCTCCATCCATCTGTCCATCAACATCCCTCCCTCCATCCATCCGTCCATCAACATCCCTCCCTCCATCCATCCGTCCATCAACATCCCACCCTCCCTCCATCTGTCCATCAACATCCCTCCCTCCCTCCATCCATCCGTCCATCAACATCCCTCCCTCCCTCCATCCGTCCATCAACATCCCGTCCTCCATCCATCCGTCCATCAACATCCCGTCCTCCATCCATCCGTCCATCAACATCCCTCCCTCCCTCCATCCGTCCATCAACATCCCTCCCTCCATCCATCCGTCCATCAACATCCCTCCCTCCCTCCATCTGTCCATCAACATCCCTCCCTCCATCCATCTGTCCATCAACATCCCGTCCTCCATCCATCCGTCCATCAACATCCCTCCCTCCCTCCATCCGTCCATCAACATCCCTCCCTCCATCCATCCGTCCATCAACATCCCTCCCTCCCTCCATCTGTCCATCAACATCCCTCCCTCCATCCATCCGTCCATCAACATCCCGTCCTCCATCCATCCATCCATCAACATCCCTCCCTCCCTCCATCCGTCCATCAACATCCCTCCCTCCATCCATCTGTCCATCAACATCCCTCCCTCCCTCCATCTGTCCATCAACATCCCTCCCTCCATCCATCTGTCCATCAACATCCCTCCCTCCCTCCATCCGTCCATCAACATCCCTCCCTCCCTCCATCCGTCCATCAACATCCCTCCCTCCCTCCATCCGTCCATCAACATCCCTCCCTCCCTCCATCTGTCCATCAACATCCCTCCCTCCATCCATCCGTCCATCAACATCCCTCCCTCCATCCATCCGTCCATCAACATCCCTCCCTCCATCCATCCGTCCATCAACATCCCTCCCTCCCTCCATCCGTCCATCAACATCCCGTCCTCCATCCATCCGTCCATCAACATCCCTCCCTCCCTCCATCCGTCCATCAACATCCCGTCCTCCATCCATCCGTCCATCAACATCCCTCCCTCCATCCATCCGTCCATCAACATCCCTCCCTCCATCCATCCGTCCATCAACATCCCTCCCTCCCTCCATCCGTCCATCAACATCCCTCCCTCCATCCATCCGTCCATCAACATCCCTCCCTCCCTCCATCCGTCCATCAACATCCCGTCCTCCATCCATCCGTCCATCAACATCCCGTCCTCCATCCATCCGTCCATCAACATCCCTCCCTCCATCCATCCGTCCATCAACATCCCTCCCTCCCTCCATCTGTCCATCAACATCCCTCCCTCCATCCATCTGTCCATCAACATCCCTCCCTCCATCCATCCGTGCATCAACATCCCTCCCTCCCTCCATCTGTCCATCAACATCCCTCCCTCCATCCATCTGTCCATCAACATCCCTCCCTCCATCCATCCGTCCATCAACATCCCTCCCTCCATCCATCCGTCCATCAACATCCCTCCCTCCCTCCATCTGTCCATCAACATCCCGTCCTCCATCCATCTGTCCATCAACATCCCTCCCTCCATCCATCTGTCCATCAACATCCCTCCCTCCATCCATCCGTCCATCAACATCCCTCCCTCCATCCATCAGTCCATCAACATCCCTCCCTCCATCCATCCGTACATCAACATCCCTCTCTCCATCCATCCATCCATCAACATTCCTGGCACCTGCTCAGCATCGGTGGGGCATCCCAGCCCTCACAGGGAACAGGCACAGTAGGTACAGGTAGAGGCTCCTTGCCTGCTCAGCCCCAGGCCGCTCCTGAGAGCACCCCCAAAGCCACAGGTCACAGCACATTGCCCCTGATTTTACCCCATTAGGAGAGGGAAGATGTGCCCAAGGGGACTGGTGAGCCACAGGGAGGCGGATTCCTGGGCTGCAGCTTAAAACAAGACACTTGTTCCCTCATGGTTCTGGAAGCCAGAGTCCAAGATTGAGGTGTAGGCCTGTGCTTCCTCAGAGCTGCTCGCTCCAGGGAGATCCCTCCTCAGTGCTTCTGCTTCTGGTGACTCCGGGTGTCCTCAGCATCGCCCAGCCCCACCTCCATCTTTGCAAGCCTCTCCTTTCTCCCATAAGGATGCCAGGCACTGGATTTCAGGCCCATACTAAATCCAAGATGATCTCATCATGATATCCTTAACTTTTTATATCTGCAAAGACCCTGTTTCCAAACTGGTCACGTTTGTAGGAACCAGGGCTTAGGACTTGAACATATCTTTTGGGGAGACAAGATTCATCCCCCATGAGCACGGGTTCAGAGAGCAAGGGCTTTAGCATTACCGAGGTCTTAATCCAAGCTTCATGTCAGGATTTAATAAAAGGGAGGCTGAACTGCCAGGGAGCTCAGAAATGCATGAGCAAGACACCAGCGTAGAGGAGGTTCCCGGGGTGCCTCGACCATCCAGGCTTGCAGCTGCAGGTGGGGAGGAGGCAAGGCTGTCTGCCCATTTCAGCCTCAGAACAGTCACAGCCCAGCAGCCGGCGGCCTGTCCATGATGACCATTCTGCTCCGGAGCCTACACAGAGGGCACTGTTCACCCTGCGGCCGCCTCCCTGTGCTCCAAGGATCAGCCTCATGATAAGGTCAGAAAGAACCCTGGCTTTAGGGTCTGTCCCGCGTGGCCACCAGTTCTGTATGTTAAAACCGATTTGCCTGCCATTTCTCTTCTTATCCCTCACACCCACCCACCCAGCCTGGGCCAGGCCTGGTTCTAGGGCGCGGCCAATGGTGGGGGACAAAATATTCATGGTTTCTGGGTTCGTGGTCAGGCAGTGTGGGTGGACACAAGCAAGTGCCACATAAAATAAACAGCGGTGAAAATGGTTATGAGTCGCAATGACACCGTGAGGCAGTTTAACAGGCTCATCGGCGTGGCCTTAGGCCCTGCCCTCTGTGAGCCCAGGTCACCCCCAGGACGCCCAGCGGCTGCTGCGCCACCTCCCTCCTCCCGCTGTGGCCAGGCCTGGCGGGCGGGTGCTGCCTGCCCGACACGCACACTTTGCCGGGGCAGGTCGGCGCCAGCGCCGTTGCCAGAAGAGCCTCACAAAGACGCGGCTGCCACCGTTTGGCGTCTTTGAAGACTGTTCAGCAGGTCTGAGGATGAGCTGCCCGGAGGGTTTTTCCTAACTTACCATTTTGATACAACGTCAAACATATGTAAAAGTCACGAGAATACGACAAGGAACTGCCATTAGAGCCGTAGGCGAATTCACCAACTGTTCCCACTTCCCCTCACCGGCGTCGCCCTTCCCACTTCTCACTGGTGTTACCTTTCTGCCGTTCCCACTTCTCCTCACGGCGTTACCTTCCTGCCGTTCCCACTTCTCACGGCGTTACCTTCCCTCCGTTCCCACTAATCCTCAACGGCGTTACCTTCCCTCCGTTCCCACTTCTCCTCAATGGCGTTCCGTTCCCACTAATCCTCAACGGCGTTACCTTCCTGCCGTTCCCACTTCTCCTCAACGGTGTTACCTTACCGCCATTCCCACTTCTCACCGGTGTTACCTTCCCACCGTTCCCACTTCTCACTGGCATTACCTTCCTGCCATTCCCACTTCTCCTCACGCATTACCTTCCTGCTGTTCCCAGTTCTCTCTGGCGTTACCTTCCTGCTGTTCTGCCATTCACGCATGTTTATATGTGTTTGCATGTTTGTGCATGTGTTTACATGTGTTTGCATGTGCATGTTTGCATGTGCATGTGTCTGCATATGTGCATTTCCCTGAATCGACTGAGGGTGAGTTGAGAGTTGAAGAGATGACGCCATTTTACTGCTAAATACCTCAGCGTGTACTTCCTGACAAAGACACTTCTTTTCATTACCACGGTATAGTTGTCAAAATCAGGAAAGTTCAAGCCAATGAAATATCTAATCCAGAGTCCGTACTCAGATTTCATCAATTGTGCCTAAACATCCCTTTAGCTTTTTCCCACTACATCCTGGATCTAATCCAGGACCGCGGGCCTATGACCTTTTCAAAGTCCTAATTTCCATTCTTCTTCAACAGTTCTTGTAGCCCTTCTTTGTATTTCTTGACCTTGACATTTTTGTGAGTGTTTGTCAGTGACTTTGCAGAGTGCCCCTCAGTGTGGGTTGACGTTCAGATTCTCCATTTTATTCTAAAGTGGTTTTGGGAAATTGTATTATTCAAGGACTTTCCCCCATTTCATTGTAATTGCCAAATTTGTTGGCATAAACTTGTTTTTCATGTTCCCTGATTTCCCTTTTAGTGACTGTAGAATCTCTATACTTCCTCTTTCATTTCTGATATTGGCAATTTATGCTTTTCCCTCTTTATTTTTCTTTTATCTTGGTTGATCTGTTTTGTGTTTTTGTTTGTTTAAGACAGGATCTCACTCTGTCTCTTGGGCTGCAGTGCAGTGGTGCAATCATAGCTCACTGCAGCCTCAAACTCCTGGGCTCAAGTGATCCTCCTGCCTCAGTCTCCTGAATAGCTGGGACTACAGGCATGCAACACCACACCTGGCTACTTAAAGAAAATATTTTTTGGAGAGATGGGGTCTTGCTGTGTTGCCCAAGCTGGTCTTGAACTCCTGGCCTCAAGCAATCCTCCTGCCTTGGCCTCTGAAAGTGCTGGGATTACAGGTGTGAGCCTCGGTGCCAGGCCTCCTGATCAGTCTTATGGAGTCTGGCTCTGTCACCCAGGCTGGAGTACAATGGTGCGATCTCAGCTAACTGCAACCTCTGCCTCCCGGGTTCAAGCCATTCTCCTGCCTCAGCCTCCCGAGTAGCTGGAACTACAGGCATGCACCACCACACTCAGCTAGTTTTTTAATTATTATTATTTTTAGTAGAGACGGGGTTTCACCGTGTTAGCCAGGATGGTCTCAATCCCCTGACCTCATAATCCGCCCCCCTTGGCCTCCCAAAGTGCTGGGATTACAGGCGTGAGCCACCATGCCCGGCCCTGATCCATCTTATGATCAGTCTTATAAGTGAAATGGGAAAGGTTCCCTTGTTCCCCTTGCAGGGTGTGCGATGGGGGTGTGGCTTGCTTCTTCAGTGCCCCAGTGCTCAAACTAGCCAGGGGAGCATACAGACGGGCAGGCTGGGGGGCTCTGACCCCATGGCAGTGTCTAGGGGTGAATGTTTCCAGCTCCTGACGCTGCAGTGGACGTGTGCTACCATATGTTCTTAGTTTGCCATCTATAGGTGGCTTATGTTCACCAGCTCAATTAGACCTTGTGGCAAGGACAGAGGGCATTCCGTATCCAGGATTCTTGCCTTGGTGCACCGGAAGAATCGAATCAAACCTGGGCTTGGAGAATGACTGCAATGTTTTATTGTGTGGAGGTAGCTCCGGGGAAGTCAGAGGGGGATGGAGTGGGAAGGTTTTCCTCTGGAGTCAGGCCACTTGGCAGCCTGGTCTCTCCAACCGCCCTGGCCAAACTCCACGTCCTTCTGCCGGTCGGTTGGTGTCCTTCTGGCGTGCTGGTGACTGTCGTGCGTTGCTCACCACGTCCAGCCGCCCGTGTGTTCCTCCACTGATGTGCTCCTCTTGATGTCCACCTGCCTGTGTGTCTGCCTGCTAGAGTCTCAGGGTTTTTATAGGCACAGGATGTGACAGGGGTGTGACAGGCCAGGGGAGGTCTTGGGAAATGCAACATTTAGGCAGGAAATGCCTGTCCTCACCTAGGTCCCTGGAGGTGGAGCCCTAGCCAGGGACCACACCCTCCTGTACCCAGCCCTTCCCTTCCCCCTTCCCTATCATTTAAAGGGACCACACCCTTCCCCTCCCAGCACTTCCGTATCATAAGGATATATCAAGATTTTATTAATCTTTTTAAAGAACCAAATCCTGGATTTGCCAATTTGAACTTTTTTCTGTTTTCTATTTTGTTGACTTCTATTCTTATTTTTATTATTTTCTTAATTATATGTATTTTTGTTTAAATTTACTTACAGTTTTCCAGCTCTGGCTGTGACAATGTGGATTACTGGTGCCATTGTTAATTTTAGGTCCATTTAACTGGGCTAAGGGATGCCCAAGTAGCTGGTAAAAGATTGTTTCTGGGTATGTTTCTGGAAGAGATCAGTGTTTGAATCCATAGACCGAGTCAAGAGGGTCTGCCCTCCCCGGTGTGGGCATCATGCAATCTGCCAAGGACCTGCATAGAACACAGACATGGAGGACAGGAAAACTCTCTCTGCTGGAGGTGGAACATCTCTCTTCTCCTGCCTTCAAACACTGGCCTCGGTGATTCTTGGGCCTTCAAACTTGAACTGAATTACACCGTGACCAGCTCTCCCTGTTCTCCAGCCTGCGGATGGCAGACCATGGGACTTCTCTGCCTTAATAATTATGTGAGCCAATTCCTATAATAGATTTTCTCTCTCTCCATCAATAATCAATCATGTATCCATCCATCCATCCATCCTTCGCTATCTCTCTATCTTTCTATCTTTCTGTCTATCTATCATCTATCTATGTTATGTTTATCTAGAGAACCCTGACTAATAAAATTGGTTTTGAATTTCATTCTTTAAAGCAGTTAAATTAAAATGAAACAGAAAAGACATTTGTTGTATCTTCACTATCAATTTGAAATTTTTTTTAATCTTTCTGTTTTGACCCAGTTTATTCAGAAGCATTTTTCTTAATTGCCATGTATCTGGCAGGGCAGGAGACTTTCCTGGATATCTTACTGGCATTGATTTTTAATTTAATTCCACAGTGATCAGAGAACACACCATACAACTTCAATATTTTGAAATTTATTGACACTTGATTTTGGCTCAACATATCAACTATTTTGGCAAGTTTTCAATGTGTACATGGAAAGAACGTGTATTCTGCAGTTATTAGGTGACGTGTTCTGTGAATGCCATTAGGTCAATGTGGATTATAGTGTTACTTAGATCTGTGTCCTTACTGCTTGTTTTGTCTACTTGTTTTATCCATTAGTAAGGGCAGAGTGTGAAAATATCCAACTAGGTTTGTAAATTTGTATATTTCTCCTTTTAATACTGTCAGTTTTTGCTTTATGTATTTTGAAGTGCTTTCATTAGGTGCATACACCTTTATGATTCTTATGTCTTACTAATACATTGACCCTCTATCTCTGGTAATACTCTTTGTCTTAAATCCGTTTTGTCTGATGTTAATATACTTACTCTGGGTTTTTAATGTTTTTGTTGGCACTTTAATCTTTTCTCATCCTTTTGCTTTCTCACTATGTCACTTTGCATTCAAAATATGTCTCTTATAAATAGCATATAGCTGGGTTTTGCTTTTTTATTTTTAAAACTTCAGTCTGATAACCTCTGCCTTTTAATTGGAGGAATTAGTTCATTTATACTTAATGTAATTATTGATAAAGTTGACTCTATGTCTATCATTCTGTTATTTGCTTCCCTTTGCATCCCTTCTATTTTTTATTCTCTGTTCCTTCCTTCCTGTCTTTTAAAGAGTTAATTAAATATATTTAATCTTCCTAGTGCTTTTTCACCTCTGCTTCTTTGCACAAGTATTTTAATGTCTGCTCTTAGTATTAGAATATACATGCTTAACTTTCCACAGTCTACTTAGAGTTAATATTGAGCCACTTCTCAAATGTGAGGACCTTACAACAGGGCAGCTCCATTTCCCACCCTGTCCTTTGTACCATTGCTTCATATATTTTAAATCTACTTACATCACAAACTTCAAAATCTGTTATAATTTTTATTTGAAATAGTCATATGTCTTTTAAAGAATCAAGAGACTAAAAATACAATATTTTATATTTGCTTATGTACTTGCTGTGTCTGGTGTGCTTCATGTTGGGTTTGAAAATCCAGTTTCCATCTGGTGTCAGTTCCCTTCAGCCTAAAAACTTCCTTTACCGTATCTTAGAGCGAAAGTCTGCTGGTTACAAATTCTTTAAATTTTTACTTATCAGAAAATATTTCTATTTTGCCTTTATTTTTTAAAAGGCTGTATTTGCTGGATGTAGAATTTGGGGTTGAAGGGTCTTTCCTTCATCACCTTGAGGACATTGCTGTCTCTCCCGAGGGGAAGTCAGCCATCGTTCGTGTCATTGCTCTCCTTGGTGTGATTTGCCATTTCACCCTGGCTATTCTAAAGATTTTTCTCTTTGTTTGTGGTTTTTAGGAGTCTGGTGATGATGTGCAGTTATCATGTGTAGTGTTTATTCTGCTTTGGATTTGCTGGGCTTCTTTAATCTATAAATATATGTTTTCATAAAACTTAGGGCCGTTATTTCTTTAAAAATGTTCCCACCTCATTGTCTCTCTTCTCTACTTCTGGGACTCCAAATACACGTGTGTTAGACACTTATATTGTTAAATTCCATTTATTTTTTAAAATCATTTTTTCCCTCTGTTCTTCAAATTGAATAATTTCTATTGGTCGGGTTTGGAGTTGCTGATACATCACTGGGGGTCCCAGGTGTGCAGGGGCGAGGGCTGAGCTGGAGTTGGGGCTCCAGTCAGGAGGATGACTAAACCTCATTCCAGATGGGTTCACTCATGGGAGCCGGCGGGACCCCTTTCAGCTCCCATCTGCAGTCAGGGCTCTTTGCTGCAGAAGCACCCAGGTGTCATCCATGCCAGTCGTCCTGGGATGAAGTGAGTGGTGGCCACTGTGCCATGAGTGGTGCACCCTGCTGCCTGTGGTGGGCATGACGCTCACCGCTCGGCCCCCACTGGGCCTCAGCCCCCAAGGCACCCACGCTCCTCTGTCAGGGTCACCCAGCCTGCATGGCATCGTTGGGCTTCCCCAGGAAGGGGCAGGGTGCCCTCAGAGCAGGGCCCCCCGGAGTGGCCAGCAGCAGCACTGGGGGCCTGACCAGGGCAGGTCGGTGCTCATGGCACCCACAAGTACCCGATGGCTCCCTCCATGCTCAGGAGGAGGGAGGAGCTCTGCCCGGCTGAGAACAGCCTGACTCTGTTGCACATACCGCAATTCCAGGGTCAGGACGCCTCCTCCCCACTAGCTGTGCTGACCTGGGAGCAGCAGGCTCGGCCCTCACCCCAGGTAGGACGTGCCCCCTCCTTGATATGCCCACTTCAGCGAATCACGTGTGGCCTGAGGGCTCTGCTCAAGGGCCCTAGCCAGGAAACAGCCTGCTGGGAGGCCAACCAGGTGCCCCCACACCTGTGGTGGACATTGACTCCCTCCAGGCGGTGGCTGAGGGCAGCTCCAGGCGGTGGCTGAGGGCAGCTCCAGCCAAGTCTGTGCCAGCCGAGGCTGCTGGGGACCCTTCCTCTCCCCCTTCCCTGTTCTGTTCTTCCTTCCCACCCTTCCTTCTCCCTCCCTCCTTTTCTTTTTTTGGGTTTCACCTTAGACTAAGTAAACACACTGGCCTGAATTATGTAAGCCCCTCTTGCAGCCTGGGCAGATACATTTAAAAATAAAACTTGTCAGGTGTTGTTACCTTCCAGCCTCCTCAAAGCTGAGCTGTCCAATCTCAGGACTATTTACAGCCACACCAGCAGCAGTGCTGACTCGGCACCACAGGCGCGGCCTCTTGTGGGGAAGGAGCAGGGACCCTCCACCGTGCTTGGTTTCTTTCCCCACCTTCCTCTTGGCGGGGCTGGGAGTGGGGTGATTTGGAAACACTCAGAAGGTTTAGACATGAATGAGTCAGGTCAAATTTCCCCACTCTGGACAGCGAGTCCAGGCACTGCCTGGCGGTCTGGTCGGGGTTCCTGGGGGGAGGTTCAGAGCAGGGTATGGCGGGAGCAAGACCCGGGTGTCTTGCGTCCCCGAAAGGAGCAAGAGGAGGCAGCAGGAAACCCGGACGGCGCTGAGCGGAGGCCTGGGCGCACGTCCTGGAGGAAGAGGCATTGTTACCGGGAGTGCCCGAGGCACAGTGCACAGATGGACTGGTACAGGGTCCTGGGAGCACTGCGGGACCGGGCAGGGCTCTGCTGAGCCTCAGGAGAGGGAGGGCGCTGGTTCCCGCATCCTGTCCCCCTCCCCTGGTGATCTGCCAAGGGGAGCAGCCCAGGGAGGGGGAGCTGGGAGCCAAGGAGCGCTGTCCTTCATGAGTACAAATCCAAATCCCAGGCCGGCTCCCCAGGAGCATAGGCTGCAAGGACAGGGCACCAGCTGTTTATTTGGGTCAGGACTCAGGGGAGGGGGAAGATTACCCCAGGAGCAAAGCTGTCCATCCACTTGGTCCCTGGATCCCCCAGGTCCTGGAGGGCCTGACCTCAAGGAACTGACTCTGCCTGGGCTGGTAGGGCTCTGACCCCTGGCTCCCGTGTGGCCAGAGACCGCCAAACACGAGTGAGGGGCAGTTGAATTGTCTGCCGTGGTCTTAAAAACCGGGAGGCCCAGAGTCGCAGCAATCGGCCGTGCTTCTTTAGAGGCCCCTCCCTCTGCCTCCCACAGGGCAGCCACTCCAGCACCCCTTTCAGGTTCTTCCCCAGCCCAGGCCCTGCTCCCTGGCCCTCCCTCTTGCTACTGGTTCCCGACACTCACGTTCCTCCCACGGGGACCACGACTGAGACAGCACACGAGGGCCCACTGTGAGTATCTGGGGCCCGTTTTATGCACAAAGAGCCCGGCGCTCGCCACCAGATCCGTCTCCTACCTGCTCTAAGCCACGCTGCCCTCCTGCCAGGCTGGTAGGGTCTCTGGGGCCGGGCTGGGTAGACGGGGCTGCGCAGCTGGAGACGTGCCCACCTCCCTGCCTGTGACCCCAGCCAGGTGCCCTGACTCAGGCACTGGCGGCCAGTCCTGAGGTTGCTCAGCACAGCCCCTCCCTCACCGCTGCCCCCAAGCCATCGCTTGCCAGAGGCAGGCTTGCTGTCTTCACAGCTCTGGGAAGTCACTTTGGAGAAACTGACCTCTGAGTAGGAAAGTGACTCACTCGCCGAGGTTCAGGACGGACTCGGCGGCAAGGGCGTCTTGGAGGGAGGTCCCGAGTGCCAGGGTCCTCCTCTCATCTCCTCCCATCCAGCACCGTGTACTGAAGTTGCCTGCCTCTTCCCTCATGTCAGGGACAGCCCCGTCCCCCAGTACCCAAGAATGACAGTATGTCCTGGTAGCCAGCGAGGCCCAGATCCCACACCTGGCCACACGCACCAGCGTGGCCTCCAGGAGAGGGTGTGAGGTCTCCTCCAGCTGTCCACGGTGGGCCCAGACATAGGATCTTCCCCTGTGGGGAGGACGGGGGGCAGCCCACCCTGGGGAGAGGGGTGAGCCACCCACAGAGAATGAGGCTAGGCCCACTTGGGCCTGAGGGCATGGCCTGCACCCAGCTGGACAGGCTGGGCAGGGGCAGACTGGATGGGAATGGGAGCTGAAGCTGCCCTGGAGGGGTTGGAGCTGTGCCCATTGGGGATGGATGGACACCCCTGGATGAAGGACACCCCTGGTCAGCCAGTGGCCCAGCTCATGCCCCTGTCCGGAGGCCCAGTCCAGCCCAGCACACACAAAGCCAGGCGTCAGGGCTCAGGCACAGAGCACGGCCATGGCCAGATGTCCCCGGGCCCCTCTGGGGAGTGTGCAGGGGCTGCCTGGGGTGGGTTCTGGCTGCCGGGTCCTGCCTCGGTGCTGAGGACATCAGCCCAGGTCCCCACTGCCCTTGACCCAGGGGGCTGACACCCCCCAGTGCAGAAAGAACGGCCCAAGGGGGTTGGCGGGGGCTGCTCCATGGAGAAGGGGCTATCTGAGCCCCTCAGGCACCCTCTGCCAGCCATGCCTGCCCTGAGTGGCTGCCCTGCAGCACCTGGACTGTCCCTTTTGGATGGGCCTCGGTCCCTCTCCCCAGGGGATTTGCTGTAGAGCCCCACAGGGACGCCCAAGGGATCACTATCTTGGTGGCTGGAGGAAGAAGACGTGTGGCAGTGGCCATGTGGTCTCGTTGGGAGTGGCCACCTGCCCTTCTGGGGTCTCCAGGCCAGAGGCCAGGCCACAGGCCAACCAAGGACAGCCTGGCCATCTGGCCCTAGCCAGGCTGAACCTCCTGTGTGGATTCTGAAATCCACCGGCTTCCCAGGGTTGTCAACCCCTGGGCTCTCGCTCCTGTGGGGATGGGTGTTTCCCTCTCTGGCGACATATTTCCAAATTCAGAGGCTGTGATGTGATGGCTGGGGTCCTGTGGTGCCGGGCTGTGCCTTCCAGAGGCGCCAGCTTCAGGCTGTGACTGGTGACGAGAATCTAGGTCAGCCCACGCCGCTCACAGCCTCCTTCCAGCGTGGCATCGTCCCAGCCTCAGTCCACACACAGCTCCCCCAAAACCCTGCAGCACCATTTCTGTTCTGGTTCCAGGTGGGCTCTGCCGCTGCCTGTGAGATGAGACCAGATCCTCGCCGCCCGCACCTGCCTCTCCCCCACTCACCCCGCATGGGACAGGTGGACACCGCCCGCACCTACCTCTCCCCCACTCATCCTGCCCGGGAGAGGTGGACGCTGTCTGCACCTGCCTCTCCCCAACGCGCCCTGCCCGGGAGAGGTGGACACCAAGCATGCTCTTGGCAACTTGCTGCCCACACACGGTGCGGTCCAGGCTGCGGCGTCACAGCCCTGGAGCCTGCTGGGAGTGCACAGCCCAATAGCCACCCCAGCCCCTCTTCGAGGGCAGATTCCCATCGGCCTGAGCTGCCTGCAGGATGAGTACAGGGGTGAGCATGAAACCATGTTTCTAGCCAGTAGGATGGGACCGGCAGTCCACTAGCAGCCTTGGGAAAAGGGGACAGCAGGAAGGGATGGTCCTACAGCGTCAGGGCCACACCAGACACCAGAGCTGCCCTGAGGGAAAGGTGCTGTGGGGAACGGGCTGAGGGCCAGACAGCGCCAGGCCACCGATGGGCAGATGAGGACTGGCTCCTCCCACCAAAGCAGGCAGGTTAGGGCTCAGCTGCTCCCGGCTGAACCACCCAGTCTCAACATCAGTAATGCCCAGCACCTCCTGCTGGGTCTTCAGTGTTGGTCTCAGGGTTCATTCCAGAGCTGAAAATCAACAAGTCAACACGTGCTCTTCCTCAGGTCCCTCCGCAGGGCAGAGCCAGGAGCTGCGGAAATGCTCTTTGCCAAGGCCCCACCCAGATGCCCCACGGGGTGTCCCCTGGCTGAGTCCACAGGGAGGGTCGAGGCTGCCTCGGCCGTGTCTGCGGCGCACGTCCCCGGCGCAGGCTGTGTTTCCTCGCAGCCCCAACTGATTTCCTTTCCTTCCTGTGATCTGCACTTCCACTGTGCTTACCCCCTCCTTATCCTCAGAGACACCTCCTGACACCCTCCTCCATGCTCTGCCCTGGTTGGGATGCCTCTTGGGCTGTTCCAGGCCCCAGGCTAGAGCCACTGCCTCTGTTTCTCTGGGTGAGTCCTTGCCCGGCTGCAGGAAACCTCCGCGTGCTGTCTAAGAAGTCGTGCAAACTGGCCAGGCCTGGAAGGGCTGAGGCATCCTTTCTCCCTGATGGATGGTTTGCGTGAGTATAAAATTCAAGGCTGGAAGCCAGATTCCTGTGGAATTTGGAAGGCCTGGCTCCATTGTCTTCCGGCTCCAGCATTGTCGAGGCTAAGTCTGACGTCCGTGCTGACTCTGATTCCCATGTGGGGACGGCCCTGGGGTCCTGCCGTCCTGGGACATCGCTCCGGCACCCCTACGCTGCTTCTTGAAACGTTTCTGTCAACTTCCCACCTCCCGGGAATTTGTTGAATCTTTTTTCTGTGAATGCCAGTTCTGTCTTCCTCACGGCTGGTTAATTCCCTTCTGCTCCTTAACTGTCATCACATGGGGTTAATGAGAGGAGGAGAGAAAACGTCTGTGGTTTCGTTTTCCTTCCTGGATTTCGACGATGCGGATGCATCCTTGGGGGAAAGGTGGGCTCGGGATCCAGGCATAGACCGTGCGGGGGCCTCTCCAGGAGCCAGCGTGGGGGAGTCCAGCACAGCAGGGCCAGGGCCAGGTGGGGCAGAGTGAAGACACCAGGGCACCGCGGGGCCAGTGAGTTTGTTGCCTCGGCTGAGACAACGTCTCAACAAGTCATCAGTGTTCCTCTTCTGTGAGCTCTTTCCACGCACCAGGCCAGGGTGTCATCACCAGACCCCTCCGGTGCTGAAGGATCTCCCCGGAAAATAGATATTAATTGCTTTTCAATCAATGTATTCCATGCGTATCAATATATTCCATGCATATTGATGCATTCCACGTGTATCAATATATTCCATGTGTATCGATGCATTCCATGTGTATCAATATATTCCATGTGTATCAGTGCATTCCACATGTATCAATGCATTCCACGTGTATCAGTATAGTCCACGTGTATCAGTATATTCCACGTGTATCAGTATATTCCACGTGTATCAATATATTCCACGTGTATCAATGCATTCCACGTGTATCAATGCATTCCACGTGTATCAATGCATTCCACGTGTATCAATATATTCCACGTGTATCAGTATATTCCACGTGTATCAGTATATTCCACGTGTATCAATGCATTCCATGTGTATCAATATATTCCATGTGTATCAATGCATTCCATGTGTATCAATATATTCCATGTGTATCAATGCATTCCACGTGTATCAATATATTCCATGTGCATTAGCTTTCTGTGGCTGCTATAACAAATCAGCATAAACTTATGGCTGAAACAACAGTCACTGTCACTGTTTAGTTCTGGAGGCCAGATGCCTGACATGGGACTTGGTGCTGTGAGCCCTTCCTTCTGGGGGCTCCAGGGGAGAATCTGGGCCCCCTCAGCTCCTAGAGGCCACCCAAGTCCCTTGTCTCACAGACCCAGTCCACCTTTCAAGCCAGTATCTTCAAACTTCTTCAGCACCTTCAGGCCTCTCCCTGACTCTGATCCCTCACCTCCCCTCTCACTGGGAGGGACCCTCCTGATTACTCTGGGCCTGCCTGGATGGCCGGGGATGACCTCCCCGTCTCAGGCCAGCAGGTGGGTAACCCTCACTGCCCCTGCAGTCTTGGGGATGACCTCGCGTCCCAGGCAGTCTTGGCTCCCTTTGCCACATAACCTGATGCATACCCAGGTTCCCAGGATTAGTAGGTGGGCACCTTGGGGGCTGTTCTTTCCGAGGCCACACAGTAACGGCAGAGATACCAGGCAGATACCCTCTTACCCTGGTGGTCGGAGGCGCGGTCATCAGCCAGGGATGGGTTGGCCTCGTGTGTGTGCCCGCGGTGCTGAGATCAGCCCAGCATGATGTCTAGCATGTTCTGCCCAAAACACATGCCTCAGAAGAAAGCGCCGGGCAAACTGAAGGACGTGAAGCTGTGGGCCGGCCTGCCGAGATCCTGAAACGCAGGCAGAGCCGAGGCGCTCTTCAGAGCACGGGTGTGTGGCGGCCGAACACAGCACCTGACCCCGGGCTTAGTCTTGGACTTTTGGAAGAAACCGTGGAACTGGTGCAATCGGAGTGGAGCCCACAGGGTAGGTGTTGCCATTGAGCCAACGCTGGTTTCCTGCTGTGAGTGGTTTTGCTGCAGTTATGTGTGCAGCGTCTTTTTCTCAGGAAATACTCACTGAAGTATTTAGCAGTAACAGGCATCTGTTGTGCTTGCAAGGAAGTTTCAGGTGGATCAGAAAGGTTAGCAGTGAAGGAATCTAGGTGAAGGGATGAGGGAGCTCACTCTGCTATTTCTGCAACTTTTATTAACTCAGCAAAAGAGTTAAAAGACAAGTGCATGTTGGGATGAGGGGCCGGGGAAAATGTCCCCGCGGGTAAAAACAGCCTCGTCAGGGCAGGGCCTCTGTGAGTTCATTCGCTTGTTCACTAGAACATTCCTTGGCTGAAGTATTTACTGACGCTAACATCACAACAAAGAAGACAAGACAAGAGGATGCCACATACATCCTGATGGAGGCGCCTCCGACCAAAAGCAAAGAACCCGGATGTGCCCCAGCCTCGTTCCAACTAGCAGTTCCCACGGAGACGCGGGGCACGGAGGCGTCCCCACGGAGACGCGGGGCACGGAGGCGTCCCCACGGAGACGCGGGGCACCCAGGGCAGCTACAGGACGTCCTCAGGCTGCACGCTGGCCTCCATGGCATGGATGGCCCAGCAACTTTGATCAACTGCAAGGAAAAGCAGAAACGGCGTGGGCAGGATATCAAAAGAGGCATCAAAGACACATGCACTCTGTGGGATATTTTGACCCTGAGTCAAACAAATGAACCCCAGGTAGCAAAGGTAAACAACAATAAAATCAGACGTATGAGGCAGTTATCAGTATGGATCCTTACAGGACATCGGATGATATGGAGGGTGCACTGTTACTCACCTTAGGTGTGAGGATGGTACCGTGGTTATATATCTGAAAAGCGTCCACATCCTTTAGAGAAACATCCTGAAATATTTACAGATGAAATGATATCATGTCTGGGAATTTTTTTAAAATAATCCAATTTACTGTTACTGTCTTAGTTTGCTTTCTGTTGTTAAAACAGAATACCACCTATGGGTCATTTGCAAAGAAATGAGCTTATTTCTCACAGCTCTGGAGGCTTGGAAGGCCGAGAGCGTGCTGTCTACATCTGGGAGGGTGGCCCCGCCATGTAGACGGAAGGTGGGAGTGAGCAGAGGCACCAGGGCTGGACTCACTTCATGACCACTCACTCCAGCAATAACACCGATCCACCTGTAAGGGTGCCACCCTCACGACCCAGTTACCTCTTTTTAGGCCCCCTCTCCCAACACTGTTGCATTTGGGATTAAGTTTCCGACACCTGAACTTTTCGAGGGACACACTCAGATCATAGCAAGGATGAAAAGCCAGATGGGCCTGGCGGAGGAGCTGGAAGCCACTGATGCTCGGTGAGCTCTGCAGCCCACTCTACTGTGCACGTGTGGGACTCTCCAAAAAACACGTGAGCAAGAACTTAGAGGAATACTTCTGGAGTGTGGTTGGATGTGAGGGTCCTTAATCCACGCTGATTAAGATGCTGATGTCTTAGTCAGCGCTGAGTGGAGACGCTGGTGCTTGCAGAGGTGGTTGGAGCCCAGATGTACTAAGAAAGAAGAGGGGCCTCAGCGTCCTCACCTGCAAGCTGGGAATAACTACCCAGCCCTTCAGGGCCATGTGAGGAGCTGCCGGAGCAGCAGGTGACAGCTGCCTCACTGTGAGTTTTCCTGGCAGCTCTCAGCCTGGGTACCAGGAAGGCACAGGTGTGCTGGAGGCTTCCTCACCTGCAGTCCTGCTCCAACACTGTCCATGATGCTCCCACCAATAAGAAAGTTTTCTCTAGGATCCCAGGAAAGCTGTTTTCTTTTTTGTTGTTGTGTTTGCCAGGGCTGATTTTCAACTCCCTTTATTAATGTCTTTTTTCCTATTAATTTAGATTCTGCAGGTCAGTAGCAACACCATTTGATGTTTTGACATTTAATCAAAACTGGCAGGTTTTCTCCGGCGTCAAATGCATGGGGTCTTGTCAGAGAGCATGTTCGTGGGTTCATGATGAATTGCCCTCGTGACGGAGGGTCGCCCTGCGTGAACACTGGTTTCATAAGCTCTAAAGACTGATGCACCCTCAGGGCTGGGATCCTGTGCTGGGCCCATGGTGAGTTCCATGAAGGGTTAATCTTTTCCAGTGCCCACAGGTGCTTTTCAGCCCAGCCCTGTCCTCTTGCGAATTCGCCTCGTTGAGGTAACCTGAAGACCTGTGTGTCCTGGACTCAGCTCTCCTGTGGACACAGGTGTCTTCACGGCATCTCTCACCCAATTTTGTGCCTGGACGTCCTGCCACTGACCATCACCACAGGGAGCACAAAGAGAAGGTGGAGGTTCTCCAGCCTCTCCGGACTCCTGGTCTCCTGGGCAGCAGGTGCAGGAACAGATACGCTGGCCTGGGGGAGAGCATGAGTGTGGAAAGGAGAGCCTGCAGCTCTTAACAGCAGCGTGGGCTCCAGAGGGCAGTTAGTGGTCAGCTCTCAAGATGCTTTGACCATAAATGGAATTGCCTGGCATTTGGGTTTAACTGCTCCATCTTTGTGCAGCTTTTCCTACACACTTGGGAGGTTATAAGAGACACTTCACGCCAATTTATTGGATTTCAGCTTGCAGCCAACCCCAGCCAGTGACACTGTTTTTCTATTAAGGACCTGTGGGAACCAAGTCAACACTAAATAAACGCAGCCAACAGGAGTATGTCACAAAAGGAAATTCCAGAGTTCTGTCTCTAATGAGGAGGAGCGAGTGCCCGGCAAGTGCCCAGCAAGTACCTGGCGAGTGCCCAGTGAGAGCCCAGTGAGTGCCCGGTGAGTGCCCGGTGAATGCCCAGTGAGTGCCCAGTGAGAGCCCAGTGAGTGCCCAGTGAGTGCCCACAAGTGCCCAGCGAGTGCCTGGTGAATGCCCAGCGAGTGCCCGGTGAATGCCCAGTGAGTGCCCAGAGAGTGCCCGGTGAATGCCCAGTGAGTGCCCAGCGAGTGCCCGGCGAGTGCCCGGTGAGTGCCCGCAAGTGCCCAGCGAGTGCCCGGTGAATGCCCAGTGAGTGCCCAGCGAGTGCCCAGTGAGTGCCCAGCGAGTGCCCGGTGAGTGCCCAGCAAGTACCTGGCGAGTGCTCAGTGAGTGCCCAGTGAATGCCCAGTGAGTGCCCAGCGAGTGCCCGGTGAGTGCCCAGCGAGTGCCCGGTGAGTGCCCAGCGAATGGAGGCTCCTCGGGTAACACGCGTGAACCCAGGCACAATACAAAATCAATCGCCCGGGGCTCTAGAGCTGGAGAAATAGGCAGATTCTGGTGGGACGGTCAGAGCTAGAAGCAGCACCCGGCCCAGGCGAGGCTTCTGTGTGTGGCTTTGCCAGGAGGGCAGCACTGCCTGGGGTTAGTAAGACGCTGGCACAAAGTCACCACCTCTGGGTATGGAGAACACAGGTGAAGACACCTGGGACAGCCAAGGCTGCCAGTGTGTGAATGTGTGAGGATCTGGGAAAGGAGGAAGCAGAGAAGTGGGAGAGCACGTTCTGTCCGCAATCCTTGCTCCAGTTTCTGGCTGACCCTGGAGCCATGCCAGTCTAGGCAGACGGACAGTGCTGAACAGAAACCGAGCTGCTGCCCAGCAAGCGGAAGCAGAGTCTGCAATTGCAAAACACAAACACACCGTGACAACCGTTTGCACAAGGAGCATGGAGTGGCTGCGTTTTATCTCATTTTATCTCATTAGAAAGCAAAACACGTCATTACAAAGAGTGTTCCTGAAAGAGGGACATTCCAGAGTGATCAGTTATGGACTATTTATCTGGAAGACACATAATTATAAACATTCTTCTAAAATAGTTTCAAAATACATGAAACGAAAATGGACAGAATCAAAAAAAGGAACTAATAATTCCACAATCACTGCAGGAGAGTTGAACACCTCTCTCAGCAATTGATAGAATGACTGAGTAAAAGCTAATAAACACAGAGAAAATCTTACTAACACTGCCAACCATATTGGCCTGATAACATTTATAAAACAGTACATCCAACAACTGCAAAACACGCATTCTTTCAAGTGTACATGGCGTGTTCACTAGACCGGAGTCTAGAAGATAGATCATATTCTTCACCACACAACAAGTTTCGATACATTGAAAACTATTGAAATTATACAGAATATGTTTTTGACCACAATTAGATTAAAGTAGAATTAGTAAGACACCTAGGAAACTCCAAAATATTTACAAATAAATAGCACTGTTACTGTAGTGCATAAATTAAATGAAAAATAAAAACATTAGAAAATATTTTATACTAAATGTGATACTGAAAACACAATACGTCAAAATGAATGAAACGCAGCTAAAACAGTGCTAAGAGAAAAAGGTACAGTTGTGAATGTTTATATTAGAAAATCACAACGTCAATGAAATGGACCAATTCGATAAAACAGCGTCCTCTGCAGGCGGGAGGCGAGGTGAGGGCTGCGTCCTCTGCAGGCGGGAGGCGAGGCGAGGGCTGCGTCCTCTCCAGGTGGGAGGTGAGGGCTCCTCGTCTGCAGGTAGGAGGCGAGAGTTTCATCCTCTGCAGGTGGGGAGGGAAGTGGCCGTCTCCTGTCTTTTTTGAAGCTTGCTGTGGAGTCTGAGGAAGGTCTGCAGGTCTCTGCTGCTCCTAAGGCTGACTGGCAGATGAGGATGGGTCTTGCACTGAGCTGTGGGTCCCGTTGCCCGGTTTCTCCTCCGAGGCCCTGATTTCCTGGGTCTCAGGAATGGGTGCACAGTGGGCAGGAGGGATGCCGAGTTTGGTTCCTCCTGGAGGCTCCAGGGCGCGCATTTGGAAGGTGTAACGTCGAATTTGGCTTCAAGTCAAATTCAGGCAGGGGGTGCAGCTGCCTCTGGCCCGGGGACCAGCCTGTGCCTGTGTCCTGCCGGGTTTAATTCTGGGAGGAGCTGATACTCAGCTTTCCCCAAGCTCGCAGGGACGCCGCTGACGCTTCTGAGTGGAGCCCCAGCCTCCGGAGAGCGGCACTGGAGGAGGCGGCGTCCTCAGATTGGAAGTCCCAAGTGATGGCGCCCGCCAGCCCCTGTGGGAAACGCATCAGAGCCCAGAGGAGGGGCTCAGGGGTGCTCAGGGGGAGAAGGGGGCCGCTGTGGGCTGCCTGAGAAAAGCGATCACATCTGGGGCTGTGCCCCTGCCCGACAAGCCCAGTGGGAGCTTCTCAGAAACAAGGTGGGAAGCCTGCGCAATCCTCTCCACCGTGCTCGGGGCAGCAGGGACCAGGGCTTCCCCAGGCTGGGGCATGGCAAGGTGGGCAGTCGGGCAGCAGGACGCCCATGCCCTGCCCACCTGTCCCCACCTGTGTGAGCTGCTGGCCCTCCCCACCCAAGGCTGCCCTCCTACCAGCAGCAGAAGAGGTTTGGACCAACGCGTGTGCGCTACTTTCTAGAGCAAAATTTCTTTGAACTGAGATTTTAGAACCGAGGTGGAACATGGGAGAGGCCCTGGTGGAAGCAGGAAATACACGATTTGCTTTTCACAGCTATGCGTTAATGAATAGGGCAGCCCACCTCCTGGTTTGCCCCGGAATGTCCCAGTTTCAGGCCTGAAAGTCCCACGGAGCATCTCCCATCCTCACCCTCGGCCTGGAGGACGGAGGCGCGTCTGGCTGGCAGCCGTCAGGGCTTTGTCAAAGCGGCGCTCAGATGGAGACAACGTCTCGTCAGGTGCCACGATGGGTCTGTGTTGTGCGAGCACGTTGCTTTAGGCTGCCTTAGGCCGCCTACCTGATTCTGTCATTCTGTTTCGGAACGGCCCTCTAGACGAGCTGCTTCGCACTCTGCTGTCAGCGGCTGAACGGCTTCATTGTGAAATGCTGAAGTGATTTGTATAAATCATGACCATGGATTAATGAGGTTCATTCCTCCCAAACCTTCAAGAAATTGTTACTGTTCCTGATGTATTTTATGGCAATTGGCTCCTGGAGAAGGGAGGGAGAGGCGGGTGTCTCTACCCCGTTTGCTATATTTTGTGGGGATTGTGTGGGGCCTGGCTGGCACCGTAGGGGGCTGGGTGCCCTGGGCCGTGAACTCCTGATGACAGGAGGCGCCTCCCTCCTCACCAGGCCTGGAATGAAACCCACGTGGGCAGTCCCACGAGCAACACGCCAGCGCCCCAAGGCTGGCCACGGGCAGGACGCAGAGACAGATGCGTCATTAGAGCATGGGTGCCGCATGTCCGTGGCACGTGAGGGTCCGGGGCCCTGCCTTTGCTTTCGGTCTCTGTGCACGCTGCCTCCTGACCTGATGGTCCGGTTGCCTGTGGAAGTGTGTCTGTGCACAGTGGACCTTTTAAAATAGAAGTGAAACCTGGGAGGGCCTGGCCTTCCCTCTGTGCGCTGCTGATGTTTGTCTTTTTCCTCAGCTTCCCGTTGTTCGATGGAGCGGACTCCAGGCAGCTGTCCTGTGAGCTCGACACAGCCAGGCTGGAGTTGGCAGAGGTGCAGATAGGGCGGTGATGCTGACAGCCACGACGTCGTCATCGAAATGAAGTCAGGTGAACCCTCTGAGTTTCCAGCCTAGGAGCAGTGGCGTGTTCTGAGGACGGGCTTCCCCTCCTCCCACCCTCCAGCTCCCAGCGCCGCCTGTAACCCTCCTCCCACCCTCCAGCTCCCAGCGCCGCCTGTAACCCTCCTCCCACCCTCCAGCTCCCAGCGCCGCCTGTAACTGCGGCCCTCAGGGCAGTGGGTCTTCAGGCCTGGCTGGACACCCCAGCTTTGGGCTCGCTCGGGCAGCCGGTCCACGACACCATCCTGGGCAGGCCTTTCATGGACACACACTGGCCTCACAGTTGTTCGGGGTCATCTGGTCTCGCAGTAGTTCAGGGTGGCCTTGAGAATAGGTGGGTGGGGGCAGATAGGACATAGTCACCCCCCCCTTTTTTATTGGGGTAAAATTCACCACTTTAGCCATTTTAAAGTGTGCGATTCTGGGTGTGCAGGGCTTGTAGAGTGCTGTGCAAGCATCACCCCATGAGCTCAGAACACGGCGTCCGCCCGAGCTGAGCACCGCTCCCCTTCTCCCGCCCTCCAGCCCCCAACAACCAGGAATCTCTTGCTGCCTCTGGATTGACCTATTCTGGACATTCCACGTAAATGGAATCATAAAACATACGGCCTTTCACGTCTGGCTTATCCACGGAGCATGATGCCTTCCAGCTTCGTCACGCCGTAGCCTGCGTGGGTCCTGGGTCCCTGTCCTCGTCACTAGTCGCTCCAGTGCATGGATGAGCACGTCCTGTTCATGCGTCCTCGCCGTTGGTGGTGTCTGGGGGGCTCCCCGCTGCTGGCTGATGCGAATGTTCCTGCACGTGTGTTTGTGTGAACGCCGGCTTTCAGCTGAGGGTGGGGCTCCGAGTTTAATTCTCGGGCGAGGCTCTCTGTCAGTTGCGCGTGACCGCGTGGGCTCAGGCGTCTGTGCGAGCTGCGCGCGTGTGGGTGTGCGGCCGACGTAAGCTCGTCTGCGTCCCTCACGCTTAGTGCCCAGGGTCGGGCCGCCTGTTACAAACCGTCCTGTTGGCGTGAGAATCCAGACCCCTTGGAAACTCTCAGCCGTGCTAAATTATGAGTCAGATGAGGGAAGCTGCTGCTTTTTCATTTAACTGCATCTTGAGCTTGAGTGTTTTTTTATTTATAAAATCAATGACTGTGTGGTTTTTAAAATTAAAAATCTTCATAAACTTATCACTGAGATGAACACAGGTGAGATCCTCAAAATGCCTCCTCTCCGAGCGCTTTCAGAGATAAAAATAAAAGCCATGCACCTAGGGGGGTGGTTATCTTTGCGGTAGAAATTCCTCCCATGCTGCAGGTCTGGCCCTGGCTGGGCTCGGCTGCAGGGCCTCCATTCACAGCACTTAAAGGTGTGCCAGCCCCTAGGATTTCCCCTGTCGTGTCTTCCTGGGCTCCTGAACCTGGCTGGGCAGTTTCTGTATTTCTCTCCTCAAGGCACAAAGATGCGGGTCAGCATTCCGACGGCATTCTGACGGCTTTCCGATGCTCCCGGCTTTGGCTGCAGATGCTTCCCTGTGGTTTAGTGTCTACGGGGCTTGGATTGTCCTCCTGACGTCGGGAGCTGGACACAAACCGTTGCTTCTCGAGCCACCGCAGGTGTCCTGGAAGTCCCACCTCTGTTAACAAGTGGCCTCTTGGGTCTGGGAGGAGTTGAGTGCTGTCCCAGGTGCTGAAGGGAGGTTCTTCCCTCCCCACCTTGGCTCGGCTGCAGCTGGGAGGGGCTGAAGAAGGGCTCCCGGGACCTGCCCGTCTGCCCGTGAGGCAGATTCACCGCCTGTGGGGGTCAGCAGATCCTGAGGACTGATGGCCGAGGCTGAGGGCTGGCGGCCCCACACCAGGCACCTCGGCCCCAGGACGTCAGAAACAGGCTGGTGGGTTGCCCCAGGCGGGCCGGTCCGAGGTCTGGATGGCGAACCCGGGCTGGTGCTGGGAACCCTCAGGCCTGCCCCACCCGGCACGCACTCCAAAAAGACTCCGGCTCTGGTCCCATCTCTGCAGGAAGGGCGGTGCCTTTGGAGGCTGGACTTCAACAGACATGAGCTGTCGTGGGGGCAGGGCTGGAAAGTCCAGGCCTTGGTCATTGGATTTGCAGTTCCCTGCTAGAGAAAACCCCTGAGACATTACTTGCCTGGGAAGGTCCTTGGAAGCTGCTCCCATGTCCACAGCTCATGGCCACCCACAGGGCTGTTGTGACCAGGCGTGGAGAAGGCTGACCCCTCCTTTCTTCGGGGTCCTCGGGGCGGGGTGCCAGGAGCCCCCAGAGATGACAGCGGTCTGAGGCAGGTGGCGGCCGTCTGTGGATGGGGTAACGTCTTTAGGACATCCAATTAGAGACCAGAGGAGGAGCTGTCTTTAGAGATAGAATTGAGATGATGCTGAGACCTCACTTTGAGCAGCTGAGCATGTGGGGTGGCCCTGACCAGATGGGGACATGGGCGGCTCAAGGGGCCTGGACACTGCAGTGGAGAGGGTCCCAGCAGCGGGGGTGCAGGGGGTCAGGAAGGGTCTAGGTGGGGATGCAGGGGGGTCAGCAATGGTCCAGGTGAGGGTGCAGGAGGTTGGGGAGGAGACAGGGTGGGGGGTCCAGGGGGTCGGGGAGGAGGCAAGGTAGGGGTGTGGGGGGGGTCGGGGAGGAGACAGGGTGGGGGTGCAGGGGGGTCAGGGAGGGTCCAGGTGGGGGTGCAGAGGGTCAGGGAGGAGACACGATGGCGGTCCAGGGGGTTGGGGAGGAGGCAAGGTAGGGGTGCAGGGGGGTCGGGGAGGAGGCAGGGTGGGGGTGCAGGGGGTGTCGGGGAGGAGACAGGGTGGGGGTGCAGGGGGGTCAGGGAGGGTCCAGGTGGGGGTGCAGGGGGTCAGGGAGGGTCCAGTTGGGGGTGCAGGGAGATTGGGGAGGAGACAGGGTGGGGGTGCAGGGGGGTCGGGGAGGGTCCGGGTGGGGGTGCAGGGGGTTGGGGAGGAGACAGGGTGGGGGTGCTGGGGGTTGGGGAGGAGACAGGGTGGGGCTGCTGGGGGGTCAGGGAGGGTCCAGGTGGGGGTGCAGGGGGTCGGGGAGGAGACAGGGTGGGGGTACAGGGGGTTCAGGGAGGGTCCGGGGGGGTGCAGGGGGTCGGGGCGGGTCCAGGTGGGGGTGCAGGGGGTGGGGGAGGAGACAGGGTGGGGGTCCAGGGGGTCAGGGACAGGGCAAGGTAGGGGTGCAGGAGGGTCGGGGGAGGAGACAGGGTGGGGGTGCAGGGGGAGTCAGGGAGGATCCAGGTAGGAGTGGAGGGGCTGGTCAAGGGGCCCTAGGCTGTCCTCAGCATGACTGCACTCTGGAGTCTGTGGGAGCCCAGCTTGCCTGCCCAGCAATGGCTGCAGGTGTTGGCCGTGGGGCCTGTGTCCCAGCATGGCTGGCCAGGGTGTCCCTGACGGAGGGTTGGCCTGTCCAAGGCTGGCTACTTGGGCAGGTCCTGGGGGTCTTGGACCTCGGCTTCCTCGTTTGTGGCATGATCATCTAAGCTTGAGAGCAGGGCCCGGCTGGAGGAAGGGGCGGCTCTGGGTGGGGGGTGGGGAGAGGTCTGGCAGGCATCACTGAGCTCTCTCCAGGAGCCCCTGCTCAAGGGGTGTGGACGCTGCAGCCCTGCAGGTGCCGAGAGCTCCTTTCCCTGGACGCCTGACTCCACAGAGCAGTTATAAGTACCAAGCTCAGTGTGAGGTAGATGGGGTCCCATTTCCAAACCCACTCAGTGGGTTCTCCCAGCAAGATGTGGCCTCAGCACATTCCCAGGAAACACAGGGAGTATCTCCTGGCCCCTCCCCTGAGGGTCAGGGACAGGGATGGGACCTTCCCCTGAGGGTGGGGACAGGTCACAAGCCCTTTGCCGTTTTCTGGGAGGCCTCCAGGGCACCAGACCAGCAGGGTGGGTGTGGCCGATGCTGGTGCTGGGGGGTCCTGGGCACTGGCTGAGGCCAGCAGGTGCAGCGGGCACCTGTTCCTCTCTGTGGAAGCTGGTCTTGCCTGTGGGCCTGGGTGGTGGAGGCTGGGCTGGTGACGCTCTTGCTGTGAGAAGGGAGGCACGTCACAGTCCACAGGGACTTCACCGGCACTCATGGCTTCCAGAGTCTTCTCTCCTTGAGTTTTGAACATTCCCAAAGTGTTTTATTCACAAAGGTGTTTCTGATGCGTGTAGTTGAACTCTTGGAGCCAGGGGCTGTCCTGCCTGAAGATCTTGATTTGAGAATTCTGTGGTCTCGCTGTCCTTTGGGAACTGAAGCTGACGGGTCCACGCATCTTCATTTCACCCTTGTGCGGCCTGCTGCAGGTGGCACGTCTGGCTCAGCACACGTGACCTGATTCTGCGAAAATTACCCGAGAATGTCAGGATACGACAGACACTGGTGAGAGCCATAGCTGGAATGAATGTCAGGGTGTGACAAACACTGGTGAGAGCCGTAGCTGGAATGAGGAGCTTTAATGTGCTATCAAGTATAAGTTCTTGTGAACAACCGACATGGCAATTTATACCCGACAGTGGCTCACACAGATTTTCATTGCCAATTCTGGAAAAGAGGTTTACACGTCAGTGGTCTCTATGGTCTTCCTCATGGACTTTGAGGAGACATCCGTTCGTAAAGTCTCGAGATCATGGGAGGAGAAGGTTAGTGGTGCCCAGACTCCAGCATATGTGAGAACCTCAGCTGATGAGAACACCCGTCCCAAGGATGTGTCTGGGGCCGTCATGAGGGGCGGCAGGAGTCAGCCCCCTCCAAGAGACTGGAAATATGTTGGTACCATCCAGGCCCCTGGCAGGAAGGACCAGGCATCTTGGGGAGAAGTGGCCCTTGGAGTCCTCTTGGAATAGCACCTCTTTTTTTTTTTTTTTTTTTTTTTTTTTTGAGATGGAGTTTCGCTCTTGTTGCCCAGGCTGGAGTGCAGAGGTGCTGCGATCTCAGCTCACGACAACCTCTGCCTCCCAGGTTCAAGCGGTTCTCCTGCCTCAGCCTCCCGAGTAGCTGGATTACAGCTGTGAGCCTCTGCGCCCGGCCAAGACAGCACCTCTTAAACTCCAGCCTGGAGAGGCAGTGGCCCTGGGCACCTCCCCGCTGCACACAAGCCCCATCCACTCATGTGCTTGGCTTTGTCCTCAATGCTGAATCATCTCCAGCGGAAGTCCCTGGCCCAGACTCCGTTCCACAGCATCATTCAAACTTAACAAGCCAGAGAGGGTTTAAAAAAATGTATGGATAGAGGATGCTATATCCATCGCCGGCAATCCACATCAGCGTTAAAGGCCATTCTTCATCAAGATATATTTTAACTATGCAGCCAAATTATACTCAATAAATAAAATGCACATTTAACTGGAACCAGATGAAAACGGAACGCGGGAACAGATTTGGAAACAGAATGAATGCCAGGCATGTGGAATTTAAAAAGAAACAAGTGACATAATTACCACTCACAGAGCCAGATGACAGTGCCCGGGTTTTGAATCTGCTGGTTATCACCAGGATTCTGTGGAGAGAAAGCTCGTGTGGTCACAGGAAGCGAATCCGCCTCCGAACCCTCTGAGAGCTGCCTTGGCTTTTGGCACCATTGCGCCGGGGGTGCCACATGAGGGGGTGGCTGTCTTCTGCTGGATTCTGTGCGTCAAGAGCGCCGAACGTGGGGAGCAGGGCACAGGATTCCTGCCGCCCGAGGGGCGCCGCCAGGAGCTGGGTGCCTGAGGCCAAGGCTGACCTTACAGGGAGGGGCCTGAGGCCTGGAGGGTGGTGGTGGTGCTGACCTTACATGGAGGGGCCTGAGGCCAGTTTGTGGGGGAGCTGCTGTTCCCCTCTCTGTGCCCTGGTGTGGAGCTGGTGGCGGGAGAATGGGAATTCTTATCTTGGGAAGAAAGACAGTGTGTGGGGCAACAGTGGGTGCTGGGTGCTTTGAAGATCTGGTTCATAGCAAATATTCGTTCATTTAATCCACCACATGGAGGCACACTTTCCAGAAATGAAATGCACACGTTTGAGGGGCGGTTGATGTGTTTTGGTGGGTGCCCTCACCACTCTCACCCCACAATCAGGATACGACTATTTTCTTCACACCAAAAGTTTTCTCAGGCCCCTGGGTGCTAAGCCTGCGCGCTGTCAGCCCCCCTGCAGCCCTGGGTGTATTCTGCCAGGCAGGTGGGCCTTGTCTTGTGTAGGACTTTGTGGACGTGGCCCACACACGGTGGGATCTGGGCTGTGGCTCCTCCACTCGGCTCTCGGGAGCCACCGTGGTGCTCGGTGTGTGTCGTGGGTGGATCTGTTCCTTCGAAGCTCCGTGTCCTCTGTACAGACGTGCCACCACGAGGGTCCATTCACCTGCTGAGGGACATGCGAGCTACATTGCGTCTTCACCACGACCTGTAAGCTGCTACCCATATTTTTGCATAAGTGCAGGTAGGAACACATTCTTATTTCTCTTGGAGAAGCAACGGGAAGTGGGATGGGTGGGTTGTAGGTGACACACGCCGTCTAACTGTCCAGGAAGCTGCCAAGTTGTTCTCCAAGCAACTGCTCCACTTGACATTCCCGCCAGCAGAGCACGCGTCTTCCGGTACCTTCCGCCCTCAGCAGCCCTAGCCCGGTCGGCATTTGTGTTTTTAATTTTGGCCATTCCATTAGGTGCACCGCGATTTAATGTGCGTTTCCACGTGGATTAACGGTGTGAACTGTCTCTTCGCGTACTTGCTGGTTGTTTGCGTGTGTTCTTTGCTGAATGAAGTGTCTGCTGGAACCGGGGGTGTGTATTTGTATCAGGTTGTTCGTTGTCTTATTTCTGGGTGATGAGTTCCTCGTCTATTCTAGATACAAGTCCCTTCCCAGATCCGTGCATCGCAGACAGTTTCACCTGCTCAGGTGCTTGCCTGTTCATTCTCTTAACTGCACCTTTCGAAGGGCAAACATTTTTAACTGCGATAAAGTCTGATTGACCAATATTTTCTTTTATTGTAAATAACTTTCTCATTCTTGATATTGTTATTTTGTGTTCCCTCCTTTTCTTCTGCTCATTGCAGCTGGAGATTTATCCGTTGTATTGATATTCTCAAAGAGCCAGATTTCGGCTTCATCCGTTTTCTCTGTTGTTTTTCTGTTTTCTGTGTCATTGATTTTTGCTCTGATCTTTGTTATTCACTTTCTTTCTGCTAGCTCTGGACTTAATTTGCTCTTTTTTCCCCACTTTCCTACAGTGAGAGCTGAGCTCATTGATGGGAGGCACCTTCCTTTGCTAAACAGGCTTTTCCACCACGTACATCCTACCCTTCTCGCCCTCCTCTCCCGAGACCCCGAGTGTGTGACGGCTCCCGCCAGCCCCGAGACCCCACGTGCATGTGGCCACATGTGTGACAGGTCCCGCCAGTCCCTCGGGCTCCATCCCTCGTTCGAAGAGGACATGGGTGCTTTGCCTCCGTGGGTGGAGGAGACCCACACCCATGTGTTTCCCGGGCAGATGGAGCGCTCAGCACTGGGCACTGTGCCCAGTGGTTTCACTGTCGGATAAACATGTTTCCAAAAGCATCTTTACCCCGTTACATCCAATTCCCCATGATTTGTGTAAGAACTTTTTACATTACTTTTTAATGCTAATGAAGCCCTTAACAATCAGATGGGGTGTCAGAGGAGGGGGCTCCATTCCCATGAGGCCTGAGGCCCACACCAGGCTCCCTGTCATGGAAGCTACACACCCCGGCTGGCACCCCCTGTCACAGTTGCTGGGGCCCTCCTGCCCCTAGATTCCTGGCGCCCACCTCCCTGGGGGTGCTCTTGGCTCTGCAGCCTCCCGACCCATCCTCTCGATGGCCTCCCTCACTCTCACCTCTTGTTTCTGTTTCATGCTTCAGTGACAGTGAAGGGAACCGTCCAGGCTGCTCCCCGTGGGCCTCCTCTGGAGCAGGCCTGGCAGCAAGTTGGTGCCCCCTCAGCCTCTGATGAATGACGGGGGTGAGGCCTGGGCCTCAGGGCAGCTCCTCCAGCCCTTGAACTTGCTGTGGCCCCAGGACTGACCAGGCTGGACAGCCAGCCACACTGACCAGTGCCACGAGGGACCGTAATTGCCAAGGAAACCTTCCTGCATGGGGCATTTCCACTCTGACCCAGGCCCAAATACAGATCCAAAGAAAGAATATGCAGGAAATGTGTGTGCGCTGGGGGGACTCACATTCTCTGCTCGAAAGTGGAATGATTCATGATTAAAGGAAACACAGGCGCCAATGGCCCCCCCGTGCCTGCAGCCCCTCGCGTCCGACCTGGGTGGAGTCCACCCGGGGCCAGCAGACCTTGTCGCTTTAATCACGGCAGGTTGTGTGGCCTGCACCTGGGCACCTGTTTCTTCAGTGAGCGTCTGAGCGAGAAGCCAGGCAAGGTCACAGGCAGTCAGCAGAGCACCTGAGTCCTAGCAGGCCCCCCACGCTGTGGCTCCGGACTCACTTTCTGTGGGTGGAAAGGGGGTTGGGGAGGTGGTGAGGCCCCTGCTGAGGCCCCCCACCCTGTGGCTCCGGACTCACTTTCTGTGGGTGGAAAGGAGGTTGGGGAGGTGGTGAGGCCCCTGCTGAGGCCCCCCCACCCTGTGGCTCCGGACTCACTTTCTGTGGGTGGAAAGGAGGTTGGGGAGGTGGCGAGGCCCCCCTGAGCCACAGCTGGGTTTTCGGGCTGTGGTGTGTGCTAAGAGCTTCTTTGTGGCCATGGCCTCAGCGTCCCGGGAGGGCACACTGTCCAACTGTGGACGCTGGCTGAGAAATTCATAGGGTGTCTCTGCCACATTGCCTGGCCCAAGCAAGTCCCAAGGCCAGGAGGGGCCAAGACCCCACCTCACAATACCATGCTGAGGAGTGTGGACGGGACAGCGTGACTCATGGGGACATTGTTATGACAAGGGACATCCAGGGTGGGCAGAGAGCAATTGATTTATTGATTTCTCTGGAGTCAGCTGCGTTCCTCTGGCTTTCTAGAGCATCCCTTTAAATCACGTCAGGTCTGTGACCCGCAGCGACGTCTGGTCATGAAGGTAGTTTGCTGGAGTTCATTTCATGCCTTGTGCAGCTTGCCCGTGCCTTGGCTCTGCCCCCACCAGCCACTCAGCAGCTTCCAGAGCCACCAGTGCTCTGCAGGGACTTGGGTCTGGGGCCGGAGCTCACAATCTCTGTCTCCTCTGGCCAGGCCTGGGGCCTCCACCTGCGGTCACGGTCCAGGCAGCAGGCGTGACTCCGCCAGGAGACAGAGAGGCATGTCCGCATCCACACACTGCGGGGCTCTGGGCCAGGACCGGCTCCTGACTTGGAAGCAGCAGTGGAAAGCAGGCAGTGAGGCCAAGGGGCCCCAGGTCTCCAGCCAGTCTCAGCCCAGGGCCGGGACCCCTGAGAGCTCCTGAGGGCCACCTGGGTCAGGTGGCGTCAGTGGCAGCGGTGGGGGTAGGGGTGTTGAGGGAGGGGGTGTCCTTAGACGACCCCCTAATTTATAACTGCAGAGACCCTGGGAGGGGCCAGGGGTGGCCCCAGGCCTATGTCTCCACTCCCTGAGGCCTGGCCAGGCAGGGCACTGAGCTGGGTGGGCACAGGGTGCCGAGGGTCCCTGCCGTGTTCCTGTAGGACACACCGTGCTGTTTTCTGTCCAGTTCATTTTTTAGACACGACTACAGAGACTCTAAAGCGGTTCTGCTGCTGGCTGTCAGGTCATGCCTGCCCTTGGGAAAACACTGCCTCCTTTCACCCAGACCCCTCAGCACCACCTCCTATGGGAAGCCCTCTCTGACCTCCACCGCAGGGTGACCTGCTCTGGGCCCTCACACGACCCCATGAGATCGGTGCCCTAACACTGCACACCAGACCCAGGGGGAGACAAGGAACTGGAGCTGAGCACAGCAGTCATGGGTGCGTGGGGGGCCAGCGGTCTGACCACCCCTCGCCGGAGCCTTCCCTTCCCTCAGGTCCTCATCCTGCTCCTGGATGTGCAAGTCTGGGCTGCGGATTCTGCCTCCACGTCTGTTCAGTAAAAGCAGAAGGAGCCACGCAGGTGCTGCCTGGGAGTGTTTGTTCAAAGCTGGAGCGATGTTTGTACATGTTATCACGGTCACAGCGAACCACGGTGCACTCACTGTTTACGCGCTTATTAAAGAGAAATGTGCCGAAGAGGTAGCTGCCGCGCTACGGTTAAAAATTGCCGTCTCTATTTTATTTATTGCTATATAGGAAAATGGAAAGGTACCGCATACCTCAGTGATTAGAACTTTACAGGCTTTCGTTTCCTATCATTGAATGTTTTTATTCGGCGGAACCGTTGCTCTCGTTTTCTTCTTAGCCTAAGTCCTTTCCTATCTCCTGCAGGATCCTGGGTGAGGACGCGGGTGTGGGGTCGGCCTCCACCCGTGGCTGCCCGGCCCTGCTCACAGTAGGAGATGGGGAGGGATTCATGTCAGTTGACAAAGAGACAGAGATAGGGGGTCTGGGGGTCACCCAATCAAAGACCACTTTTCCCTGGTACCTAAATTCCATCCCCCAAGCAATGGAGGCCACTGGACATTCCTGCAAAAGGGGCAGCCACGGTGGCCTTGTCCCAGCGTCCTTCACTCAGGCTGTAGTTTAGGTGTCCTGCCTGTGAGCCTCGAGGACAGAGGGTGGACGGCGCCCTGACTGTCCCAGGTTCCAGCCTCAGCCTGGGCTGTGGTATCAGTCGGTCCCCAGGGCTCAGGCTGGCGGGAGGCAGAGGAGGCAGCAGAGGGGGTGGGGGGAGGGGGCGGGGTGCAGAGGAGGAGGTGGTGGGTGCAGGGGTGCTGGTGGGATGCAGAGGGGCTGCTGGCAGAAGCTGCGAGCAACTCACCGGACTCAGCCCGGGAGCCAAGTGCGAGCGCTGCCAAGTGTGCAATCCTGGGTCCCTGGGCCGGGGCATGGACATTGCTCACCAGGCAACCTTCCCACGACCGCTGGCATCCAGGGTCCCCAGGGCTGCCACCCCCTCAGCCCCGAGTCTGGGGTTTCATGCTGGCTCCTCTGTCCTCCCGGAGCAGGGTCTGGCTCTGTGGGGTCTCTCTGTGTTCACATCCTCCCGGGTCCTCCCACCTCCACAGCTGTGGTGGGCTTCCCATCCTTGAGGCTGGACAGGCCAGCACCCGCCACACCCGCACATCCCCGGCCATCCCTGGCCACCCCCGCTGAGGGGAAGAGTGAGGGTCTGGGTGTGACTTTCCCCAGGCCCTGCCGATGGGGACCAAGATAGTGAACTCAGGGGGCCTCGGCGTCACCAACTGTGTGGCCGGGAAGGAGGGCCCCACGGACTGGGAGCCTGAAGGGGAAGCTCAGGGCACCTGTAGGTGGCAGCGAGAGCCCCTCCTCGCCCCGTGAGGACCCCGAACGCAGCCTCGTGCTGTGATGACCCTGAGCCGGTCCCAGCACCAGCCCCGCCCGCCCGGCGGACTCCAGGCATACCTGGGCGGAGACTCTCATGGCGAGGCCATCCGTGGCTGATGGGTCTGGGCGAGTGGCCTCTGTTCCAGCGTGGATCCAGCCGCATTTGTGAAGATGTACTTTTCTCTGAAATAGAAGGAACTGAGAAGTAAGGCTCTGGGTGTGTTTTGCCGGTGGGAGTCAGCTGTGTCTGAGGGTCCCCCATGGCCGTGGCCTCGCAGGGCCTCCCCATCCCTCCCTCCTGAAGCCGTGGGGTCACAGGTCATGGCCAGGCCATCTCCCACCCTGTGGCAGCTCCTGCTACGTTCCCCAGAGTGGGGGACGGTGCCTGCTATGGGAGGCGGTACCTCAGTAGGGCCCACGGAGGTAGCAGGTCTGATGTTGCCTGGCCCCTGAGGGTGCTGTGTGGCGTGGCTGGGCCTCCCTGGTCCTGCTCTTGGTGGGGCACCAGCTCAAGGAGGTGGTGGTGGCCGTGAGGGAGCCACGCTGGGAGGTCCACGTACTTTTGAAAGAGAAACTACATGAGAGTCGGGAATTCCCCATTGGTGCCGCCTGTGGGCATCTGTCTTCCGCCGAGTGTGCATGAGGCGGCGTCGCACACCGCGGCATCTGTCTTCTGCGGAGTGTGTGTGAGTGTGTGTGAGTGTGTGTGAGGCAGCATCGCACACTGCGTGGACTTTTAACTGCCCGTCGGGATGCTTTGCAGGTGAGTCCCGATGAGCAGAAACCGCAACGCTCCTTCAGCACCAGTGCAGGTTCACGGTTTCACCGAGGGAACGTCAATTCAGTAACACGAGTGACGAGGCGCGTCTCAGCGGAACCCCGCCCACCGCCATCACCATCGCTGACCACTCCGTTGGTTGATGTGGTGAGTGAGTTAGGATTCCACCTGACAGTGACCTTCCACCTTCCAGGGGACGTCTCAAGCCCACCTCGTTGCTCCGG
Organism: Gorilla gorilla gorilla; assembly: GCF_029281585.2. Classification (NCBI taxonomy): domain Eukaryota; kingdom Metazoa; phylum Chordata; class Mammalia; order Primates; family Hominidae; genus Gorilla; species Gorilla gorilla. Next base: position 145,372,726 of record NC_073232.2, read on the forward strand.
CCTCAGCCCCCCAGGCCGCGGCCATGGCAGGGTTGGCTCCGCCATCTGGGTCCCAGGGAGGACCTGGGGGCACAGCCCAAGACGCCCACAGTGACATGAAACCTTCGTGGTCTCGATCCCCTGAGATGTGGGGCGTTTCCTCACCATGGTGTTGCCGAGCCCCCACTCACAGGTAAAGCTCATGAAAAGCATCCGTGACTTCACTTCACGTCTCAGACCCAGAGCGCACTGGCGGGAGTGACGGCTGTCTCTTGAGCGGAACTGTGGACTCTTAGATCCTCACGGTGCCGCCTTGGCGGGTCTCCGCTCTCTGCACCTCTTTCCTCATTGGTGAAATTGGGGTGATAACAGCACCCGGGTTAGGAGGAGGATCAAGTAGGTCGACCGGGAGGCAGTTGGAGCAAAGCCTCTGGAGACGGCTCCTGCCTGCAGGCTGCTGCTTTCGGTTTGAGAACGGCTCCTGCTCGCAGCGGGGAAGGCCGACGGGTGGGAAGGGCAGGAGTGAGAGAGGAGATGAGGATGCACCATGAGGAGGCAGTGTTTCCGCATCTCATTAAGTCCTGACACCTTGTCATTAGCGGGGCAAACCCACCAGAGCTCCTGTTCCAGCTGCGTGGTGCCTCTCGTAGCTCCAGATTACGAGCTCGCTGCCTCAGGGAAGCCGAGTGGCTCCTTAAGGCCCAGTGTGTGGTTTCCTTGCACTTGGGGAGGCTGAAGCTGCATCCTTCCAGGGAGAGCGTTGGTGTCAGATGCTAATGAAGTAAAAGTGACAAGCTTTAAGAAAGGTCACATTCCGGTGGAAGCAACCGAGGGATGTTTTTTCCCAGCAGTGCCCTGAGCTGACAGGGCCAGATTTGTGCTTCGTACTGGAAATGCCGCCTGTGCGGCCTGGCGTCCCGGCGGTGGCCTCCTCCTGAGCTCGGGGACAGAGACCTCTGCCTCTGAAGGCCCAGGCCTCACAGCCTGCAGATGCTGCTGCCTGGAAGGGACCCAGCGTGGGGTAGCTCAGCAGGGGCAGAGCTCGGCACTGGGAGAGGCGCTGGCCACTGCGGCAGGGACCCGGGTGCGGGATCCCAGATGCCAGGGTGTCCTCTGGATGGGCCCATTTTCGGTACCATGAACTGTTTTTATAAGTTTGTGTGTGGAAGGCTTGTCCAAATTCCTGATCTTCCCCAGGAATAAGAAGAAATCCCTGGGGCCCAAGAGAAGGTAAATCCCAGCGAGCTCAGCCGTGCGTCCTCTGGGACGGCTGCATTCCCCTCACACCTGACCTCCATGTGGGCTTTCATAGCTGGTTCACGGCTTTCTATGGCTTTTCCAAATGTTCCAGCCTTTTCTGCCATGCCTGTGCAAGAAATCAGCCTACACTAAAGTCATTGCTGTTAAGAGAATAAAATAAATACAAAAGACAGTTTTTTAAAACCCCGTGATTCAGAAGTCACTGGTTCTGGCTTTCCAGTGGGTCATGGCTGGCAGAGGGAGCACCTGCCTTCCAGATGCCAGCTCCTAGCAATGGCCATTCACCAGCACAGGGACCTTCCAGATGCCAGCTCCCCGCAATGGCCATTCACCAGCACTGGGACCTTCCAGACATAGGCTCCCAGCAATGGCCATTCACCAGCACTGGGACCTTCCAGACATCAGCTCCCAGCAATGGCCATTCACCAGCACTGGGACCCTCCAGACATCGGCTCTCAGCAATGGCCATTCACCAGCACAGGGACCTGGACGTTCAGAACCCTGCGTGTTCGTTGTTGCTAAAATGCTGCATGGATGCATCCCGGCCAGCTGCACTGTTTTCCTCACTCCCTGCTGATGTGTGGGGACCCAGGGGCTGGACAGGAGCAGCCGACACCAGGCGGCAGGGGCGCAGTGGGCAGCAGAGACCTCGGCTTCCGTCCTTCAGAGGAATGAGAGACGCTGCCCCGAGGCCCAGGCAGTGTCTGGGGCTGCTGTCCCTCACCTCTGACCCCTGGAGGGCCTGGGCTTTCCTGTCCACCACCTGGGGCATGTCCAGGGGCCTGTGCATTCTGCCATTCTGGGCGAGTCACATCTCCAGAGCACGCTCTGCCCAAGCCGGTCACCTGCCTTCACCATCAGGAACTCACCAGCCAGACTGATGCCCTATGGCGACCTAGGGCCCCATGCCGTGGGCTCCATCCTCTGTGCCCCCACAAGCTGGCACCACGGCCCTCTCCCTGATTCTTTCCACATCCCCTTCTGATTTTTTCAACGCCGACCTCCCCTAGGTGGGGACTTCCTGCCCCGTGTCAAAGCGATGCTTCCTGGGAGTCTCCAGGTCGGCTGCACAGCCCCGCAGCACGCCTGATGCTGGTGCGCCTGGGTGGCCTTTGACCAAAGCCCACGGATACCCGCCCACGGAGACCCTTCCTGACCCCATGGAGACCCTCCCTGACCCCACGGAGACCCGCCCACGGTGACCCGCCCACGGAGACCCGCCCTGACCCCACGGAGACCCACCCACGGTGTCCCGCCCACGGTGACCCGCCCACGGAGACCCACCCTGACCCCACGGAGACCCGCCCTGACCCCACGGAGACCTGCCCACGGAGACCCACCCACGGTGTCCCGCCCACGGTGACCCGCCCACAGAGACCCGCCCACAGAGACCCACCCTGACCCCACGGAGACCCGCCCATGGTGACCCGCCCATGGAGACCCACCCACGGAGACCCTTCCTGACCCCACGGAGACCCACCCTGACCCCACGGTGACCCACCCTGACCCTCAGCTCTGTCACCGTCCATTTCCATCCTCTGATTTTAAACATCATCTTTCCAGCTTTCTTTGAAAAGCCTCGCGGCTTCTGCTCCGGGCTGCTGTGGCGGGAGCTGTGGTGTCCCCGGACACATCTGGCCCGGAGGTGGCTTCCTTGACCGGCACAGCCTCTGTGCGGGACGCCGTGTGTCAGGGCTGGCCAAGGACGCACAGAGACTGAGGGGCACCATCCTTTTCAGGAGCACTTCCGAGGTCGGCCCCTTCGGACTTTTCGTGCAAAGGTGTGCAGGGTCCACTCTACCAGGATTTGCTTAACTCAGCTTTGTAGTCATGGAAGATTTCTATTTCTGCCGGTTTTAAAGTCATGTATGAAAAAGAGATGTGCAACAATCCTGTCGAGATGTGGCAAGATGCTTGGCCTTTTCCTTCGCAAGCTGATTGCTAGAGCAGGTCATAGCTTGTCCAGTGGATGGTGGGGAGATAATTGCAGTTAATAAAGACAGATTCACGCTGCCCGTGACTTATAAGCCCGATGAATGGGGCTTTGCTCAACATTATAGCTGCAGCTCTGACAGATTGTGCATAACTTAATTTTTGCTTAATTGAGTTATATTCTAAATATGTTCTGAGGCAGAGCTCTCTATTTGAAAGGAACTTGCTGTTCCTTGATGCAGGAGATGTTGTTATCACAGTTGAGGTTTAACGTTAGAACTAAACCAGATTTTCATAAGCAGTTTACTAGCGGCTGTATTCACTCGGGCTCGAAGGGTGCCCTGCAGCCTCTGGCAGGGCCGGCTTTATTCTGCATATTTGATCTGGTTCAGAAACAATGTGTAAAATGAACACTTTCCGCAGAGTCCCATTTCCCCGTTCCCAGTGTCATTTCAGACACATACTTTTCCAGAAAGAATTTGGACCCACGATCTAATGAAGTCACCTATCTTGGGTCAGATTCCAGGAATAAAGCGGACAGGCATGCACTCACACACCTAAGTGCACACCTGTGTGCACACCCAGACAACACACTCGCATGCACATAGACAACACACATGCACACACAGACAACACACATGCACACACACAACACATGCACACACACAACACACATGCACACACAGACAACACACTCATGCACACGCACAACACATGCACACATGTGCACTCAGGCACAAGCACACACCTGCAGACAGTCGTGCATGCAGTGCCTCTCACATCCATGCTTGCTGACTGCTGCACACACACTGCACGTGCACACCCTCTGTGCACCTCCTGTGCACTTGCACACACACCCTCCACGCAGACCTGTGCCCTCGCCCCAGCCCCACCTCAACCCCTGGCAACTGGAATCTGTTCCCCAATTGTATACTTTCTCCACGTTGAGCTGTTGAGCTGTCAGTGGAATCATAACATCTGCAAGCTTCGGGGGCCGGCTTTTTCCCTCAGCATGGGTCCCTGGACATACGTGCAGGATGTCCTGTCGCCCATGGTTCGTGCCTTTCTGCTGCTGAGTAGCTCTTCACGGCATGGATGGATCTCAGTGTGTTTAACACTCGCTTGAAGAGCATCCAGGTTATTTCCAGATGGGGCTAGTATGCATGCAACTGTTATCAACATTTGTGTGTAGTTTTTGTGCGAACATGAGTTTCGTTTGTCTGAGATAAATGCCCAGCAATGCAGTTGCTGGGGCACACGCTACATGTACCTTTAATGTTTTAAGAAACTGTTGAACTATTTTCAGAGGCGGTGCCACTTCGCATTCCCACCAGCAGGTGGTGGGGATCCGGTTTCTCTGCATCCAGCATGGGCTGTTGATGCTATTTTTTATTTGAGCCATGCTGATAGGTGTGTTGTGATATTTCATTGTGGTTTAAATTTGCACTTCCCTAACAGCTGACAATATTGAACATCTTTTCGTGTGCTTATTTGCCATTTATAGATCCTCTTGGTGAAATGTCCCTCTCTGTCTTCTGTGCATTTTATAATTGGATTTTTTGCTATTGGGTTTTGAGAGTTCTTTATATATTCGAGACACTGGTTCTTGGTTAGAGATGAGGTTTGTAAATATTTTCTCTTGCCTGTAGTTTTCATCCTCTTAACAACAGGCTTTCACGGGACACGTATTTTCCATTTTGATGAATTTCGAAAGTCCAGTTTATCACTTTATCCTTTTATTGATCATGCCTGTGGTGTCAAGTCTAGCCCTAGAGATCAAAGATACTGAAGATTTTCTCCTTATGTTTTTTTCTAAAAGTGTTACATTTAAACCTATGGTCCATTTTGAGGTAATTTTCACATAAGGTGTGAGGTTTAAGTCAAGGTTCCTGTTTCCTGCCTGAGGGTGTCCACTTAATTCAGCACCGTGAGCCCATCTTCTAGAGCCCACCAGGACGCCCACCAGGCTGTGGACCCCAGGCTGTGTCCACTTAATTCAGCACCATGAGCTCAGCACCATGAGCCCATCTGCAGGACACCCACCAGTTTGCAGACCCCAGGCCGGGTCTTCCCACTCTACTGTCTTTCTAGGACCCTCTCATCCTCTGGGCAGTACTGACAGGCCTCATGCATTCCTAGGTCCAGCCAATATCAGGTTTGGTTTATGAGAGGAGACCCGGCCTGGATCAGACCCGTCCAGCCAGGCTGGCCACAGAGACAAAGCTGGAGAGCTAGGGCAGGCTCGGCAGAACTCCACCTCCATCCCCTGAGCCTCCCGGCGAGGCCCTCCTGTTTCTCTACCTCCATCCCCTGAGCCTCCCGGCGAGGCCCTCGTGTCTCTCCACCTCCATCCCCTGAGCCTCCCGGCGAGGCCCTCGTGTCTCTCCACCTCCATCCCCTGAGCCTCCTGGCGAGGCCCTCGTGTCTCTCCACCTCCATCCCCTGAGCCTCCTGGCGAGGCCCTCCTGTCTCTCCACCTCCATCCCCTGAGCCTCCCAGTGAGGCCCTCGTGTCTCGAGACCTGTCCTTGTGAGCAGATTAGTGTCAAAGTGGGTTCATTATTGTGAATATGCTTGTTAGGAACGTGAGTTTCCCCTCCTGCCCCCTTGTTGTTGCCTTCTGTAGTCCTTCTGCCCTCCCCGATGGGCTGCCACAGCATGAAGGCCCTTGCTGGAGGCCAGCACCATGCCCTGGGGCTTCCCCAGTCTCTAGAAACAGTAGCCAAATACATTTCTGTTCATTGTAAGTTAACCAGTCTGTGGTGTCGTGTTATAGCAACATACAATGGAATGAAACAGGAAGCTGGAAAGGTGAGTTATTTTAACAACGTCTCAAGGGTATTCTGTCCTTGAAGAGAATACTGCATTCTTGAACTTCTTGTCCTGAAAGATAAAGATGTTGCCTTTCCTTCTAGCATAGGACAGGTGTTTTCCACTTGGGAATTTCATCTTCTGCCTTTAAGAAACAGCACAAAGGTCAAAGTGACCTGGTTGCACCTGCTGTGTTTCAAATGTCTTTAACTTAAAGTCAATCTGCAAGAACAGCCTATTTCAAGCCCTTCACTGACAAATGTCAGCACCTGGGAGCCGTGCATTCTCCCCGGGGAACTCGGCACCCTGGGCTGTGGAGTGCTGGTCCACACAACCTCTGCTCCACGCAGGGCAGGAAGCGTGGCTTCGGGCCTGAGTCAGGCCCCAGCAGGCCTCAGGGGCCAGTGAGCCCTTTCTTCAGCCCTGATGTCCTCTCCAGATTTTTTTTTTTTTTTGAGACAGAGTCTCGCTTTGTCACACAGGGTGAAGTGCAGTGGCACGATCTCGGCTCACTGCAACATCTACCTCCCAGGTTCAAGCCATTCTTCTGCCTCAGCCTCCCAAGTAGCTGGGGCTACAGGCATGCGCCACCATGCCCGACTAATTTTTGTATTTTTAGTAGAGACGGGGTTTCACCATATTGGCCAGGCCAGTCTCAAACTCCTGACCTCATGATCCACCCACCTCGGCCTCCCAAAGTGCTGGGATTACAGGCATGAGCCACTGCGCCTGGCTCTCCTCTCCTGATTTTAGGGTGGTCTGAGTAGCCTCTGGTAAAGCCTGCTGACCAGTGGCTGGACAGACCCTGGCACCCCAGACCCTTCCAGACAGGGCTGCACACGGCGGCTGCTCTCCCTTCCCCAGGACCCCCATGTGCTTGAAGAGACAATACCCCCGCACTGCCCTGCAGGGCTGCAGCCGGGAGTCAACTCAGGGAACAGCGTGTATCAGAACACAGAGGAGTTCAGATTCTCCCTCAGATGCCAAAGCCACTTACATCATGCCACAAATTAATACAAGGAAAGATATGAGGCATCATTTATGCCCGTTAGCTAATAAAAAGGTGTGCAAAGCCATCAGTTTAAAATCTGAGTGCTTCATTATACGCGTTTCCTGTTTTATAACCTCCACTTCCCCCAGATAAACTTAAACTGGAACACTTTCCCTGGTTCTGTGCGTGCACCTGCGGCTTCGTGCATCATTTCTGCCTAACGGAGGTGGTTCCTGCTATCAGCTCTGGGCCACAGTCCCCAGGTCCCCTGGCCTTTCCCATGACTGTGTGGCAGTGGCTGGGCTGCCTGCATCCTGCTGGGTGCCGGGTCACACAGGCCGTGGGACGTCCTCGCAGGGTTCACACCACTTGCCCCAGCTGGCGGGGTGAGTTCAGGGCAGGGTGCTCTCTGCAGATAACAGGTGGGAGGGGGAGTAAAACCTCCTGAGTCTCCGTCATCCCGAAGCCAGAATCTAGGGTGCTCCAGCAGAGAGAGTGTCCTGCTCAGTCCCAATGCCTGGACACTCTCTCCTGGTGACTTGCAAAGTGATGGTTTGCTCTCTGCTGAAAGGGCTGTTTGACGGAGGCTCTTAGAGGAAGGTGCTGATCATTTCTCAGGCCGTGGTCGGTCCGAGGTCAAGCAGTAAGTTATTAAGCCATGCAGAGATGGGGTGAATCTTCGATGCATCTTGCTAAGTGAAAGAAGCCAGTCTGAACTTACAGGCTCTGTGATTTCAACTATAAGATATTCCGGAGACTCTTACTTTGGTAAACATGTCAGCGGTTGCCAGAGAATTGGGCAGGGTGGGGAAGGGGGAAGGTTGAGCAGGGTGGGGAAGGGGGAAGGTTGAGGCAGGGTGGGGAAGGGGAAGGTTGAGGCAGGGTGGGGAAGGGGAAGGTTGAGCAGGGTGGGGAAGGGGGAAGGTTGAGGCAGGGTGGGGAAGGGGAAGGTTGAGGCAGGGTGGGGAAGGGGAAGGTTGAGCAGGGTGGGGAAGGGGGAAGGTTGAGGCAGGGTAGGGAAGGGGAAGATTGAGGCAGGGTGGGGAAGGGGAAGGTTGAGGCAGGGTGGGGAAGGGGAAGGTTGAGGCAGGGTGGGGAAGGGGAAGGTTGAGGCAGGGTGGGGAAGGGGAAGGTTGAGGCAGGGTGGGGAAGGGGAAGGTTGAGGCAGGGTGGGGAAGGGGGAAGGTTGAGGCAGGGTGGGGAAGGGGGAAGGTTGAGGCAGGGTGGGGAAGGGGGAAGGATGAGCAGGGTGGGGAAGGGGGAAGGTTGAGGCAGGGTAGGGAAGGGGGAAGGTTGAGGCAGGGTGGGGAAGGTTGAGACAGGGTGGGGAAGGTTGAGGCAGGGTGGGGAAGGGGGAAGGTTGAGGCAGGGTGGGGAAGGGGGAAGGTTGAGGCAGGGTGGGGAAGGGGAAGATTGAGGCAGGGTGGGGAAGGGGAAGGTTGAGGCAGGGTGGGGAAGGGGAAGGTTGAGGCAGGGTGGGGAAGGGGGAAGGTTGAGGCAGGGTGGGGAAGGGGGAAGGTTGAGGCAGGGTGGGGAAGGGGGAAGGTTGAGGCAGGGTGGGGAAGGGGGAAGGTTAGGCAGGGTGGGGAAGGGGGAAGGTTGAGCAGGGTGGGGAAGGGGGAAGGTTGAGGCAGGGTGGGGAAGGTTGAGGCAGGGTGGGGAAAGGGAAGGTTGAGGCAGGGTGGGGAAGGGGAAGGTTGAGGCAGGGTGGGGAAGGGGGAAGGTTGAGGCAGGGTGGGGAAGGTTGAGGCAGGGTGGGGAAGGGGAAGGTTGAGGCAGGGTGGGGAAGGGGGAAGGTTGAGGCAGGGTGGGGAAGGTTGAGGCAGGGTGGGGAAGGGGGAAGGTTGAGGCAGGGTGGGGAAGGTTGAGGCAGGGTGGGGAAGGGGGAAGGTTGAGGCAGGGTGGGGAAGGGGGAAGGTTGAGGCAGGGTGGGGAAGGTTGAGGCAGGGTGGGGAAGGGGGAAGGTTGAGGCAGGGTGGGGAAGGGGAAGGTTGAGGCAGGGTGGGGAAGGGGGAAGGTTGACTAGATGGTGCACAGGGAATTCTTTCAGGGAGGTGGGACTGTTCTGTGTGATTCTGTAATGGTGGAAATGTAACACTATCTATTTACCAAACTCCATGCAACCTTACAGCACCAAGAGTGAGCCTTAAAGTATGTAAATTTGTAAAAACTCATTTAGGAGGTTGGGAAATGCCAGGACGGAGTGCAGAATGTGGTAGGGAAAAGAATCTAACTGCATTACAAACTTATGAGACAGCCTCACTGAAGGGAGTGGAGGAAAATGGGGCTGGGGCAAGCCAAACAGGAAATAAGTGGCGTTTGCAACATTAAATGCAAAGGAGCTGTGCGTAGACACTGCACTCTAGTTGATAAGTTTGTTTCACATGGGCTGTGGACGGACAGTTTTGATGCTGCTGTGCATGCACACTGGAATCGAACAATTAAGTGCACGGATGGTGGATGGTGGGAGCTGGGTTCCTCACCATGCAGTGGGAGGTGACAGATGAGGAAGGAGGGGCTGGAATTGCACGTGGTGCTGGGTTAGAGCTGGAGCCTCAGCATGCATGCAAATTTAGTTTCATGTAGATACAAACTCTTCCATGGTGAGCTGGTCTATGCAAAGCTACCCCTGGGGCTGAGGAAGCTGAGAGGCCAACAAAAGAGGCTGACAAATCCAGTTTCTTAGAAAGAAACATTTAGGCCGGGCGTGGTGGCTCACGCCTGTAACCCCAGCACTTTGGCAGGCTGAGGCGGGTGGATCACGAGGTCAACAGATCGGGACCATCCTGGCCAACATGGTGAAATGCCGTCTCTACTAAAAATACAAAAATTAGCTAGGCGTGGTGGCATGTACCTGTAGTCCCAGCTACTCGGGAGGCTGAGACAAGAGAATTGCTTGAACCCGGGAGACGGAGGTTGCAGAGAGCCTAGCTCATGCCGTTGCACTCCAGCCTGGCAATAGAGTGAGACTCCATCTCAAAAAACAGAACAAATGTCCTGGGCAGCTACCAGATGAGATGGTGGATCCCCAGCCACCACCCCGCAGACCCGGGGCTTCTACCCCACAGGGAAGGGACTTCCAGGAAAATTGAAGTCAACCCTTCAGGGAAAGGCAAGGCCGCTCTGTGAATCTGCCTGAGGGCAGCATTGTGATTGAGGTTGTTTTGACCTGAGGGCAGGATTTATGGAAACAGTAGATAAAGTAGAAATCTTAGAGGAATTTGTCAATGAAAAGAGTCAAACTCTATGAAATATGTGAAGCGATTCATTCTGAGCCAAATATGAGTGACCAATGGCCCATGACACAGCCCCAACAGATCCTGAGAACATGTGTGCAAGGCGGTCAGACTATAGCGTGGTTTTAGGCATTTTAGGGTGACATAAGGCATCAATCAGTTGGTTAGGTCTGGGAAGGCAGGACAACTGGAAGGGGTGGGGCTTCCAACTCATCGGTGGATTCAAAGATTTTCTGACTGGCAATTGGTTGAAAGAGTTTATCTAAAGACCTGGAATCCATAGAAGGGAGTGTCTGGATTAGGATAAGGGGCTGTGGAGACCAAGGTTCTTATTATGCTGATGAAGCCTCCAGGTAGCTGGCTTCAGAGACAATAGGTTATAAATGTTTCTTATCGGACTTAAAAAGGTGCCAGACTCTTAGTTAATTCTCTCCTGGATCAGGGAAAAGACTTGGAAAGGGAACAGGATTCTCTACAGTATGCAGGTTTTCCCCATGAGAGACAGCTTTGCAGGGCCATTGCAAAATATGTCAAAGAAACAGATTTTAGGGTAAAATACTTTGATGTCTTTCAGGGCCTGATCTCTGTCATGTGATGCTAAACTACAGTCAGGCTGGAATTTGGTGTTTTACTGCTACAAATTCTTCAGGTCTCTGTTTAACATTAATGTTGATCACCTGTGCCTGAATTCCAAAAGGGGGAGAGTGTCATGAGTACGTCCAACCCACCCCATCCCAACATGGCCTGAACTGGTTTTTTAGGTTTACTTTGGAATGCCCTTGGCAGAGAGGAGGGGTCCATTAAAATGGTTGGAGGGACTTAGAACTTTATTTTTGGTTTACACATTCCTGGAGCTGGGGTTAATCAGAAGCCAACATGTTAGACTAGCATCTGAGATGGAGCTGCTCTAGCCTGCTCACGAATGGTCACATGGAAACATTTAAGGTGTGAGTGCAGTTAGTACATGCACATACGTTTGAGGTGTGCGTGTGGTTTAGTACATGCACATACACTCACTTGCTCTGTTGGCAGAGGGGGCCTGCAATCAGTGACACCCCAGGAGGGGTGAGCACCCTACCACCCAGACCTCGGCTTACAAACACCCTTCTCCAGTAAAAGCAGCCAGGGCTCCCGATCCTATGACTGGGGCAAAAAACACACAAGGTGTGACTGGGGCATCTTGTAGTGCCAGAAAGCAAGGAAGTGCTCAGATGAACAAAGAAATCAAGACAAAACACCCACAGTTATGTCAACCGAAAGAGCCCCTCCATGAGGCGGGGCACATGGGAAGTCTCTGCACCATCTTTCCAGGGTTTCTGTAAATTTAAAACTATCCTAAGATTAAACATTTATTTTAAAAAATAAATGCAGTGTGCATGGTGACTGCTTAGCTGGTTAGCTTCTCTGGGCAGAGGCCACTGGGCAGGGGGAGGATGTCAGGCCTCTGAGCCCAGGCCAGGCCATCGCATCCCCTGTGACTTGCACGTATACATCCAGATGGCCTGAAGTAACTGAAGATCCACAAAAGAAGTAAAAACAGCCTTAACTGGTGACATTCCACCATTGTGATTTGTTCCTGCCCCACCCTAACTGATCAATGTACTTTGTAGTCTCCCCCACCCTTAAGAAGGTTCTTTGTAATTCTCCCCACCCTTGAGAATGTACTTTGTGAGATCCACCCCTGCCCACCAGAGAACAACCCCCTTTGACTGTAATTTTCCATTACCTTCCCAAATCCTATAAAACGGCCCCACCCCTATCTCCCTTCGCTGACTCTCTTTTCGGACTCAGCCCGCCTGCACCCAGGTGAAATAAACAGCCATGTTGCTCACACAAAGCCTGTTTGGTGGTCTCTTCACACGGACGTGCATGAAATTTGGTGCCGTGACTCGGATCGGGGGACCTCCCTTGGGAGATCAATCCCGTGTCCTCCTGCTCTTTGCTCCGTGAGAAAGATCCACCTACGACCTCAGGTCCTCAGACCGACCAGCCCAAGAAACATCTCACCAATTTCAAATCCGGTAAGCAGCCTCTTTTTACTCTCTTCTCCAACCTCCCTCACTATACCCCAACCCCTTCTCCTTCACCCTCAGCGGCAAGTCCCGCTTTCCTGGGGCAGGGGCAAGTACCCCTCAACCCCTTCTCCTTCACCCTCAGCGGCAAGTCCCGCTTTCCTGGGGCAGGGGCAAGTACCCCTCAACCCCTTCTCCTTCATCCTTAGTGGCAAGTCCCGCTTTCCTGGGGCAGGGGCAAGTACCCCTCAACCCCTTCTCCTTCACCCTTAGCGGCAAGTCCCGCTTTCCTAGGGGCAGGGGCAAGTACCCCTCAACCCCTTCTCCTTCACCCTTAGTGGCAAGTCCCACTTTCCTAGGGGGCAAGAAACCCCCAATCGCTTATTTCCACACCCCAACCTCTTATCTCTGTGCCCCAATCCCTTATTTCCACACCCTGACCTCTTATCTCTGTGCCCCAATCCCTTATTTCCACACCCTGACCTCTTATCTCTGTGCCCCAATCCCTTATTTCCGTGCCCCAACCCCTTCTCTGCTTTTCTGGAGGGGAAGAACCCCCCACCCCTTCTCCGTGTCTCTCTTTTCTCTGGGCTTGCCTCCTTCACTATAGGCAAGCTTCCACCTTCCATTCCTCTTTCTTCTCCCTTAGCCTGTGTTCTCAAAAACTTAAAACCTCTTCAACTCACACCTGACCTAAAACCTAAATGCCTTATTTTCTTCTGCAATGCCACTTGACTCCAATACAAGCTCGACAGTAGTTCCAAATAGCCGGAAAACGGCACTTTCAATTTTTCCATCCTACAAGATCTAAATAATTCTTGTCGTAAAATGGGCAAATGGTCTGAGGTGCCTGAAGTCCAGGCATTCTTTTACACATCAGTCCCTTCCTAGTCTCTGTGCCCAGTGCAACTCGTCCCAAATCTTCCTTCTTTCCCTCCCGCCTGTCCCCTCAGTCCCAACCCCAAGCGTCGCTGAGTCTTTCTAATCTTCCTTTTCTACAGACCCATCTGACCTCTCCCCTCCTCGCCAGCCCAAGCTAGGTCCCAATTCTTCCTCAGCCTCCGCTCCTGCACCCTGTAACCTTTTTATCACCTCCCCTCCTCACACCTGGTCCGGCTTACAGTTTCGTTCTGTGACTAGCCCTCCCCCACCTGCCCAGCAATTTACTCTTAAAAAGGTGGCTGGAGCCAAAGGCATAGTCAAGGTTAATGCTCCTTTTTCTTTATCCCAAATCAGATAGCGTTTAGGCTCTTTTTCATCAAATATAAAAATCCAGCCCAGTTCATGACTTGTTTGGCAGCAACCCTGAGACACTTTACAGCCCTAGACTCTAAAAAGTCAAAAGGCTGTCTTATTCTCAAAATACATTTTATTACCCAATCTGCTCCCAACATTAAATAAAACTCCAAAAATTAAATCCGGCCCTCAAACCCCACAACAGGATTTAATTAACCTCGCCTTCAAGGTGTACAATAATAGAAAAAAGTTGCAATTCCTTGCCTTCACTGTGAGACAAACCCCAGCCACATCTCCAGCACACAAGAACTTCCAAATGCCTGAACCGCAGCGGCCAGGCCTTCCTCCAGAACCTCCTCCCCCAGGAGCTTGCTACACATGCCGGAAATCTGGCCAATGGGCCAAGGAATGCCCGCTGCCCGGGATTCCTCCTAAGCCTCGTCCCATCTGTGTGGGACCCCACTGAAAATTGGACTGTTCAACTCACCTGGCAGCCACTCCCAGAGCCCCTGGAACTCTGGCCCAAGGCTCTCTGACTGACTCCTTCCCAGATCTTCTCGGCTTAGCGGCTGAAGACTGACGCTGCCCGATCGCCTCGGAAGCCCCGTAGACCATCACGGATGCCGAGCTTTGGGTAACTCTCACAGTGGAGGATAAGTCCGTCCCCTTCTTAATCAATATGGAGGCTACCCACTCCACATTACCTTCTTTTCAAGGGCCTGTTTCCCTTGCCTCCATAACTGTTGTGGGTATTGACGGCCAGGCTTCAAAACCCCTGAAAACTCCCCCACTCTGGTGCCAACTTGGACAACACTCTTTTATGCACTCTTTTTTAGTTATCCCCACCTGCCCAGTTCCCTTATTAGTCCGAGATATTTTAACCAAATTATCTGCTTCCCTGACTATTCTTGGACTACAGCCGCATCTCATTGCTGCCCTTCTCCCCAACCCAAAGCCTCCTTCGCGTCTTCTTCTCATATCCCCCCACCTTAACCCACAAGTATGGGACATCTCTACTCCTTCCCTGGCAACTGATCACATGCCCATTACCATCCCGTTAAAACCTAATCACCCTTACCCCACTCAATGCCAATATCCCATCCCACAGCATGCTTTAAAATGATTAAAGCCTGTTATCACTTGCCTGCTACAGCATGGGCTTCTAAAACCTATAAACTCTCCTTACAATTCCCCCATTTTACCTGTCCAAAAACCGGATAAGTCTTACAGATTAGTTCAGGATCTGCGTCTTATCAACCAAATTGTTTTGCCTATCCACCCTGTGGGGACCAACCCGTACACTCTTCTGTCCTCAATCCGTTCCTCCACAACTCACTATTCTGTTCTCCACCTTAAAGTTGCTTTTTTCACTATTCCCCCGCACTCTTCGTCCCAGCCTCTCTTTGCTTTCACTTAGACCGACCCTGACACCCATTAGGCTCAGCAAATTACCAAGGCTGTACTGCTGCAAAGCTTCACAGACAGCCCCCATTACTTCAATCAAGCCCAAATTTCATCCTCATCTGTTACCTATCTCGGCATAATTCTCATAAAAACACACGTGCTTTCCCTGCTGATCGTGTCTGATTAATCTCCCAAACCTCAATCCCTTACAAAACAACAACTCCTTTCCTTCCTAGGCATAGTTAGTGCGGTCAGAATTCTTACACAAGAGCCAGGACCGTACCCTGTAGCCTTTCTGTCCAAACAACTTGACCTTACTGTTTTAGCCTAACCCTCATGTCTGCGTGCAGTGGCTGCCGCTGCTTTAATACTTTTAGAGGCCCTAAAAATCACAAACTATGCTCAACTCACTCTCTACAGCTCTCATAATTTCCAAAATCTATTTTCTTCCTCACACCTGACACATATACTTTCTGCTCCCCGGCTCCTTCAGCTATACTCTTTGTTGAGTCTCCCACAATTACCATTGTTCCTGGCCCAGACTTCAGTCCGGTCTCCCACATTATTCCAGATACCACACCTGACCCTCATGACTGTATCTCTCTGATCCACCTGATATTCACCCCATTTCCCCGTATTTCCTTCTTTCCTGTTCCTCACCCTGATCACGCTTGCCTCGTGCTATCCCGAAACTGCCATTCTTAACTCTTGAAGTAAATAAATAATCTTTGCTGGCAGGCAGGGCTGTGCTGACTCTCCTTAGGCACTCTCTATCAGATGTCCTGAGTCGTCCCAATTCTTAGACCTTTTATACCTGTTTTTCTCCTTCTCTTATTCCATTTAGTTTTTCAATTCATCCAAAACCGTATCCAGGCCATCACCAACAATTCTACACAACAAATGTTTCTTCTAACAACCCCACAATATCACCCCTTACCACAAAATCTTCCTTCAGCTTAATCTCTCCCACTCTAGGTTCCCACACTGCCCCTAATCCCACTTGAAGCAGCCCTGAGAAACATCGCCCATTCTCTCTCCATACCACCCCCAAAAATTTTCGACGCTCCAACACTTCAACACTATTTTGTTTTATTTGTCTTATTAATACAAGAAGGCAGGAATGTCAGGCCTCTGAGCCCAGGCCAGGCCATCGCATCCCCTGTGACTTGCACATATACATCCAGATGGCCTGAAGTAACTGAAGATCCACAAAAGAAGTAAAAACAGCCTTAACTGGTGACATTCCACCATTGTGATTTGTTCCTGCCCCACCCTAACTGATCAATGTACTTTGTAATCTCCCCCACCCTTAAGAAGGTTCTTTGTAATTCTCCCCACCCTTGAGAATGTACTTTGTGAGATCCACCCCTGCCCACCACAGAACAACCCCCTTTGACTGTAATTTTCCATTACCTTCCTAAATCCTATAAAATGGCCCCACCCCTATCTCCCTTCGCTGACTCTCTTTTCGGACTCAGCCCGCCTGCACCCAGGTAAAATAAACAGCCATGTTGCTCACACAAAGCCTGTTTGGTGGTCTCTTCACACAGACGTGCATGAAAGAGGAAGCATGGGCGTGGACACCAGATGTGGGCAGTTGGGAGCCGAAGTAGCACCCAGCTGGAGGGCTGAAGTCCTGGGAAGCACCCCCAGCCGTGGGCCCTCCCTAGGTCCTGTCAGCCCAGGATGCTGCATCCCATGAGGCATCCTCCAGAACTAAACAAAACCCTCTGTGTGCATTGTTGGTTTGCATGTAAAGTGGCAGCCTGCTACTGTTTTCCTCAGGAGCAATTTCTCGTCTCAGGTGGGAAGTGATGCTCATTGCAACATTGTAGAAAATGCTGGGGACGGGGGGAGTCACATGTCACCCAAGGTCCTGTAGCTCTGTGGCTCAGGACAGACTGTGTGGCTCTGTGGCTCAGGACACGCTGTGTGGCTCCGTGGCTCAGGACACGCCGTGTGGCTCCGTGGCTCAGGACACGCCGTGTGGCTCTGTGGCTCAGGACACGCTGTGTCCCTACTGGCTGTTGGTCCCAGGGAGCCTCTAGCCCCAGATGAGGCTGCATCATCACAGTGAGCCCTTCCCGTGGGTCCAGGCAAGTGTGTCTCTGAAGGGATGGCTTGAGCACTGGTGCATGCAGGTCAGGTGCGGGAGTTCTCCATCCGTGCCTGGAACATGATGGGGGTGGATGTCCAGGGATCAAGCCCCACGAAGCCAGGTGTCCTGTGTGCAGCATCACTGCCAGGTGTTGCGGGGCTACGCCACAGTTCTGGAGACACAGTGGAGCTTCTGTGTCTGCAAATGACCCTCTGTGGGCTTGGATGTAACACTTCCCACATAAGGAGCCTCCAGAGGCCATGAGTCGTGCCCTAACTGTCCCGCCTTTCTGTTTTTGTGGAGGTTGTTGTCAGAGACAGGCAAAATGACAGCAGAGGAAATTAGAAGATAAAGGGAAATCACTGCTTATCATGCATCTGAAGTCGCATGGGACGAGTCTTCAAAGAAGAAAATAGAAACAAATCATTACCAGTGCGAGCGTGAGGTGTGTCCTGGAAACCACAGCCCGGGCTGCTTCCCACACCTCGACGCGCCAGCTCAGCCCACACTGGCAGCTCCAGCGCCTGACAGGGGACGGTCTCCTGACTGATCCAGCGCCTGACGGAGGACGGGCTCCTGACTGATCCAGTGCCTGACGGGGGACGGGCTCTTGACAGAGAACCCATTTCTGCATCTGGGGCCTGTTCGCTGAGGTCCTTTTCCTGTTGACATAAGTGCTCAACTATCTATTTTCCTGGAGCAAAAAGCAATCCCAAACACGGCTTTTCTCCTCTGATGTGAAAAACATGACTATTAAGATTTTGCATTTAATATCCAGGAGATTCCTGCCACCATGCGAGGAGATCCCCTCCTGGGCAGCATCGCTCCCGGGCTCCCTCCAGATCTCCAGGGCCCAATCCAATTCAGTGCAGGAAAGTCCTGCGGTTTGCAGACAACATCTGCCTTTTGCATCTCCTGGGCAGACACCGGGAAGCAGAGACTGTGCTTTGCACCCAGAGGTGGCTGTGGAAGTCATCCCCCTTGTTCCCAGCCAGGCCCTTCCCACCCCACACTACGCCAGGCTCACCTGGAGACACAGGGTTTTGTGGGAGTGTCAGCTGTGGTTGCTCTCCTCCTCCGTGCCAGCTGGGACCAGAAAGAGGGTCCTGGGCAGAGCCTCTGGCTCATGGCCAAGGATGGACCAGGCCTTCACTGGGTGACAAGCTTCTTAGGGACTTCCCTCTGCCGCAGAAGCATCTGGGGCTCTGGTGTGGCTCGGGGCTTCCTCCGGACCCTGGAGGAGATGGTCTGGCTATCCAGATGGGAGTCTGGACAGCAGCGTAGGCCATAGGCCTTGTCCTCTCACAGCCCCAGAGGCTGCAAGCCTGAGATCAAGGTGCCCGCAGGGCTGGGAAGGGTCCTCACATCCCCACAGCGTACCTCTCGGTGCATGTCTGTGTCCACATGTCCCTTTCCTTCAGGACCTCAGTCATGCTGGACCAGAGCTCACCCCGTGACTAAACTTTCACACACTTGCCTTGGGAAAGGTCCTGTCTGCCAGGAAGGCCACACCCAAGAACAAGAGACGGGAACCAGGGACACAGTTCCACTCACACAAGGCCACCTCCCATGGACAAGTGACCTCCTGTGGATGAGTGACCTCCCGTGGACACGTGGTCCCCACAGGACGAAGAGTCCATCAGGCCTTCCCTGGGCCAAGCAAGGGTTTAGCTTCTGATGACCACGTACTCTGCGGCCTCAGGTGGACGTCGTCCTGCGCCGTGAGGAGGGCCCGAGGGAGAGCGCAGCCAGAGCCCTGGCTCATTCCACAGCCCAGTGAGCAGCCGCGCCTGCCTGGCTGTCCAGAAGGCTCTGGGACCCTGGGACACTCAATGTGGCTCAGCACACCTCACAGGAGGATTTGGCGTCTCCCTGGGGGTGAGGAGCCACGCCTGCCGTGGGGGCACAGGGGGCTCAGGGTGGGAGCAGGTGACATTTGGGGGAAAGGAAATGAGCTCCCCAGGATTCACAGTACCTTCACATCATACAGGGGTGACAGTCCGGAGCCCGACCTGAGACGGCCAGGGCTTCCCAGCACACGGGCCTCAGTTTACCTTCACCCAGGGCCAACTGAGTGGCTCCTGGGCCTCCACCCTTGGGAGAGGCTGGCCGAGGTTTTATGTCCCAGCTGGCCCAGGGCGCTCGGTCACATGGGACATTCCTGCCTGCCAGGTCCCTGTTCCCCTCCCAGCCCCCAGCCAGGCACATGGCAGAGGCAGAGGAATCTCACCTGCCGGCAGTGGTGACAGCCAGTCCCTGGGGAGGAAGCTGTCCTGGAGGGGACACCCAGGTCAGGCTTTGAGGCAAGGAAGCAGGGGCACAGCTGGCCTCCCAGGGCCTGGGTGGCCTTTGAGAGCCAGGGTGTGGGACAAGTGAGTCGGCACAGAGGCCTGGACCCAGATCGGCTGGGCGGCAGCCTGGAGATGCCCACCAGGCCCAGGTGACATCAGAGTCAGTCTGGGAACAAGGCAGAGGGCCGGGCACCTCCCCAAACACAGCCCCACCCCCTCAGCCTCTATTGGGCAGAGGCAGGAAGTCCGGGGGTTCTGGGCAAACCTGACCCAGAGGCCAAGGGTCCTGGAAAGGGAGCCCCACAGCCTACACACAGCTGGCACCTCCCTGGAAAGAGGGGCTGGAAACAGAGGGGCAGATTGTCAGTAAGCTGAAGAATTGTCAGTAAGCTGAAGAATTGTCCGTAATCACGGGACGGCCTTAGTTACGTTTCCCACACTTAGGACTTGAGACAGACAGCAACTGAATGCTTGTCATCAAAAGAAAAAAGTGGAAAAAAACAACCCAGTAGGCTTAAAATGAAGGAAGAGCATTCACATTTAAAACACTGATGAACGTAGCTTCATCTTTCTCTCCTGAAAGTTTCCCAGCCTCCTTAGTGCTCTGTCCTTGCCTAGAATGTTTTCCTTTAATCTGCATATTGGGTTAGACCGGCCTCCCCTTTCTCTCACATCCCAGGAGTGGTGGATGGGTAAGACCCTGCCTCGGGACCATGTTTGGAGGGTCCCGCCAGCCGTGCTCCGAGCGTCAGGGCAGCTGTGGCGTGCGAGGTGTTTGGACGAGACCGGGAGGACCGGCACTGGGCCACCATCTGGGAGCGTCTCTCTCACACTTCCCTCGGTGACGGGGAGGGAAGGAGGGCCGGGCCCCCAGGAGCGTCTCTCTCACACCTCCCTCGGTGACGGGGAGGGAAGGAGGGCCGGGCCCCCAGGAACGTCTCTCTCACACCTCCCTCGGTGACGCGGAGGGAAAGAGGGCCGGGTCCCCAGGGCCTGTGAGAGAGGGTCTCAGAGGAGCCTACTGCTGCAGAGCCCGATCTGGTGAGGGGGTGGCGGCTCACATCATGGAGCCACAGGCTGAGTGTCAGGCCAGGCCCCACAATTCTGGAAGATCCGGTGCGAAAGTGCTTGCTCTGCTCCAAACCCGGGTCCTGGTCTGGACACAGCAGCCTGAGCCCCGGGGAGAGATTCAGCAGCTGCCCGGGAGCCGGGCAGGGAAGGGCTACTCACCCGGACATTGTCCAGAGTGTACTCGAGGGGCCCCTAGCTCACTGCACAGCAGCTGGGAATATCTCCTGACCCAGGC
The DNA here is from genome assembly GCF_029281585.2 of Gorilla gorilla gorilla. Classification (NCBI taxonomy): domain Eukaryota; kingdom Metazoa; phylum Chordata; class Mammalia; order Primates; family Hominidae; genus Gorilla; species Gorilla gorilla. Next base: position 145,393,281 of record NC_073232.2, read on the forward strand.
CGAGCCACAGGGCGGACAAAGCATCCCCCGCACGTGCACTCTCCTGGACTCCAGGCACAGATTCTCTCAGACTGACTCTGCAATTCCAGCCGGAGGTCACACTCCCAAGCCCAGCACAACAGCCTCGCTGGAGTCCATCTCACGCCAGCACAAACAGCCTGCCCGGATGCAAACATCAGGTATGGGCTGCACCAGGCCCCTGCAGACGGGTGCGACCCTCACGCCACTGTGAGCTGCAGCCTCAGCACACTTTGGGAAGAAGCAGAGAAGCATAATAACGTGTGGGGCTCAATGTGGCTGTAATTACCGTGAACAGAATAAGCCTGAAGGAGAACGGCTCATTCCCCAACTTCAGAGTCAGGAGAGCACGTCTGTGAACGCCCACTCCCGCCTTGGAAGGAGGTTTAACCTGAGAAAAATGGTCCTGGGGGCTGTGGTTTCTGAGACAGCAGCCGTGGGGAGGGCCAGGAGAGGCCCATGCTGACACAGAGGCAGCACCACCTTTCCTAGGCAGGAAGGGGCCAGATTCTTCTCCAGAGAAACTGACGTGTCAGGAGAAAACCCTTTGGCCCTGTCCCTGCAGAGGTCATGAGACAGACAGGCCCCACCCTCTCTCAGGGCGCCAGCCAGCCTTCCAGTTACCCACACTTGAATGTGAGTGACGCCCTCAGGCCACCAAGGGCGTGACTCTCCGACACGGGAGTGGCCCAGAACCAGACCCAGGGCAGGAAGTAGAAAACTTTAAAATATTTTGGTCTGCACAGGGCTCCTCTGTCCCTGGCACCTGGGGGTCCTCCCCGGCCCCTCTGCTCCAGGTCAGCAGAGGAGGAAAGAGAGGGAGGTGGGGTGCTGGGAGGGCTCCTGGGGGCTGGACCTGAGATAATGGACCTCGGGAAGTCAGGTTCCGTTGGCCAGACACACCCATGCAGCCTCCCCAATGCAGGGAAGGCCGGGAAGTCCCTGCTCAGCGGCTGCCACTGCCCGAGCCCCGCACACACTCCCTCCGGAGAGCAGCCCGAGAGTCCTGTCTTCGGGAGGCAATACTTAGCACTTCTCATAGCACTGGGCACGGCACGGGGCAGGGCCTGGGGCAGGCGGTGCGTGGTGACACCTCTGGGCTGACGGCCTGTTCTGTGGATACAAACAGCGTGGAAGAGAAAGTGGCTTCAAATCAACACAACTCGGCTTCAAAAAGCAAATCCCTGGGATGCCCTCCTGCCTTCAGCCTGAAAACGGCCAGCACGATGCTGCCGCTTCTGTGGTCCGTGCGGCCAGCCTTCTCCAGCGGGGTCAGGCCGGGCGGTCCCTGCCCCTGCAGCCCACCCCAGCTCCAGCAGTGCTGGGAACGCCAGCGGCTCCTCCGCCTTAGGAACCAGAGGTGGCTGCCTTTGTCCGTCATCATGCAGTGCAGGGCCAGGAGGTCTGTGTCCAGGGACGTTCCCCGTGTCCAGTTCAGGGCTAGGAGGTCTGTGTCCAGGGACGTTCCCCATGTCCAGTTCAGAGCCAGGTGGTCTGTGTCCAGGGACGTTCCCCGTGTCCAGTTCAGGGCCAGGAGGTTTGTGTCCAGGGACGTTCCCCGTGTCCAGTTCAGGGCCAGGGGGTCTGTGTCCAGGGACGTTCCCTGTGTCCAGGGACGTTCCCCGTGTCCAGTTCAGAACTAGGAGGTCTGTGTCCAGGGACGTTCCCCATGTCCAGTTCAGGGCTAGGAGGTCTGTGTCCAGGGACGTTCCCCGTGTCCAGTTCAGGGCCAGGGGGTCTGTGCGGAGATGTTCCCCGTGTCCAGTTCGGAGCCGGGGGTCTGTGTCCAGGGACACTCCCCTCTGTCCAGTGTGAGGCGCGTGGGCCGGCTGGAGGTCCCTCCCCGAAGGTCTGTCTCACAGCTGTGGGTGCCGCAGCACTGGGACCAGGCTGCACCCACGGGTCTGGGCCTCAGGTTCTGAGGGCTGGTGCTGGTGCCTGGGCCAGGGAAAGGCACAGTGGGAGCTGGTCTCTGGCTCAGAGATGCCCAGCTGCTGGGCTCAGGCTGGGCCACGGGAGCCTGCTCTTCCTGCATCCGCCTGTGGTGTTAGCATGTGTGATGTGTGTTAGTGGGTGTGGTGTGTGTTGGTGTGGTGTGTTAGCATGTGTGATGTGTTAGTGTGCGATGTGTTAATGTGTTACCTGTTAGCATGTGTGATGTGTTAGCGTGTGTGATGTGTGTTAGCACGTGTGATGTGTTTGTGTGATGTGTTAGCGTGTGTGATGTGTGCTTGTGTGATGTGTGCTTGTGTGATGTGTTTTAGCATGTGTGATGTGTTTTCATGTGTGTGATGTGTTAGTGTGTGCAATGTTAGTGTGTGTGATGTGTGCTTGTGTGATGTGTGTTAGCGTGTGTGATGTGTGTTAGTGTGTGCAATGTGTTAGCATGTGTGATGTGTGTTAGCGTGTGTGATGTGTGTTAGCGTGTGTGATGTGTGTTAGTGTGCAATGTGTTAGCGTGTGTGATGTTTCACTGCTGTTCAAGTGGACGTTAGCATTGTCAGGTGGCCTCTGCAGTGTGGGGGTTCCTCTGGTCTGAGCTTGGCAGCCCCTTACCTCAGAGTCCAGGCCTCCTGTGTGTCCTCCAGAGATAGTTCTCATGGCAGCACTGGCTGCCCGAGCCCCCAGAGATGCACTGGGCCCAGCCGCCATCTTCACAAATGGTGAACCTCTCCCTTCAAACCACACTGTAGGCACAGGCAGCTGCCGCAAGGCTGAGTCTCTGTGGAATCCCTTCCTCTCCGAAGGGGCCTGTGAACCATGACCGAAGGCAGTGAGGAGGGATCTGGAGAATCTCAGGGCGCGAGGACACCAGCGGGGCAAGTATGGGGGCAAACCTGCAGGGGCAGCTGCCAGGAGCCAAAATCAGGGTCACCATTTCCGTGAGGTGCTTTCGTGCAAACCGATGTTTAGCTCCTGACTTAAGTAAAAAACATCCTTACGTCTTAGGTACATTTGTAAAACCTGGGTTTTATATGTGATGGAAATAATGTACCATCAGTATTGCAGCATTGCTAAAACAGGGCAAGGTTTTCTATTAGGGGTGACCCTGGGGTTTTCTATTATGGGGTGACCCTGGGGTTTTCTATTAGGGGTGACCCTGGGTCTTCTATTATCGGGGTGACCCTGGGTCTTCTATTATCGGGGTGACCCTGAGGTCTTCTAGTATCGGGGTGACCCTGGGTTTTCTATTATCGGGGTGACCCTGGGGTTTTCTATTATCGGGGTGACCCTGGGTTTTCTATTATGGGGTGACCCTGAGGCCTTCTATTATCGGGGTGACCCTGGGTTTTCTATTATCGGGGTGACCCTGAGGTTTTCTATTAGGGGTGACCCTGGGGTTTTCTATTATGGGGTGACCCTGGGTCTTCTATTATCGGGGTGACCCTGAGGTTTTCTATTATCGGGGTGACCCTGGGTCTTCTATTATCGGGGTGACCCTGGGGTTTTCTATTATCGGGGTGACCCTGGGGTTTTCTATTATGGGGTGACCCTGGGGTTTTCTATTAGGGGTGACCCTGGGTCTTCTATTATCGGGGTGACCCTGGGGTTTTCTATTATGGGGTGACCCTGGGGTCTTCTATTATGGGGTGACCCTGGGGTTTTCTATTAAGGATGACCCTGAGGTTTTCTATTATCGGGGTGACCCTGAGGTTTTCTATTATCGGGGTGACCCTGAGGTTTTCTATTATCGGGGTGACCCTGGGGTTTTCTATTAGGGGTGACCCTGGGTTTTCTATTATCAGGGTGACCCTGGGGTTTTCTATTAGGGGTGACCCTGGGTCTTCTATTATCGAGGTGACCCTGGGGTTTTCTATTATCGGGGTGACCCTGGGGTTTTCTATTATCGGGGTGACCCTGGGGTCTTCTATTATCGGGGTGACCCTGAGGTTTTCTATTAGGGGTGACCCTGAGGTTTTCTATTATCAGAGTGACCCTGGAGTTTTCTATTATGGGGTGACCCTGGGGTTTTCTATTAGGGGTGACCCTGGGTCTTCTATTATCGGGGTGACCCTGGGGTTTTCTATTATCAAGGTGATGCTGGGGTTTTCTATTATCGGGGTGACCCTGGGGTTTTCTATTATGGGGTGACCCTGGGGTCTTCTATTATGGGGTGACCCTGGGGTTTTCTATTATGGGGTGACCCTGGGGTTTTCTACTATCGAGGTGACCCTGGCTCCCATGGCAAATGCTGTCCCCAGTAGCATGTGGGGCTCTTCAGCTTACCTGAGCGCCGCGTCTCCATGGGCGGCAATTTCTCCGAGGCCTGGCACGGCGGCACCGGAAGCGGGTACTGGTGCCCTAAGGAGCGGGAGGGTTAGGGTCCGGGGCCTGCCCTGCACTCGCTGAGGCGATGGGTTGATTGGAGGAGCCACAGTTCCTCTCCGTGCACTCACGTGAATTACGCGCGGTAACTCAGCAGCCCCATGACGTCATGGCTCTGAGCGAGCGGCCGAGCGTCGGCGCCCCAGTCCAGCCCTTGCTGTTCCTTCACACTCACGTTTCCAAGCTGAAAACGCGAGGGGCTCAAAACTGGAAAAGAAAACAGCGTGGTCGGCCTCTCGTTCCTGCGACGCGTTCTGTGGGCGATGGAAAGATGGGGGAGGAGGAGGGACCACCCAGGGTGCCCCCCGCCGACCGTTACCCGCCCTTTGCCCCAAGGCTGTCTTTGAGGTCGGTCTTTCTGGGGCCGTGGCCTAATTGAAGGCAAGAGACAGCATCGGGCGTTGACTGTCCCCTTGTGTGGGCCGGGCACCGACCCTGGCTGGGGTTGCTGGGCACCAGCGCTCATCACAATAAAAAACCCACAGTGAAGATGGGTTTGCACTGCACCAGGTCTGCTCATCCCCAAAGGCATGGTTTTCCCATCGCAGGTGGTCTGGAAGCACCAGACGGCACGTGTGTGGGGTGGCCAGTGACGGGCTGCCACGGAGGTGTGCAGACCTGCAGGCCACAGACATGCCCACAGAGCCCCTGTGTGCAAAACATGGACACACGGATGTTTGTGAAGCTCTGGGACGGCGTTTAGCAGGAGGAGTAACAGGGGTCTTCAGAGAATCAATAAAATAAATGTAGCACCTGCTGGGTTATTGAAACCAGTTGTTATTAGGAAGGGATTTAGGGCAGCTGATGAAGAAACAGGAAGACAACAAAACTAAATGTCCAAGAATAAGGAAGCCGAGGAAGAAAGCAGCCGCTGTGTGGAGCCGCCCAGCTACCAGCACTCACCTGTGTCACTGTGCGGGGAGGGCAGGGTCTTGCCAGCAGCCGGTGGCACAGGTGGGCGGCACAGGGGCTGCGTGGTGGCCCCTGTGATGTCACCTGGCAGAGGTGCCTGAGCTGGGCCTGGCGTGGAGGGCACAGGCCTCACTCCCTGACTGCCTGACAGTCCCTACAGTGAGCGGGACCCCCTTATTAAGGCTGTGGGGCAGAGTGGGGTGACAGGTGTTGAGGGGTGGGGCCCAGCCCCGGGCACCCGCACGTTCCTCTCTGCCCCTGGGAGAAGTGTTGAGAGATGGAGCTCGGGATCAGCTGGCATATCCACCATGTTCCAGGGTCGACCAGGGAGCACAGAGCCCTGAACATCCCTTCAACAGCGCGCCACACACTCCTGGCACAAACTCCAGACCACAGCACAGCACCCAGACAGCTGCAGCCATGCAGGTGACCCAGGGTCCAGAAACCTTGACAAAAAAGATACTTCGGGGCATTGGGATGTGTGAGGCTCAGGTGGGAGAAGGCTCCAGCCCTCACCACGCTTGGCCCTGCCTCCAGCAAGGACCCCCACCCCAGGGCTCCAGGCCTCGGGCTGCCGCCTGTCTGATGTGAGTGTCCTCACCCTGTCCAGAAACCCACAACTGCCAGGACCGTGGGGTGACAGCCACGGTGGGCTCTGCAGGCCCCTCTGGTCTAAGACACCAGGAGGCCACATCCAGCAACCAAGGCCACCGGGCAGGACACGTCAGGATGGAGGTGCAGTGAAGACTGCGGTGGACGCCTCCAGAGGTTCCCACGTGGCTTCCAGTGGAGCCTCTGCCAAACCCAGCCTGTGCAAGGGCAGAGACAAGGCCCCGCAGGGCTCGAGCAGGCCCAAACGCACGACGCAGCTGCTGTGCCTGGGTCTGAGCTGCACCCACAGGTGACGTGAGGGGCGCCTAGGAGGCGGGGGAGGCACGGGGCCGGGAAGGCTCGGGGGTCCCAGAGCTCTCAGTGTGCACCATGCCCGGGCAGCCTGGTTAGTCAGGGTCACTGTGGCGGGGAAGTCAGGAGCCAAGTGGCAGCTCAGCTGCAGGTAGCTCAAGACAGCAAGGGCTGCAGGGGGACCAGGAGTTTCAGGCAGCCAATGGTGCCGGCGGCAGGGCCGGGATGGAGCAGGGCGGGTCCCCGAGGCCTGCTGGTTGGGTCAGCCTTCCGAGGCCACTGCTGGGGATGAGACAGAAGAGATGGCATGGCTCATGTGATGGATGGGGGCCCGACACTCCAGCCCCAGCCCCTCCCTGGCTTCTGGGAGGCCCGGGCTGCCTCTGGGCAGGAAGAGACGCTGCTCCCTGCAGGCCAGGCCGGCTCCAGTGGAAGGAAGTCCTGGGCGTCCGCTGCAGGCCAAGGCCTCTCCTGTGCAGCTGCCGTCACTGCGGCTGGCAGGGACAGACGTGTCCAGAGGCCTCTCCTGTGCACCTGCCCTCACTGCGGCTGGCGGGGACGGACGTGTCCGGAGGCCTCTCCTGTGCACCTGCCCTCACTGCGGCTGGCGGGGACGGACGTGTCCGGAGGCCTCTCCTGTGCACCTGCCCTCACTGCGGCTGGTGGGGACGGACGTGTCCGGGCCGCAGGGTGAATCCTCCACGCTTTTCCTTGTCTCTGTTGCAGTTTTCCTGGCATCTTGTCCTCTGGATGGGCCTCTAGATGAACATAAACTCCAGGGAGACTGCATAGAATATGCAGCTCTTCTTTAACGCTCCCTAGAGGAAGAAAGCCCCTCAGCAGGAAGTATTGTCGACGTCGCCGCCACTACTAATGAAATATTTACTAAAAAGCCTAAGCGAAACATTTTTCTAGTTAATTAAAACAGTGCATCTTTCAAGCAAGCTCCCTCGAGGGGCCAGGCTCGGACGGACCCAGCAGGCAGGCAGCCCGAGGTGCTCCTGAGTGGGGTCTCGACTAGGAAGGGGGCGCCCAGGACTCAGGTGGGGTTCCTGCCGCACGACACTGAGGGGTGGGGGGACAGACGCTGCAAAGACCCTGCGGAAGGCCCCTCCCGATGGGTAAACTCACACTTGGTACGCGCTGGCGGGGGCATCTGGGCCTGCACTCTGGAATTGGTGGTGGTCCTGGGAGGGTTTTTTGGGCCAGGGACAAGAGTACTTGGGTTTGCTTTCTGGAGAAAAGAAGAAAGAGAAGTTTCTGTGTTCTCTCAGCTGTGTTAAACGCTGGCAGAAGTTGCCTCTCGGACCCTCCGCAGGGCTACGACAGGCTGGAGAAGTGGGGGCTCGGGAGGGAGCTCAAACAGCCTGCAGACTCCGCAGCAGAGTCCGCACCCCTGGAAGGAGGTGTCGGGGAAGGCACTGCACCCACGCATGGCTTCGAGGGCAGGAGGCAGGTTGCACAGCAAGGGGTCACAGGCTCCTCCATCCCAGGTGGGACTGGGCAATCCCAGACACGTGTGCTGTGGCCTCTGGGCCTCATGCGGAGAGCAGATACCAAGGCCTGCAACTCTGACCTCTGAGCACACAGGCCGGCCTCAGGGAAGGGTTGTTCTGGCTGTGGGAACCTGAACTCGAAATGGCCTCCGTTCCCTGCAGACACTGCCTGCCTGTGCCGGGGACTCAGCCCAGGCAGCTCTGCACACACCTCAGCACCACCCACCCTCAGGCCTCAGCCGCGCTACCCAGCGGGCGCTTTTGCCCAGAACGCCTGCTCAGAACACCGTGAGCCACTGCCCGGCGCTGAGCTGGGGCCTCCAGAACATGAACCAAGTGTCTGCAGCCCAGGCCCAGAGCCACCGGCATCGCCCCATGGCAGCCGCAGGACCTGGAGTGGGCAGGGTCCAGGCCAGGGAGCGGGGTAGCCCTCACCCAGGAACTCTGCCCCCGGGGGTCTCTTCCTAAAAGTGCTGGAGTTGATGGATCTGGTTAGAGCAGCAGAGCCCAGCCCACGGCTCTCCAGGAGTCTGGGGCCCTCAGTGAGATCTGTCGATGGGGACTAGGAACTGGGGAGAGTCAGGTGGAAGGGAATGTTCCAGAATGCCTATTTGAGAGACTCAGAACAAACGTGTTTCTTGTCCTTTGTGCCGTGGCCGGGCATCGTGGAGAAGCTGCATCCAGGGTGGGCCCAGCCAGGCAGCAGCGCCTGCCTCCCCACTGCCAGCCCCTGAGATGGTCTCATCCGCCGGGCGAGCAGGCCAGGGCTGCCCGTCTCCACCTTTGTGCTGGACCATTTACAATCAAAGCGCAGCATCGAGATACCCAGGAAAGAGCCAGGAACAGGCCAGGAAGCTGCTGCCCCACCACTGACCCCGCTGCTCTCCTTCCCTCCTTCCTTCCCACTGGGCCGGGCACACGTGGAGCTCACGGTCGTCCCCCTTCATCCCTCGGCCCCTGCAAGGCTCAAGGACTGGAGGGTGACTGGGCAGCAGACACGTCACCATCACCACGCTCCCTGTCACCACACTCCCTGTCACCACGGTCCCTCTCGCCAAGCTCCCTGTCGCCACGCTCCCTGTCACCACACTCCCTGTCACCATGGTCCCCATCACCACACTCCCCGTCACCACGCTCCCTCTCACCACACTCCCTGTCACCATGGTCCCTGTCACCATGGTCCCTGTCACCACGATCCGCATCACCACACTCCCTGTCACCACGCTCCCTGTCACCACACTCCCTGTCACCATGGTCCCTGTCACCACAGTCCCTGTCACCACACTCCCTGTTGCCATGCTCCCTGTCACCATGCTCCCTCTCGCCACGCTCCCTGTCACCACAGTCCCTGTCACCACACTCCCTGTCACCACGCTCCCTGTCGCCACAGTCCCTGTCTCCACGCTCCCTGCGGGTCCCCCCATCCGCCGTGCAGCTGAGGGGGCCGCGTGCGGTTCTGTGAGTCTTTGGAACGTGCAGGCACCTGTGAGGCAGCGCCACATTGGAAAAGTTTGCACGGTTCTGGCCGGGGCTGCCAGCCTCCAAGGACATCTTGAGGCCGGCAAGGAGGGGTCCAACCATTTCTCATGTATGGCCACACAACACTTCTGTTCACAGAGACCCCAGCCATTCCGGGCGCCAGGTGCTGACGTGCCACATGGGCATCTAGTAGACACGGATGCCGTATGGGCGTCTGGTAGACACGGATGCCGCATGGGCGTCTGGTAGACATGGATGCCACATACAGGTCTAGTAGGACAGCGGGACCCAAAGGGAGCGTGGTGACAGGGACCGTGTGCAGGGACCCGCCCTCCTGCTGCTGCGTAAACGTTCGGGGGTGGGGGGCTCCAGAACGGGGGCACCAGGTGCTCAGGAAGACCCGGCGGAGCCTCCACCTCCCAGGCCCAGGGGCCGTCCTCTTTGTCAGCCGGGGGTCATCACGGCCAGGGGGCTCTCCCCCGCCAGAGCCAGAGTCCAGAACACGCTCCAGAAGCCGCAACATGTCTGGTGCCCCGGGACTGTCTCTGGTGTCCGCAGCTCTCGTTTGGGGAGAAAAGGATTTCTCTGCTGAACGCTCTTCCCCCACATTAAAATCCAGGTTGTTGATCTGATTCTTAGCACCATGATTTTATACACTGTGTTTTCTTAAAAGAGAAAAAAGGGATTTTTGTATCCTGAAAAAAAGCATCATCTTGCTTTTGTAAAATCTATAAAAGAGCCTGTGATTTCTTTTTTGTTCCGCATGGTTTATTGAGCTATGAGGCTGGAGTTTCTTTCTGACAGTTTAATATCGGGTGACAGCCGAGGCTGCCTCTGAGAGATGCTCTTTCTGAACAAATGAAAAAATACACTTTTCCAGATTTAGATAAAGGTGAAGGTTGTTTGGGGTTTGAAATGTTTTCCTTTTCATGCAGCATAAACATGCATCAGGCACACATCCCTGAGACTCTTTCCGGCACCTTCCGTGCTGGGCGTGTGCTGCCTTCGGAGCTGGTTTGCAGGCGAGGCCCTCGGGATGTGGGTACCTGCCTCGCACTCTGTGCAGCTGGTGTCCTGGCTCTTGGAGTGGCGGTGGCATCCTCGTGGGGATGGGGGTGGCTGGCGAGTGGCTGTCAGATGCACCCCTGCCTCACACAGCCACAAGCTGGAGGGAAGGACCCCAGCGGGACATGGCCCAGGTGGAGCTGGGGCCCCTGCTGTGGTGCGTTGGGCGGGGGGTGGGGAGGCTCCACGCACCTCCCTAAGGGCAGCTGTGACATTTGTGTCCAGGATAAAGGCAAAGTCCACCATGGCGAAGATGCTGCCCTCCCAGTAGCGGGCAACATAGGCCAGAAACAGGGGTCCCTCATCCTCAGAAGGGCTGGGGCTGCCCCACTCCTGGGCCAGCCAGCGGGGGACCCTGTGCTCCAAGCCGCTAACAGCATGTGCGCTGCTGGGGATACCCGGGTTGAAGTTCATCCTCAGACACATCTGCATGTTGGGAGCACCCGTCCCTTCGTGCCCACAGTGGCTGGAGACGCGGCTGTTCCAGAGGGCATCCAGTCTGAATTCATGTCCGCCCGTGCCTGCCCCCAGCTACTTCCAGAGGCATTTGAAGGGAGGGCCTGTGCCCTGCACAGCTGCTTCTCAAAGGGGTGCCAGCACCTGTCCATGCGTCACTAACCCAAGCTCCATGCCGGGCACAGGCTGGGCGTCAGAGCCACCGAAACACCAACCTCTGCCCCAAGTCACTGGGCGGGCGCCTGACATCGACATGCAGGCTGTACCCCCTGCGCAGGGCACAGGGATCCCAGGGCCTTCAGAAGAGCCAGAGTCTAGAACCAGTGAAAGTGAGGGCTCTGCCACAGCTGGTGGGGGTCTTGGGCAAAGCACAGAACCTTCCAGAACTCAGCATCTCCATCTGCAAGTGAGGAGCTGGGCTGGGACCCCTAACTGCACCCAACTCTGGCCTCTGAAATTCTAGGTCCAGCTGCCTGCTTTGGGAAGCCCTGTCTGTAGGCCGGGGCCACCGCCTTGCAGTCCAGTCCAACACCCAAGGACCCGAGTCTCTGGGGTGGGCGCCGGCTGTGGGGCAGAGACACGGCGCTGCGTGTGAGAAGCTGCTGCCTCCCCAGCGGGATCCCCAGCTCTGCCCGCGCCCTCGTAGGTGATCACTCGACCAATCATGTCCTGAGCAGCACCAGATGGGCCGGGCCACTCACACGGCCACAGACCAGTGGCCCAGACCACCTGAGGTCCAGCCCGAGCCAGTGAAGTCAGGGCCTCCCCTCACCCCAAGATCCAGGGATCCCGCCTGACCCCCATCCAGCCAGGCACCAGGGTGCGGACTCACGCCTCCTGACACAGCCCCTCAGACCGCGGGTGGAAGCCTCTCTGTCCTTTCCTGCCGTGTGGGCAGAAGTCATCACCGCCCTGACAGGACAAAGGAGAGAGTGGGGCTCTCGGCGGGACTGCCACCCTTCTCCCCGAAGGGACAGCCACCTTCCCCCTCAAGAGATGGCAACCTTCTCCCCCAGGGGATGGCCGCCTTCTCCCCCAGGGGATGGCCGCCTTCTCCCCCAGGGGATGGCTGCCTTCTCCCCCAGGGGACGGCCGCCTTCTCCCCCAGGGGATGGCCACCTTCCCCCTCAAGAGATGGCCACCTTCTCCCCCAGGGGACGGCCACCTTCTCCCCCAAGGGATGGCCACCTTCTCCGCCAGGGGATGGCCGCCTTTTCCCCTGAAGGAGTCAGGAGAGGGGGTGGCTCCAGGAGTTAGAGGCAGCAGTGCTGTTGCCCGCGACACCTTCTCCAAGGGTGTGTGTGTTTGGGGGGAAGCTGGGAACGCTATTTGTACAGCAGTGCTTCTGTGGGAACGCGTGTTTCCAGTTCCAAAAAGCCAACCAAATGCTCAGAACCTCCCCCTGGGCTGGTTGGTGTGATTGAGACTGGTCGCTCCAGTCTGCACCTGTCTGTGGTGACGGCCGCCCTTCCCGTCCGCCCCTCCGCGGTCCCGGCCCCAGCCCTGGGTTGAGGGAAGGCTGGGGAGGAGCAGGGACAGACGGGCAGGCACCAGGACGCTGGCTGCTGCGTGAATGTCACCTGTGGTCACAGCCGACGCCCGGCGGGCCTGGGCATGGAGTCAGGACCGGAAAGCGAGGCCGGCAGCAGCACCAGCTCCTCAGCAAGGCCCCCGCTGCCGACTGGGCACGGGCACTCCAAGGGGACGCCTGGCACGTGCCGGGATCCATGCGCGGAACAATTTAGAGAGGCGGCGTCGTGTGCAGCGGGTGAAGCGGCAGAGGACGAGAGACGCTGTGGCTTAGTGCCTGAATCCCACGGTTTCTTGGCACAAACAGTTCCTAACAAGCATAGGTGTTTATCCCAGTCACACTGCACACAGCTCCTCATTTTCACCGTTAGGGAAAGGTCAGGATCTCACACCGATAAGGCACAGGGAGGTTGCGGGACCCTTGGGTCTCCGGGGATGGTTCCTCCAGCGTCGAGGTTGGCGGCCAACCCCGGGCCCCTTTCTGAGTGGCAGTGTCTTATCCTCGCAAGTCTGCGTCTCAGCCAGCAGGTTGAGCTGACTGGGGAATCCTCTTTCTACAGTCCCTCGACGGCATCCACCTGTGTCTGGCTCTCCTGGAGGTCGGCGCGCCTGGCTCGTGACATCGTCCCTCCTTGGAACCCCCAACACGGTTGGTCTAATCAAGTTTGGGCGTTCCAGACATTTTGGCAGACATCCGAGCTTACAAACTGTGATAACATATCCACGTTACACCCATAAACTGCACTCCTAACAGGAAGGACCCGGGGTCTACCCCACGTCAGACCTGCCCGCAAGTGATCGCAGGCCGAGAACAACCTTTTACTTCCGTTCCCTCCCCTCCAGTGCCTCAGGGCACCCACCAGCCCCAGCACGGTTCTCTCCGACGTGCGGTGCAGCAGCCTGAAGCATGCAGAGGCACGGGCGGGCGCTGTTCCCACCCCCACGATGTCCTTCGGGGGCGGCTGAGCCCCGCCGTCACCACAAGGAGCTCCAGGCGTTGGCGGAGCCTAAAGGAGGCAGGGCTGGCTCTGCATGGGGGCCGTGGAAAGAGGCCACCGCGCTTGTCTCCGCTGAGGGCCCAGGCGACTCGTCCTGCTCTCCGGAGTCGGCCCTCGGCCTGGCTACGCTCTCCCGCGGACCCCACCAGGGCAATGTCAGCTGGGTCCTCTCTGAGCTGTGCAGAGAGGACCCTCTTTAGAATAAACGGGCGGCCTCCTGACATTGCAGGGCAAAGGCTGATAGCAGTTGGCCCTTTCTGACCTGGAAGTGGGACTGACCCGGCCCCCAGTCCCCCACCCTGTTGTCAGCAGCAGAGGTGCTCACACAGGCACACGTCTGTGATGTGACCGATCTGCCTCTGGAGCTCGTGGAAAGCCGGGTGCCTGGAGCGGGTCTGAGGCTCCTGGCTCTGGGAGTCTGGATGGACTTTAAACTCTTCAGGACTGTGGTCCAAGCACCGCAGCCATGGGTGGCAGAGCTCACAGCGAAAACGGACTTAAACTGCTCTGCAGAATTAAGTTTGAATCATTACCTACAAACTCAGAAACGCGGCTCTCACGTGGGCAACTCTGGGTTTCTAGCAGCTAAAAATCATTTCCACCAAATGATCCGTCAGCCGCGGCGGCTCTAGGCCGGAGGAGGGCTGTTCCCTGCCTCCCTCCCGCCCCACCAGCGTCTAATCAGATTACCCAGCATCCCCGGGAGGCTAGCCTGCCCTCAGCCGCTGGGAAAACAATTTATTTGGAAAGAATTTGCTGAGGTCTTGTCACTGCTCAGGGGAGGTTCCCAGGAGCCCCTTGGCCTTGGGGCCCAGTGGAGATTTTGGCTTCAGGATTGTCTCAAAATGGCTGAGCAGGTGTCTGGGCCTCACTCCCTCTCCCTCGTACCTCTCCGGCTCAGGCACTTTTATCAGCACCTTTCAACTTTGTCCACCTCAAGCGCAGGAACAGAAGCTGTTGCCTGTGCCCTGTGGGGCTGGTCCAGGCCTCCCCAGGCACCGGCCAGCACCTGCGTTTCCATGAAAGGTCCCACCGACCACCCACACTCGCAACCCAAGCCTGGCCGGGCCGTCTGCAGCATTTCTCAGCCAAAATAGAAATCGGGTGACACCAACGTGACCACGGCAAGAGCGAGCTGGAGCGGAGCCTCCGGTAGCCATGACTAACAGACATGGTTCGCAAACACACGCACACCTTCCAAAAACGCCAGGCTGGCCTCACATGACCAGGGGCCTCACCAAGTGCAGTGGGTCCCTGCGTGTTAGGGAGGCCGCCCAGAGCTGTGGCTGCTCCTGTCTTAGCCTCAACCTGTGCCCGGGGCCCTGTGGATGGATCTGCGTGGGGCGGTGGTGTTCCAGGTCCACGTGGGGCGGTGGTGTTCCAGGCCACAACGGAAGGAGGTGGGGCCACAGATGACTGTCCTGGGTCTCTGGCTGCTGAGTCTGCAGGTGTGACCACTGAGAGGAGAGCTCCTGCTCCTTCCAGCCCCGGGGTCTTCGCTCTCATTGCCAGGATGAAAGTGTGAAAGACGTGACTGGGGCGGGCACCGTTGTCTTTCCTACTCACAGAAAGGCCGCTCCTCCTGAAGATGCTTGGGCTGACCTGAGCGTACTCCAAACAGGGGCTGAGATGTGGGGACTGGCGATAAAACGCCCCTGGCTCACAACAACCTCATCTTGCCAGAAACACGCATTCTCCTCTATGACAGCCAAAACCCAAAGTTTCGCTTTAAACATTTTTCCAAGCAGAGGTTTTCTGAGGTATGAAACCTCTAGGGGCTGTTTGGTGGTCTCTGGGCTTTGCCGAGGGCCGGGGTGGCACCGTTTTGTTGACTTAGGTTGGACGTGGCTGCCTGAGTCTGCATCGATCCTGCAGCTGGAACAGCATCTGCCCTGGCTGGTTCGGGGCCACTGCCCCCTGAGCGTTCCGGAGAGGTCCCTGAGAGCTCCTGCATTGTCTCGGGGGTTCAGTGAGCAGTTTGAAGGCAGCATCCTACTTTTACACTGCTTTTGACTTTTTTCCTCCATGAATTGAACACTCACTGTCTCTGAAAACTTGAAATTGGCTCATTTGTCTCCAGGAAGCATAAGTCAGTCATGTAAAACTTTGCCCCAAGCTTTCAATCGCTTTTAAATAACAATCGAAATGTCACTGGATCCGCTCTTGCCGCCCATGAAGCTCTCACTCCTCCGGCCTCGGAACGCAGCGGTCTGTTCCCTCCTGTCTCAGAGTCACACACCTGACAACGAAGTCAGCTCTGGAGATGCTGGCAGGGGCCCCAACCGAGAGTGGCAGCAGCGGGCATTGCAGCAGGCTTGACGGCCTGTTGGGTGTCCAGGATTTATGGCCACGTTATTTTTACCATCACCTTTTGCCTTGAGACCCAGCAGAGCAGTCCCAGAGTAACACTTGGCGGGGCTCGGCTCTGCGGAGATGCGGCCACCGGGCTCCCTCCGCGTCCCTCGAGGCTGTGGCCACTCCCGCTCCTGCCTGACTTTGGGACCACTGGGTGTCACATCCAACGTCTCATTTCCGTAACATTTGGAAAGGTAACAGGCAAGACATGAAGACTAAGGTTTTCGAGGTTAGCCCTCCAATCTCCCTAAGGCTCCCTGGAGAGGCTGGACACCTTGTGTTATCTGATCAGCACGAGGGAGTGAACCTTAAAATGGGGCAGCTCCCATCACGCCAGCTCCCTGCCTTCTGTCCAGCAGTTCCCAGCCCTGTCTGGGGACAGCACTGGCGTCCACACAGAGGATGAGGAGGGCTCATCAGAGGTCTTCTCCACACGGCACGAGGCGGCGTCCCCGGGCCATGGCTCCTGTCTGCAGCAATGCGCCCTGCATCCCTTCACACAGCAAGCCCTGCAGGTGCACAGCGGCCAGTGGGCTGGGAGGGTCTTCCTCCAGGGTCCTGAAACAGCGGAGATAATGTGGCATTTTGGCATTTGGGGACACGCTTAATCTTTGGTTTCTGTTTATTTGCCAAGAACCTGTTGCACACCTGTGAAGCCCAGGTCCTGGTGGAGGGAGGACGAGGCAGGGGCCCCCACTGCCCCCCTTGCAGGGATGGGCTCAGAGGTGCAGTCGGTGAAGCCTAAGTGAGGGCAGGAGCAAGTGTGGGAGCTGGAGGGATCTGGGGTGACAGAGCCTTTGCCAAACAAAGAGGGAAGGAGGGCCCTGCCGAGCACGGAGCATGTGGTGTGTAGGTGGGGAGGGTCCCGGGTGGGCCTGGGAGGCCAGCTGACCCCCAGGAGAGCGTCAGAGCAGAGGCCGGTGTGGGCAGACGCAGCCCTGAAGAGAGAGGTGGGTGGAGGATGAGGCCTTGCCTCTGAGTGAGAAGCCAAAGGGTGGGACCCACAGCTCTCCGGGCAAGAGGAGCCAGGAACAGGGCAGAGCTCGTAGCCTGATGCAGGCTGGGAGCCACACAGGGCAGTAAAATTCCCCAGTGAGGAGCTGGGATATGTTCTGCTTGGGAGGCAGGATTTCCTCGACACACGGATGTTAGGCAAAGAAGGGAATGGGGAGCCCAGGACTGCAGCCTCCATCTCTCTCCTCAGGGGCAGGTACTCTGTGTGGGTACCCGCTTGGCTCCTCCAGTGGGGCCCCTCAGGTGCCACAGTGATGCCCCGTGGCCCACATCAGCCGCCTCCTCACAGGAATCCCACAGCACAAACCTCCTCTGCACCAGCAAGGCAGGCCCAGGCTCCAGTGGGGGCTTTGCAGAGGACATGTCCACCAGTCCCAGTCCACGGGGCCAACCCCAGCCCACTCACTGCCCTGCTGGGCCTGCTGCCTGCCGCCTTACAATGTGTTCTGGGGACAAAACTCAATAGTTACCAACAGACCCGCATTTCCTGGCGATTCTTGCCTTTAAAACCCTGATGTTACTTTCCAAAAGTAAATGGTTTAAACAGGCTCACAATTATTAATGATTTACTATGCTGGCTTGGAAAAATTAGCAGGACGTCTCTTGTCCAGCGGCGACACAGAACTAGACACACATGGCTCTCAGCTGCAGCTGAGTGGGGCCGGGTGAGTCTCTGAGTGGCCTTGGACCCACTTAGTGCCCACCCCCTTTCTTGCTTGTAGTTCTCAAGAACCACTGCAGATTCTTGCTGGGAACACAGCATCCTGAGAGAGAGGTGAGCTGACCTAGCAGCCGGGCTCTGTTCCTGTCCCCCGTAGAGCAGGTATGCTGTGGGACCACAGCCAGAGCAGGGTATCCAGAAGCACCGCGGCCCAGGCAAAGCAGGTGTCCTGTGGCCCCACAGCCCAGGCAGAGCAGGTGTCCTGCAATACTGAAGCCTGGTGCATGCTGTCCCCTCGGTGTGGACCCAGAGCAGCACCTTCTGGATCCCTCTGCTGCAGTGCAACATGGGGCACACGCAGACGAGGCCCGTCCTGCCCTGGGCTGCTTTCCTGAGCCTGGGGACCAGCTTGCCGCCAACCCTGTGAGCCTGGGGGGCCAGCTTGCTGTGAACCCTGTGAGCCTGGGGACCAGCTTGCCATCAACACTGTGAGCCTGGGGGCCAGCTTGCCGCCAACCCTGTGAACCTGGGGACCAGCTTGCCATCAACCCTGTGAGCCTGGGGGGCCAGCTTGCCATCAACCCTGTGAGCCTGGGGGGCCAGCCTGCCGTGAACCCTGTAAGCCTGGGGGACCAGCTTGCCATCAACCCTGTGAGCCTGGGGGGCCAGCCTGCCGCCAACCCTGTGAACCTGGGGACCAGCTTGCCATCAACACTGTGAGCCTGGGGGCCAGCTTGCCGCCAACCCTGTGAACCTGGGGACCAGCTTGCCATCAACCCTGTGAGCCTGGGGGGCCAGCTTGCCATCAACCCTGTGAGCCTGGGGGGCCAGCCTGCCGTGAACCCTGTAAGCCTGGGGGACCAGCTTGCCATCAACCCTGTGAGCCTGGGGGGCCAGCCTGCCGTGAACCCTGTAAGCCTGGGGGACCAGCTTGCCATCAACCCTGTGAGCCTGGGGGGCCAGCCTGCCGTGAAACCTGTAAGCCTGGGGGGCCAGCTTGCCATCAACCCTGTGAGCCTGGGGGGCCAGCCTGCCGTGAACCCTGTAAGCCTGGGGGACCAGCTTGCCGTGAACCCCGTGAGCCTGGGGGACCGGCTTGCCGCCCACCCTATGAGCCTGGGGGCCAGCTTGCCTTGAACCCTGGGCTTCTGTTCTCCCTTGCTGCCTGTCTGGGTAATCAGGTTGCTCCTCCTAACTTGTGTGAGTGCTCTGCCTCGCCCAGCTCAGGCAAACACTCTGATCCCCACGTGTGTGAGCTGCACGGTGTTTCGAGTTCTCTCCTGAGGTTGGTACCAGTGCACTGTGAGCCCGCTTCACAGAGCTCACGGACAACAGCTTTGCCTTGAAATCCGAGCTGAACGCATGGCACAGAATGTGGAGCTCGTGACCTCAGCAATCAAGCCGTGAGGGCCTTGCAGGGAGGCAGCCGGCTCACAGTCCTCGGGTGGCGTCACCTTTGTCATTTGAAAAGTCAGCAGCAGGTGCTTTTTTCTTCTTTCATGATCAGTTGACCAGTAGTCAGGCTAAGCATGGATCGCAGGACCAGCCTTCCCGAGTTCTCTCTGACGTGGGACTCAGCCCAGATGTGGCCTCCTGGGGAGCTCCTTTCTGCTCTCCCAGCCCACCCCTAGAAACAAGAATCTCTTTTGTTTGAAGTACTTTCTCCCTTCTGCACTGACCTTTATCTTGGTGTTTGAGGAGTCAGTTACTTGTGCTGCGCCTGGAGGTTTTGATGCTGGAGAGCAGGAGGTGCATCTGTTTGATCTCTGCACCTCATTGTACCCGGGAGTCAGAGGGGCTCAGTGTGTCTGTTGAGTGAACAGCAGGATGAGTGGATGAATGAATGGATGGACGGGTGGGTGGGTAGATGGATGGGTGGATGGGTTGGTGGATGGATGGGTGGGTGTAGGGGTGAGTAGATTAGTAGGTGGGTGGGTGGCTGGGTGGATGCATGGGTAGATGGATGGGTGGGTAGGTGGATGGGTGGGTGGGTGAGCAGATGAGTGGGTAGGCAGATGGGTAGATGGGTGATTGGGTGGATGGATGGATGGGTGGGTGGATGGGTAGGTGGATGGATGGATGGGTGAGTGGATGGGTAGGTGGATGGATGGATGGGTGGGTGGATGGGTAGTTGGATGGATGGATGGATGGATGGATGGGTGGGTGAATGGATGAGTGAGTAGGCAGATGGGTAGATGGGTGGATGGGTGGGTGGAGGGATGAGTGGGTGGTTAGATAAATGGGTGGGTGGGTGGATGGGTGGATGGTTGAGTAGATGGGTAGGTGGTTGGATGGGTGGGTAGGTGGTTGGATGGGTGAATGGATGAATGGATGGATGGGTGGATAGGTGGGTGGATGGGTGGATAGGTGGGTGGATGGGTGGGTAGGTGGATGGATGGGTGGATAGGTGGGTGGATGGGTGGGTAGGTGGGTGGATGGGTGGGTAGGTGGATGGATGGGTGGATAGGTGGGTGGATGGGTGGGTAGATGGGTGGATGGGTGGATAGGTGGATGGATGGGTGGATAGGTGGGTGGATGGGTGGGTAGGTGGGTGGATGGTGAAACTCGGGGGCTATTCCCTTGGGATAGGTAGCTCTGGTGAGGACAGGGGTGTGGGCAGCAGGGTGGCCATGCTCTAGCTGAGGCCTCTTGGGAGGATAAGACCCCTGTTATAATTCACTCATTTAGGATAGAACATGGCTGCGTAGAGCACCCCTGGAATTTTGCCCAACCCCTGGGTTCTCTGCCCTCCTTCTAGATGTTGTGAATAATTTGGGAGCTTGGCACTTCCCTGGCAAGGCCATCGCCACCTTCAGGGTTGCCCAGTTCACACTGAGTGAGCCGTCCCAGGATCAGGGAAACACAGTTGCCAACGGACCCGTGGGTGTGTGGTGGGAGGCTGATCTCCGCTGTGTCCCATCAGAGGGCACCTGCAGAGGATCCAAGGGCGGCCACAGCCGGCCCAGCTCCACAGGCGCAGTTCCTGGGCCTCATCCCTAAGGGTGAGGGTCTAGATTGCCCTGAGGAGACTCAGGTTGACCAGGTGCCGGCCAAGCCACGGAGCAGCTGAGCAGCAGGGGACACTTCTCCCTGAGAAGCCAGCAGCTTGCACCGGGTTTGAGCTGAGGCCCAATTCTCACCGGCCACGTCGCCAGGCTCTGGGTTCGGGGCTGCAGAGCTGCAGGACCGTGCAGTCCTTTTAAGTGTGAATGTTTTCACCTTCCTGTTTCACCTCGCCAGGGGATGAGGCCATGCCCCCACCCGCTTTCCTCTGACTTCTTTTCAGGGAGCTGATTCAGGGGAGCCTGGATACCAGAGCCTCGGGGGCCAGGGGGTGCCAAGCCAGAGTCCCCACGCGATGCAGAGGAAAAGGCAATGCCGGGAGGTGTCCCTGATGAACGGGCAGCTTAGTTTCGGATCACTGGAGGCTCAGGGCCATAGTGAATAATTCAGCATCCTAAATAAAACATGAGAAAGTTTAGATGAACCAGCATTTTCCATTCCTTTTTTCAACGAAAACTGCGTGACAATATTGAACCAGGATGTCATCCGAGCGCCACACAGCCCCTTCCTGGGATCTCTCCCCAAAGGCAGAGGCTGCTCCTGAGCCTTGGGCCATAGGAATTCAGGGCATCACACTCCCAGAGGGCCGTGAAACAGTTGGACACCTCACTGCATGCCTGGGCTGGAGCGGTGTCGCAAGAACAGAGATTGTTGCAACCCAACAACGTGCCGGGAAACCCAAACCACAGGTTCCCCCATTCCTCCAGGACACCCAACAACGCATCAGGAAACCCAAACCACGTGTTCCTCCTGTTCCTCCAGGACACCCAACAACGCGCCGGGAAACCCAAACCACAGGTTCCTCCAGGACACCCAACAACGCGCCAGGAAACCCAAACCACAGGTTCCCCCATTCCTCCAGGACACCCAACAACGCATCAGGAAACCCAAACCACATGTTCCTCCTGTTCCTCCAGGACACCCAACAACGCACCAGGAAACCCAAACCACAGGTTCCTCCAGGACACCCAACAATGCGCCAGAAAACCCAAACCACAGGTTCCTCCTGTTCCTCCAGGACACCCAACAACGCGCCGGGAAACCCAAACCACAGGTTCCTCCAGGACACCCAACAACGCGCCAGGAAACCCAAACCACAGGTTCCCCCATTCCTCCAGGACACCCAACAACGCATCAGGAAACCCAAACCACATGTTCCTCCTGTTCCTCCAGGACACCCAACAACGCGCCAGGAAACCCAAACCACAGGTTCCTCCTGTTCCTCCAGGACACCCAACAACGCGCCAGGAAACCCAAACCACAGGTTCCTCCTGTTCCTCCAGGACACCCAACAACGCGCCAGGAAACCCAAACCACAGGTTCCTCCTGTTCCTCCAGGACTCCCAACAACGCGCCGGGAAACCCAAACCACAGGTTCCTCCAGGACACCCAACAACGCGCCAGGAAACCCAAACCACAGGTTCCCCCATTCCTCCAGGACACCCAACAACGCATCAGGAAACCCAAACCACATGTTCCTCCTGTTCCTCCAGGACACCCAACAACGCACCAGGAAACCCAAACCACAGGTTCCTCCAGGACACCCAACAATGCGCCAGAAAACCCAAACCACAGGTTCCTCCTGTTCCTCCAGGACACCCGACAACGCGCCAGGAAACCCAAACCACAGGTTCCTCCTGTTCCTCCAGGACACCCGACAACGCGCCAGGAAACCCAAACCACAGGTTCCTCCTGTTCCTCCGGGACACAGGAGGCCACGTCCACCACGGGGGAGGCGCCAGGGTCCCGTGTGCCGGGGTCTCTCAGTGACACGGGAGCTCCTCGTCCACAAGGGCAGGCACCTCAGAGCCAACTGAGTTTCAGGACGTCCCTGTTCCATTGCAGAACCCATGGGTGGCCCTCGAGCCCGGCTCTGGCCTGGTCCCACTGAACCCCTGGGTGTCCAAGGGCTCTTCACAGACAGACACACCCTCAACCCACCAGGCGCGGGCAGGTTGGGAGACGCACAGGAAGCTTTGGAAGCTGGACTTCAATTCGTCTTTTCTCATTCAACACGAAGACGTCACTCATCCGCAGGACGGACCCTGCCTCCCAGGCCTGGACCCCAGTCACTGGGATTGGACGTTCCAGTTAAAAATACAACTTTAGAAGCACCTCATTTGAGCTGGCCTCGAGAACAACAAAATAGTCTCACACAGAAACTCCAGGACCACTCGCAGCTAGCACCAGCACATGCCGTTCTCGTCCTCTGACAGCAAAAGGTTTGTTAAAAAAGAGTCTGCACTTTCCAACAAAAGCCAAGGGCGCCTGTCACTGTGCAACCATCAAAGGGAAGGCGGATGCATCCCTCATTATGCGCTGGCCCTTAGAGTCCGCTCCGTTTTATTTGTGAACCACGTATCAAAAGCCCACTGGTTCCTCCGGTGTTGAAGGCAGGAATTCAAGAATGCAGCTCAACGGGCCTGCCCACTGCTGGCCAGGAAGCCGGCTCCGAGCTGCCTTTGAGGACGCACCTGCCGCTGGCCGAGCTCCGCGGGGCTCTGAGGTCTGATCTCGCAGCAGATGGAAGAGTGGAAGGAACATCGGAAAGACAGGCGCTGCCTCCTGGGATTGCAGCTGGAGAATGCTCCATGCTGCGGAGGCCGCGTTGGAGGCACAGGTGGCCTTTATAATTGATGGTGGATGAGAAGACTGGGCCGCGGGTGGCATGTAGGCACCTGGCACACACGTCGTCTTTGACCTGCTTTTAAAGCACATTCCCGTGTGTCGTGAACAACGCTGTCCCCGGCGTCTGCTCATCAAGAGGTGCGAGGTGCTTCTGCCGGTTTCTCCTCCGCTGGGGACGCAGGCCGGGAGTTTGCTGCTCTTTCACTTGTTTAAAGTTTTCGTTGTCCTTCTTCATCCGGAGCCCGCGTTCTGCTCTCCATGTGTCTTCCAGCGTGATTAGCGAGCTGTGGGAATGGGGGCAGTTTTTCTTCCAAGCTCCCGCTCCCTGGGAACTGCAGGAACCCTACAGGTGGCCGGAGATGCAGGAGGCTCTGCTCTTGCAGGGAGGTGGATCCCCAGCCAGAATTGCCATTTAGGGTGAGATGGACGAGGGGAGCCGCACTCCACGTCCCCTCCGAGGGGCCCAGCCACTGGCCGACTTGCCCACCTGGCCGGAGGCACCTGCCCAGCCTTGTTCCTCTCCAGCCCCACAGAGCTCAGGCCCAGCATCCCCATAACTGGACAGGGTGATGGGACTCCCAGCAACCGCAGGCACTCATCGCCAGAGGGGGACCAGCTCCTTCAGGCCTCTCCCTGCTGAACGGGGCTGCACTGGGCCGGGTCCAGCTGCTTCAGGCCTCTCTCAGCTGAACGGGGCTGCACTGGGCCGGGTCCGGCTGCTTCAGGCGTCTCTCTGCTGAACGGGGCCGCACTGGGCCAGATCCAGCCCCTTCAGGCCTCTCTCTGCTGAACGGGGCTGCACTGGGTCACATCCAGCTCCTGTGGGGCCCCACGAGGCTCCTGGCTCCAGCTCCTGCTGGCTGTCCATCCTCCTGGCCTGGCCACATGTTCCTGCTCCGATTTCTCTGAGCCCAGTTCTTTCTCGCCCTGGGCCTGTGTCCTGGCTCATCCCCCTGCCAGGAATCAGCCTCCCCCACTCCTGGTATAGGGGTACAGCATGGCCGTTCCCCCACTCCTGGTATAGGGGTACAGCATGGCTGTTCCCCCACTCCCCAGGGCTCAGTTCAAGGCCTCTCCCAAGAGAGGCCATCCTGTCTCCCACACTGTGTGCTCACTTGGGTCCCCCAGCAGGAGCTCCGAGGACAGGGGCCAGTCTGACTTGTCGACGCTGTGGTCCCAGCACCAGCCCGGTCTTTCCATGGAGGCTCCCACAAATGCCTGTCAGATCAATCAGTCAATTGGCCTGGAGCCTGGGGGTAAGGCAGGGGCATCCCACCTGAGCCCATCAGGGGAGCCGACACCCAGCCCTTGTAAGGGCTCCATCCTGGGACTTGAGATCTGTCTGTGGGTGCAGGTGGCGGGAGGCGTGTGGGGTGGTGGGGGTCATTGACCGGCCACCTAGAAAGTAACAGAGGGGCAAGAGCTAGCCGGGGCATGGAGGCCATCACTGGGCACCAGGTGCTGAGGCACCAGACAGGTGGGGCTCGCCTGCTCCAGAGGCCTGGGCGCAGAGGGCGTCTTTGCCGAACAGCCCAGAGTTTCTATAGTAGCTCCCACCTGAGCCCACAGCCTCATGGAGCACAGAGGCGGGAGGGCCATGTCACTGGCGTGGGGAGTGGGGAGTGGGGCTGCCTCTGCTGGAGCCCCCCAGGCAGCTCATGCTGAAGGCCAGCCCAGGAGGGGCCTCTCTGTGATGGACACTGTCCTCTCCCTGCCCCCTTCTCCCTCCTCATGGGAATGTGGCTATCCCGGGGTCACTGTGGGCCAAGGGAGAAAGTGGACATGGGTGTCCCGGGGAGCAGACACCTGCAGGTGTGCAGAGAGCAGGGCCCGGTCACAGCGCCTCGGTCATGCCAGCCCAGGGAACTCTCTGCTCTGGTGTGACCTCCCAACCTCATGTTGCAATGTGATCCCCCGTGCTGGAGGTGGGACCTGCTGGGAGTATGTGGGTCACAGGTGGATCCCTCAGGAGGGGCTTGGTGCCCTCCCTGGGGCAGTGAGTTCTTGCTCTGAGTTCCCCAGAGAGCTGCCTGTTGAACAGAGCCCAGCACCTCCCTCCCCTCTCTCTTCCTTTCTCCGTCCCCATGAGATGCTGGTTTGCGTTCGTCTTCCACCAAGAGTGGAAGCTTCCTGAGGCCTCACCAGAGGCAGATGCCGGGGCCACACGGCCTGTGAAGCCTGCAGAGCTGTGAGCTGTGAGCCAAAGGAAGCTCTTTTTAAATAAATTACCAGCCTCAGGCATTCCTTTATAGCAACACAGATGGACTAAGACCCCCTCTCTTCCAAGGGGGTGGGCACCTCCACCCTCCATGCTCCTTGGGCAGCCTGGGGGCCTCGACAGCAGACCCCCACTCAGCTCCTGCATGTCTGAGACCTGACCCTGTCTGCATGCTCTGTGGCCACCAGGCCTCACGACCAAGCGTGTGGGGTCAGGCGTGTGGGGTCAGGCAGCCAGGAGGGCCAGCTCTGCCCAGAGATGCGGCCCTGGAGGAGTGGAGGCATTGACGGTGCTGGTCAGGGTCGTGCACCCCCTCTGCAACCCAGCCTTCTCAAGACCACACAGGAAGGCCAGCTGAGCCACAGGGCGGGGCTGCAAACCCTGACCGAAAACCCACTAGCGTCAGAGTCCTGGGGAGGCATGAGAGCGAGGCGTGATGAAAGCAGGAGGGGAGGGGAGGTCCACAGGGCCTGGAGGGAACCCTGCGAGCTGAATGGGTTCCTGGGCCAAGGCCAGCCTGGGAGGAAGATGGAGGCAGCCACTGTGGGGAGAAAATGTAGCAAAGAGGGTGGCGGGCAGGGCAGGCAGCTCCCCAGCTCCTCAGCCAGCGGCCATCCCCACCCAGAGCCCGAGAGGCTGGAGAGGATCCACCAGAGTCTCCGATGGGAACGTGGCCGAGCCCTACAGCGGCAGCACCTCTCTCCACAAAGCTCTCAGGAAGAGCAGCCGGGGTCCAACCGAAACGCCAAGCTCAGGAAGGAATGAGAGAAAAACACACCCATGGCAGGGAGGAGAGCCTTGTGGACGGGCCTGGGCTGCAAAAGCAGAGCTGGGGAAGCGGCAGAGGCCTGAAGAAGCCACAAAGGAATGGAACCAAGTCACCAAGTCAAAGTCCCAGTGGAGGGAGATGCAGGGACACGGGGGCTCCACAGAGGTGCTCCCGGGGAAAGAACAGAAACCCAGGACAGAAAACACAAAGCCGTGGACGATGAACGCTGTCCTGAAACACCCAGGCAGACACGACAGCACGGCCAGCAGCGGCCTCTCCCCACGAGGCTCCCAGATTGCAGGAGGAAACAGCATCCTATGGGTACTCAGGCAGAAAAAGCAGGTCACATGTGGGGAAAGACGCCTGTCCACAGGCTTCCCGCACAATCCCAAGGCCCAGAAACATGTGAATTCTGCATGAGGAAACTATGGTCAAAAATAGAATCCCAGGCAATAGAGACAGCAGCAGGAATTTCTCACATACGAGGGCACCGAGGGAATCACACCCGTGAGCTCCTCTCCCGTGTGGAGGGAACGAGGGAATCACACCCGTGAGCTCCTCTCCCACGTGGAGGGAACGAGGGAATCACACCCGTGAGCTCCTCTCCCACGTGGAGGGAACGAGGGAATCACACCCGTGAGCTCCTCTCCCGTGTGGAGGGAACGAGGGAATCACACCCGTGAACTCCTCTCCCACGTGGAGGGAACGAGGGAATCACACCCGTGAACTCCTCTCCCGTGTGGAGGGAATGAGGGAATCACACCCGTGAGCTCCTCTCCCACGTGGAGGGAACGAGGGAATCACACCCTTGAACTCTTCTCTTATGTGGCAGGTTGAGGGAATCACACCCATGAGCTGCCATCATACATGTAGAGAACCCAAGGAATTGGGCAGTAGAACTGCTCTTGAAAACTGACTATTGCCAGAGTCCACCCAACCAAGACAGAGCCAGAATGAACCTCACATTTGGGTAGTCACAGCACCACGATGTTGCCCGGGAGCCCCTTCCATGCTAAGCACTGGGAGAATCACGGCTCTAGGACGCAACACGCATACTGTGTGCTTTGCATGTTGATATGGTTTGGCTGTGTTCCCTCTCAAATCTCACCTTGAACTGTAGTTCCCAGAATCCCCACGTTTTGCGGGAGGGACCCTGTGGAAGGTGAATGGATCGTGGCGGTGGTTTTCCCACGCTGTTCTCGTGATAGTGAGTGAGTTCTCACGAGATCTGCATGCCTGGCATTTCCCCTGCTCACACTTCTCCCTGCGGCCGCCTTGTGAACAAGGTGCTGCTTCCCCTTCAGCCATGATCGTGATGAGGATGAAGCTCTGATTTTCTCATGTTGCCCAAATTCCTATCTAAGGAGTCTGGGGAGTCATGCCCTACAAACCGTAAATTCTCATCAGATGGGTTTCATTTAACCCTGTATATCGTGACTTACTTCCTAATCTGACTCTGGCATAACAAGCAAAAAAATCGAAATGTTTTACCCTAAAATATATTTTCTTGCTATACCTTGAAATTGCCCTCCAAAGTCTCTTGTGGGAAAAATCCTCATTCTGTAAAGAATCCTCTTCCCCTTTGTTTCCTTTCTTTGCAGATCCAGGAGATAACCAACTAAGAGCCAGGCTCCCTTTTAGGTCTAATAAGAAACATTTTACAACCTGCTCTCTCTCTGAAGTCTGCTATCGGAGAGCTTCCTCTGGACAATAAAACTTGGTCCCCACAATCCTTTATCTCAACCTGAACATTCCTTTCCATGGATCCCAGGTCTTCAGATAAACTCAACCAATTGTCATCCAGAAAATGTTTAAATTCACCAACAGCCTGGAAGCCCCGCTTGAGTTGTCCCAACTTTCTGAACCAAACCAGTTTATCTCTTCAACGTATTTGATTGCTGTCTCATGCCTCCCTAAAAATGCATAAAACCAGGCTGTACCCGACCACCTGGGGCGCATGCTCTCAGGACCTCCTGGGGGCTGTGTCACGGGCCATGGTCACTCAGATTTGGCTCAGAATAAATCTCTTCCAATATTTTACAGAGTTTGACTCTTTTCATCAACAATTTCAAGTAAAATTCATTTGTAATGCTTTGTTGAAATAGTATATTATTCCAATTTTCTGAAATAAATTGTTCTTTCTTTCAAGCTATGAGTATGTACAAAGAAGAATCTGATGGTGTGGTTGGATTTTAGACAAGTTTTTACTTTCTTGGTAATTTTCTGGGCAACTTGACTTTTTCTTGATAAGGAGCGTGTATCATATTTTACAAACACAATTAAGTCATTACTATTAAAAGAGAAATATCATGCAACGAGACGACGGACTGAAAGCGATAAACCATCCCTGCTGTAGGAACCGAGGGGCTCAGGTACCCTCCCGGGGGTCCGGCTCCCCACTCGATCCTGAGCGGCCTCCCCCAGGGGCGGGCAGGGGGGCTGAGCCTTCACTCTACCACCCTGTGAGCCTGGCAGGCTAAGGTCTCCTTCCTCCTCCCAAAAGCAAGACTGTGATAACACCTGCCCAAACGCCTTCCCAGAGGGTATTTTTTCTTTTTAGCTCTAATGAGATGCTGATGTTTGTAAAAGAGATCCACAGACCGTAAACAGCCTCAGATATGCCTGGAGTCCCTGGACGTCAATCAGCCTGCACTAAATGAATATGCTAATTTAACAAACCTTCCCTGTGCAAGGAAGGACAGCTAACGTCCACCAAGAATGTTTTAAAAATCATTTAGGATATAAATTTTTAAGTGAATAAACATATTTTTGGTTTGCAGAGAAAA
The DNA here is from genome assembly GCF_029281585.2 of Gorilla gorilla gorilla. Taxonomy (NCBI): domain Eukaryota; kingdom Metazoa; phylum Chordata; class Mammalia; order Primates; family Hominidae; genus Gorilla; species Gorilla gorilla. The sequence continues at coordinate 145,421,958 of NC_073232.2, forward strand.
CCCATTGTTTTTAGAAACACATTAATGTTTAAAGTGTATTAGATGAGGACAGAGGTCTATCGCCCAGTCTAAGAGAGCTTTAAAATGTAAGCGTTTCAAATAGAAGCTGATGAATTTTTAATTGATTTAGTTGCAAGTAGATGCAGTTTCAGAGTATTTTAGTGTAAAGCAAAAATAAAACCCTAAGCCCCCCACTAACTGGACGGATCCCCCTTCATGGCCAAGAGAACCTGAGACACGGGATTCCCGGCCATGGTGGGAAGCGGCGGACACCTCTCGTTACGCCCCCTCCCCTTTGGCGTCCGGGCACCACCAACCAGCATTGACGTTGCAATAGAGATGTTAGGATGGACAGACAGACTCCCAGCCTGACTCTGGTGCAGCCTCCCACACGGACGACAGACGGCAGGCCCTGAGGACATGCACAGGGTGCTCGCCACAATGTATGCCTTTGACACGTTTAGAAATGGGCCTGTCTGCTGTGGGGGAACATTGCATCTTAGAGGGTCTCCTTCCCTTTCTAGGTCTTTCCCAGACCTACAGAGGATTAACTAGGAGTCCAAAACCTTTTATTTATTTATTTTTTTGAGACGGAGTCTCGCTCTGTCGCCCAGGCTGGAGTGCAGTGGCTCAATCTCGGCTCACTGCAAGCTCCGCCTCCCGGGTTCACACCATTCTCCTGCCTCAGCCTCCTGCGTAGCTGGGACTACAGGCGCCCGCCACCACGCCTGGCTAATTTTTTTTTTTATATTTCTTTTAGTAGAGACGGGGTTTCACCGTGTTAGCCAGGATGGTCTCGATCTCCTGACCTCGTGATCCCGGCCTTCCAAAGTGCTGGGATTACAGGCGTGAGCCACCGCGCCTGGCCCGACACCTTTTAAATTTGGAAAAGAGACTTCCACCCCCCGTTCTCTCTGAAGGCTGTTTCCCACCTGGAGGCCTCAGCTACTTAACAAGAACCTTGGCGTCTACAGCCCACTTTATCCCAAGCCAAGCTTTCTGTCTCCTGACTTTTTAAGTTCTTACATGAAGCTTAACTCTTTCAACCAACTGCCAACCAGAAAATCTTTGAATCCGGGTGCAAGCCCCCATGTCCTACCTGAAGCTTCCATGGACTGACTGACGTCTTTGCCTGTAACTTCCGTCTCCCTGAAAGGTATAAAACTAAGCTGTGACCCACCTACCTCGGACACATTCCCAAGGCCTCTTGAGACTGTAGCTCAGGCCACGATCGATCATATTGGCTCAGAATAAACCGCTTTCAATATTTTACAGAATTTGGCTTTTTTTTTGTCAACATTAGGAAAACCTTTTATGATACACTTTCCATTTCTGCCAGGATATAATATTTTAAATTACATTGATATAGAAGACAACATTATGGAATTAAGCCTGTTCGCCCCACTCCAAAATTAGGAAAGTTAGTAGAAAAAAACTTGAGGTAACGCAAACTAGACTGTTTTCCTTTCCTGAGAAAATCCTCATGTCCTTAGCTCCAAAATAAACTCCAAATAAATAGTGAAAATGTAACAAAGTAAATTACGCCAGCAACGTTGAACCTGTCTGTTTGGGGAGTGGGAAGGCTGCACGGCCTCCAGGCCTCCGCGTGTTGACTGGGTCGTCACATGATCCGGGAGCGTGGGGTCCACCCTGCCTCGTCAGCACTGACGCTGCCCCCACACACAGGCTCACCGTTTAAGGATCCTTCCCCTACGGGGAATGCAGAAAGCCGCAGCCTCTCGCAGCTGCCTGACTCTGCCGAGACTGGGAAGGTCTGAAAAGAAGTCCCTGGAGTCTGGATCTCAGGTGCGAGCCCCATGGACCACGGCTGTGTCCCCGACGCCTCCCCTGAAACACCGGCGGCTCTCTCGCCTGGCCTCAGCTGCCCTGAGTCCCGAAGTGTTTCCCTGGAGGCCAGCCCTGCATGCAGCCGGTCCACCACCTCCCAGAGGCTCACACCATCTCTGGTGTGAAGCCCGCATTTGGCGTCTCCAGAGAGAGGCCTGTTCCCATGCTGGATCCTGCTTCTCTTGCAGCCCCAGCTCCCAGGCCCAGGTGCTCACGAGGAGGGCCCTTCACACAGAGCTCGTCCTCCTGTCTGCTCCTGGCTGCAGCGTCCCTGCCCCGCTCACTGCACCAACTTCTTCCACCTCCCTCCTGGGTCACCTCTCTCCTGGGTCTGAGCAGTGGGTCCCTGGGACTGAAGAGTGTAGCACATTGAGTAACGATCCCTAAAGAGACATGTCTCCATCTTTACCCCAGAAGCACTCGGGTTTGGAAAAAGGGTCCTTTGAGGCAAGATCATCCTGGGTTGTGGGAGCAGCCGTAATCCAGGCTTGAGTATCCTTATAAGGGAACCTGCCGCTGGGGCTGTCGGGGAGGCCGAGGCTGGGACCCTCTGCAGCTGCGGACGTCGCCCCACACTGCTCTCACCTTCCCGCTTCCCACAGTGACCTATGACCCTGTCATGACTTGGTGCCAGCCCCTTGGAGACACTGGTATCCCTCCAACCCCACAGCCCCAGGGGTCAGCAGAAACGGGAAAGAGTAGAGCACAGCCCCCTCTGCCCGCCTGGTCCCCGGAAGCCCCTCTGACCTGGAGCAGCAGCCGCTCCCTGCAGCCTGTCCGGGAGACCAGGAGCCGCCAGGGGGAGGCTGGAGCTGGGCCGGGAGGCTGCTCTGCTGGACGTGGAGTCTCTGAACCTGCTCGGTGCATGCGCACGCTCCCCTGAGCCCCACTGTTTTCCTTGCAGGACCCTGTTCTCATCACTGGGTGGAGGTGCAGAGAGGCTCAGCCGTTTGCAGGACAGTCTGAGGAACAGAGCCCTGTGGCTTTGAGACTCTGCAGATCTCCGGGACCTGGGGACTGGGTGAGGTGGGTTGGGGGCTCCCTTCTGCAGCCCTGAGATTGGAGCAGACCTCAGGGGAGCCCCCCAGGGCCAGCACTTCCCAGGCCTGGGACTGGGGAATGGGCTAAGGGTCCCATCTGTGGAGCAGCTGTGAGGCCCCTCGCCAGCCCGTGTGGACGCTGGAACACCGTGTGCAGAGGCTGCTGAGCAGAGGGGCTTCCTGGTCCGCCTCCGTGCTGCCCCCAGGGCTCGTCTGCCCGACGGCCTCCCCAGCCAGGAGCACCCAGGCTCCTCCGACACCCTGGGACTCAACAAAGTCTGTGTGGAGTTGAGATGAGATCACGGAAGCCCCAAGCCCCGCTGAGGCAGGAGAGACGCGGCGCCGCCCGGAATAGGGGTCTGTTATCAAAAGCCCTTGGCTTGCGGGGTCATTAGGGATTCTGTGCACACACCTGGAGTGTTGAATAATGAATCAGGCTGCCCTGGTGTGATGAGATTTCATAAATGAGCAATTTGCATATTGTGATTGATCACGGAAGCCTCTGGGGCTGGAGCTGGAGGAGCCGGTCAGGTGCTGGCTTCTGTGTCCTCAGCGGGTGCCTCAGTCCTGCCCCAGGGGCTGCAGGGACGCAGACTCCCCAAGGTGCACGGACCCTGCCCTGGGCAGCTGCTGGACTTGAGACTTGGGGTGGAAGCAGGCCGTGTCCCTCTGAAGGTCCCCGCCTTCAGGGTCGGTCCTCAGCGTTTGTGGGAAGCAGCTGGTGTCCTCTGCCCAGGGGCTGTGCCCTTTCTAGCCGAGGGCTCAAGCCCAGAGGTTGCTGCTGCCACCTGGCTCTGGCATTCTCACACCTTCTGGAAGAATTCCAGCTGTAATGATGGCAGCTGCTCATAGAAAACCTGGGGCAGGCCGGCTCAAGGCGAGTCAGGCCAGGCAGCTGCAGGACTTAGCATCTTCCCACCTGGCCTGAGCAGCCTGGAAACTGCATCCGCCTTCACGCAGCTGACACCAGCCAGCTGTCCCCGAGGATGTGGGATGCAGTGAGGCCAGAGGCACCCTCAGGACAGGAGGGGCACGAGGCGCAGGAGGCCATGAGGCTGCTGAGTGGAGGCGAGAGGGACCCAGGACACGAGTGGCTCCGTGCAGGGGGGCTGAGGGTGAGGTGGGGCAGGGGGCGGAGTCTGTGGGTGAGGTGGGGCAGGTGGCGGGGGGGCTGTGGGCGGGGCAGGGGGCGGGGTGGGGGAAAGGGGGCAGGGGGCGGGGGGCTGTGGGTGAGGTGGGGAAGGGGGCGGGGCAGGGCTCTTCTCCAGAAGTGGACACTGTGACATCCACCGGGGGAGGAGACATGGCAAATCCAGGTCTGAAAGGAGCCCCAGGCCAGGCACCGTGGCTCACACCTGTAATCCTGACACTTTGGGAGACTGAGGCAGGTGAATCACTTGAGCCCAGGAGTTTGAGACCAGCCTGGGCAACACAGGGAGACCCCATTTCTAGAAATAGTAGAAAGATTAGCTGGGCATCGTGGTGCCCGCCTGTGGTCCCAGCTTCAAGGGAAGGTGTGGAGGGAGGAGTCCTCACGCCCAGAAACTGCAGTAAGCTGAGATGGCACCACTGCACTCCAGCCTGGGTGACAGAGACTCTGTCTCAAGAAAAACAAAAGAAAAGAAAAAGGAGGTTCACTTCCTCACAAACCAGCGGAGCAAGGATCAGGGCTGAGCCATTCTCTCTGGCCTTCTCAGGGATCAAGAAAGGGAGCGGGGCCAGCATTGCCAACCCTCAGCCCCGGGTCCAGCTCCCTTCAGGGGTGGGGGGACCCTAGACCCATCCTCCTGGGAGGGGCTCCTTCACGGCAGCCCACCCCACCCACCACGCCTGGTCCTGGACACGTGCACCCTGTGAAACCCTCACCTCCAACTCCCTAAGGGCCGGCAGCTTTCTAGCAGGGCACCTGGCAGGAGTCCGGGAAGGCAGGGTCCGGGAAGGCAGGGTCCGGGAAGGCTGGGTCCGGGAAGGCAGGGTCCGGGAAGGCAGAGTCCGGGAAGGCAAGGTTCGGGAAGGCTGGGTCCAGGAAGACTGGGGTCCGGGAAGGCAGAGTCCGGGAAGGCTGGGGTCCGGGAAGGCTGGGTCCGGGAAGGCTGGGTCCAGGAAGACTGGGGTCCGGGAAGGCAGAGTCCGGGAAGGCTGGGGTCCGGGAAGGCTGGGTCCGGGAAGGCTGGGGTCCGGGAAGACTGGGGTCCGGGAAGACTGGGGTCCGGGAAGACTGGGGTCCGGGAAGGCAGGGTCCGGGAAGACTGGGGTCTGGGAAGGCAGAGTCCAGGAAGACTGGGGTCCGGGAAGACTGGGGTCCGGGAAGGCAGGGTCCGGGAAGGCTGGGTCCGGGAAGGCAGAGTCCGGGAAGGCTGGGTCCGGGAAGGCAGGGTCCGGGAAGGCTGGGGTCCGTGGGTACGGGCAGGGTCCGTGGGGATGGGCAGGGTCTGTGGGGACGGGCAGGGTGTCCCACACGATGCAGCCTGTCCTCATATGGGGACTCTGAGCTCTGAGACTCCCTATGTGAGATGTTTGGGTGCAGAGCTGTGAAGACACAGAAGGAAACGTTGCCATCTGCACCAGGCTCCCCACCGTTGGTGGCCCTGTTTTCCGTGGCCCTGTGGCCTGTGGCCCTGTCTGGCGAGGCCACACCACATTCATGTGGACAAGCACCATGAGCTCCGGGTCAGATGAGAACACTGTTTCCTCCAACCTGACTGCCTCTTTGCCTGGCAGTGTCTGAGCCAGCATCCAGCTGGCCTCGGTGAGGATGACACCAGCATCCCCTTGACCCTCCAAGGTCTCCTGTGACATTGCCCCAGAGGCTTTTGCTGTGGGGCCGTCCAGTTTATGTGGAGTGACCTGCACCCTGAGCACAGCCCAACAGTTGGCCACACCTTGGGGGCCCGAGGGGCTGAGTTCTACCCAGAGCGGCTGGAGGCTCACAAGGGACTTTTCCCACCTTGGAGGGAGCCAAGTTCCCCTGGGGGGCAGGTGGGCTGCTCAGCTCTGAAAGACCTCAGTGCCGTGGAGCTGCGCTCTGGAGGAAGGGTACTGAGCTGATTCCCTGACAGTGACTGTAATAAAGATGGCTAAATAGAGCATATTAGCACATTTTTAAACATTTATCAAAGCGAGCCCTGGCAGACATCCTGAAAATGTAATTTTCCCTCTCACTGAGCGTGTCATCAATCCCGGGCCACGGCCGGAGCTGGGTCGCAAGGGAGATGGCGGCTCCACGGCTCCCCGATGCTGACAGAGATCGCTGTCCCCTGCAGCTCCTCGAACCCCTGAGAGAAATTTGAGGGGGAGCTTTGGCAGCTCTCTAAACACCTCCAGCTCAACTGGAGCCCTCTGAAGTCAAAGTGAAATCTTCCGTCCGGGTTCAGGACGGGGAAGCGTGCTGTCCAGCTCTGCGGCGGGCAGGGGACAAAGCCTGGATGTCAGCATCCTTGAGACCGGCCTGGACGGATGCCCCCCTGCCTGGACACCCCTTGAATGGACATTCCTGTGCCTGGACACCCCCTTGCCTGGATGCCCCTGTGTCTGGACGCCCTCCTGCCTGAAAGCTTCCCTGCCTGGATGCCCTCCTGCCTGGAAACTTCTCTGCCTGGACACCTCTGTGCCTGGAAGCTCCCCCGGGCCGGGACACTGCACTGCACTGAGTTCTGGGCCACATGTCATGCGCACTGACCCTGTGACCCTGGAGCCCAGACACCTTGGAGAGGCCTGGGGAAGGTCAGGTTTGGCCCAAGGAGCAGGCATGAGGCTGCAGCGTCGCAGAACTCCTCCACTCAGAGACCTGGTGGGAAGTCACGGCCCACGCTCACGTGGGCGTTGACCAACACAGCTGACCGTCCCCCGGGTGCTGTCCAGGCTGCCCCACCTGCCCTGAGGTCTCCTTGGCCAGTGGGTGGGTTGGGGAGGTGGAGCTGGATGACCTGAGGGAGTCTGGGGTCAGGGACAGCAGCCAGGCGGTGGGGGCTGTGACCTTCCTTGTGAACGTGGGGACTGGAGACCCCCAGGCCCCCTGCTTCCAAGCTGTATCCCCTGCAGCCCCCTTCCCCACCCCCCAGCTCCCCTCCCCTGCCTCCCCTCCCTGGGGCCTGAAGCTGAACCCCACAGCAGCATCCTAACACCACCCTGTCCCAGGGACTGGGGCCTTATGCCTGCCCCGTCCACCACAGCACAACACAGGGACTCACCCTGCCTCGGGTGGAGGTGGGCGCTGTCCAGCAGGGTGGAGGCATGAACGGGCCGGAGCCACCTTGATCCCAGGCAGGACCTGGGTGCACACGGGGAGCCTCATCCTGAGGCCCCTGGGAGTTGGGGTCAGTCATCGTAGGCGCTGACCTCCAGTCGTCCTTCTCAGGCGCCTCTCCGGAGAAAGCCCATCTGAGTATTCGGCCACAAGCTCCTCGGTAGGGAAGAGCTCCCGCTCCCAGCTCCCGGCTTCTCTAAGCCCAGATGAGACACAGAAGCTCATTTTATTCAAATGCAAACTTTTAATGGATGAAATTCTTCAACAGTGACTTTTTGGCTTTTCATAATGAGAAAAAGATATGTTCTCTCCTGGCAATGTTCTAAAATTTTGCCATGAGACAGCCTTAGAGCCTCAGAATCTGAGGCCGGGGGAGGCTGAGCCATCGTCACACCCAAGGCCAAGGCTGCACACAGGAGGGGCCCAGGATGGGAAAGCCCGGCCCCCCTTTCCCACTGAACTTTCAGGGCGGTCAGTGGAAGGATGGCGGGAAATGGGGGCAGCAGGGGAGGGACGGGCAGCTCAGCTGGACAGTCAGGTCCCCGCTGGCCCAGAGGGAGGCTGCAGCCCGACAGGGCTGGAAAGGCACTGCCCCGGATCTGATCTCACCAGGCCACGGCAGCCACGCTTGGCTGTGCAGGGTGGCGCCTCCCCTGTGCTGGCTGGAAACACCCGTTTGTCAGAACAACTCACAATTGGGCCTGGCCCTGGATCTTGCCTTCCCTGCCCCCATGTCTCTTTGTCCTCCAGGCAGGGGCCCCTCGTTCTGACCGCAGGGCATCTGGCTGTCCCTCAGGCCACCAGCTCACTGCTCCCCAGCTCCTGATCTGCCCCCACCCCATGGCCCTGTCCAGGGTTTGCTGTCCCTCACACTGTCAGGTCACTGCTCCCCAGCTCCTGGTCTGCTCCTGCTCCGTGGTCCTGTCCCGGATTTGTGAAATCATCACAGACCGATGACTCGGAATCAGATCAAGATTCATCATGTCCTGTGTCCCTTGCTCTCTGAGTGGCCTGGGGGTGAACACATGAACCTCTTAAGGCCTCAGAAATGTGGGGAGAAGACATCAGCTGTGACACGAGGAGTCAAGCCGTGGACTGAGGACACGGGGCTGGTCCACCCCCAGACACTGAGGACACGGGGCTGGTCCACGCCGAGACACTGAGGACACGGGGCTGGTCCACGCCCAGACACTGAGGACACGGGGCTCGTCCACGCCCAGACACTGAGGACACGGGGCTCGTCCACACCCAGACACTGAGGACACGGGGCTCGTCCACGTCCAGACACTGAGGACACGGGGCTCGTCCACGCCCAGACACTGAGGACAGAGGACACGGGGCTCGTCCACGCCCAGACACTGAGGACACGGGGCTCGTCCACGCCCAGACACTGAGGACACGGGGCTCGTCCACGCCCAGACACTGAGGACACGGGGCTCGTCCATGCCCAGACACTGAGGACACGGGGCTGGTCCACGCCGAGATACTGAGGACACGGGGCTGGTCCATGCCCAGACACTGAGGTGCCCTGAGCTGTGGTAACACCCACCTTCCTGCTGCTCAGAAAACACATGAAAGCTTCCTCTCTGCATGCAGCCCTGTCCTGCTCACCTGGAGCTCCAGGCCTGGCCCTGGTAGCCAATATCCAAGGTCCGCTCACTCAGAAACTACATTCAGCTGCCCTCTGGGAGGAGCAAGACGATCACAATGTGTGCGTGCATGTGTGTGAGTGCAGGTGAGTGTGTGTACATGCATGTGAACGTGTGCATGCGTGTGTGTGCATGTGTGTGCACATGTGTGCACGTGGGTGAGTGCAGGTGACTGCATGTGAGTGTATGTGTGCATACGTGTGTGCATGTGTGCATGAGTGTGCATGTGAATGTGTGTGCACATGTGTGCATGTGTGTGCCTGTGTGTGCCTTCTGTGCATGCGTGTGTGCATGTGTGAGTGTGCACAGCGGGTGTGCATGTGACTCCTGTGAGTGTGTACAGCGGGTGTGCATGTGACTCCTGTGAGTGTGTACAGCGGGTGTGCATGTGACTCCTGTGAGTGTGCACAGCGGGTGTGCACAGCGGGTGTGCATGTGACTCCTCTCCTCCCCAAGACAGAAAGTCCCCACAGGCTCCACAGGAAAGCGCCTCGCTGCACCCCACCCGAGGATGGCCCCAAGGGACTTGGCGCCTGGCAGGTCTTCGCTTCCTGGAGCAATCGTACATGCCAGGACATTCTAGATTACTCTGCAGGGATGTGTTAAGCTTCAAAAGTAAAAGGAAGAAAAAGCCGCAGGGCACAGTGGGGCATTCGCTGTTCTTTTAAGCAGGAGTCTCTTGAAAGATTCCCGCCAGGCGGGCACAGTCGCCCATGCGTGGTCTCCAGCCTTGGTGCTCAGCGCAGCCACCCGGGTTCTGCCCTCCTGACTTCCTGGAGCTGTCTCCTGCATGTCCAGCCTGCTTGGGCGTTATCTTGAGGAGTGAAATTCAAACTCCAATGACAGCCGCCCGGGGGCCAGCTGGGGCTGCTCAGGTGGTTCTCACAGCAAGTCCCTTCCATGACCTGCTCCACCGCCAAAGGCTCTCGGACCTCGGAACAGGGGCGTCTGCTCTCCCCCGCCCATAGCGTAGCCCCCATGCTGGTGGTCCTGGGCCCCCGAACGAGGAAAACAGCTCCTTCACCTGATTGTAACTCCATGCCTGGCACTCTCAGCAGCATGAGGCCTCTTCAGAACCGGCGGAGCACTTAATTGAATCTGCTCCCAAACTGCCAGCTAAATGTGCACTAATTAAAGTTGCCATTGAAGTGAAGACGCAATTCCATGCGTCGAGGTCCGTGCCACGGTGGCCTATGAGGTGCATCCCAATCGGGGACTCGGAGGCTCCTCCTGCACCTCCCGCCCTGTCCCGTCTCCCAGCTGAGTCACTGGACTCTTCAAAGCTCTATTCATGTCAGAGATAAATTAGCTCTTTTTTTTTTTTTTTTGGTTTTGCTTTTTTCATGGGAGGAGAGCATCTTCAAATGAAAACTGCTTTAGCAAATTAAGTTCAAATCAAGGAATGAAGCTTGAAATTAATTTTTTAAAAAGCCTTCCATGCATTATTGTTCAGTGCCCAGGCTAACGGAATGCAGGGGGCACCGCACGAGGCTGATTTGGGGCTGGCTCAGGAATCGGTCACCAGGAAGGGGGCAGCTCCAGCAAACTGGAGCTTCTGTTGTTCCCTGGAGAAGAAGTCTGGAGGGCTCGGCTCACCTCAGAGACCAGTGGCTGGGAAAGCCCCAAAGCGAGGGTTTGGTTGGATCAAGGAGTCACAGATTTGAGAACGATGCAACTATTTCCGTGTCGAAAGCACAGAGATGGTTTTCTCCTTCAGAGCTCGAGATCCCAAAGGAATTGACCAGGGCGTCCTGGGCAGAGTTGGGCAGTTCTTGGGGAGCAGCTGTCACCACCCAAGAGTCTCAGTGTCCCCCCGATGTGTCCTCCCAGGCGTCCCCCCAGGCATCCTTTCCAGGTGCCCCCGCAGGTGTCCCCTCCAGTCACACCTTTCCGGAAGCCTCCCCACGCAGGAACACAGGGAAGCACGATCCGCTGAGGCCTGTGTGCATCGCTCCGGGTCTCTGTCAGTTCTGAATTTTGATTATTTTCTACTCAGGGCCTCAGAAGCCACCTTGTGATGCTGCCTTCCTGCAGCTAGCTCTGGCCAGCCCCTACCTCGGCTCTGACGTGGTCCACACCTGGAGTCCTTCGGGATAGAGCCTGCCCAGTGCACACCCAGCCCTCGGGCCCCCACTGCCCACTGTCAGGACCGGGGTCTGGACGCCTGGCCACAGCTCCAGGACCGCAGGGCCCAGCACCCCCCACCCCCGGCCCATGGGAGGCTCTCAGATTCTGACGCGCGACCAGCATGTGGCCTCCTGCACCCGAAGTAACGTCCTCTCCCTGCAGAGGCCGACCGCGCACTTCAGCCGCCCCCCTCCAGTGTCACCGGCCAACAGCGCCGGCAGCACGGCTCCATCCGTGCGTGTGCCCGGATCCTGCCTGCACGTAGCCCCATCAGCTATGTCTCAGGCTTCTCAGGGTGCGGCTGTGCGAGCGGCGGCCTCTGAACACACCGTGGCCCCTGCCTGTCAGTGCAGAACCGACTCTAGAGACTGTGATGCTGATGTTGATATTTATCGACGGGGCCATCTGTCAGTGACATCACGCCATCCGCAGCAGCGACATCTTCCCGGTGTGGCCTCTGTCACTCAGTGAGGCCTTTTGCACACAGGACGGAAGCGTCAGCTCCAGCTGCGAGATGCGTTTGAACCCCCAGCGGGGAGCACAGACCCGGGGGCCTGTTTCTGCCTTGTCCCTCCCTGGCCTGCTCAAGGCCACCCTGCACCCAGCCACTGGCTCTGTTCGGTTGTTTCTAACATCGGGCAAATGATTAAGAGGCCACTCACGTGTGGACAGGAGAGAGGAAGGAGCTCACTAGGGCCAGAGCGGGAACTTTCTTCTCTAAGTTCCGAATATCGACTGCACACCAGGAAGCCCGAGCTGAGACGGTTCCTGATTCAGCTCAGAGGCAGCAGGGACTGGGCTCCTGCCCCGTGACCCGGGCTCAGAGTGCAGGCATCTGAAGTGCTCTTGGCAGCTGCTGGGAATCCCACCCTGCACCGCACGACCTGTGCCCCCCATAGAGGTGCTGCTGGCGCAGAGCTGGCAGCAGAGAGGCCCCGGCCTCCACAGGGGCCCAGGCTCCAGATTGCAGGTCCCACCTGCAGGTGCAGCTCTGTGGCCTGGAGGGTGGAGGCAGCAGGAGGAAGCCGTGGGACACGTGGGCTTGGACCTCACCCCCGCCAACCCCACCAGGGACACAGAGCCTCCCTGTGTCCTGAAAATGCAAAAGCTCTGCCGTTCACATTCCCGTCTTCACAGCAGCTTAAATACTCCTGAACATGTCTATTTGTCCTTTCTCATCATCCATTGATGTGGTGGTTTCCTCCAGTTCTGACTGACAAGAAACAGGCCCTTCCCCAGCTGCTTTCCCGGAACAGCAGGCAGAGGAGGGGAGGACACCACTGCCCACCTCCCTCAGCCGGATGCTCCTGGGTGCAGGGCATGGGGTGAGAGAGAACAGGACCCCCGGTGTCAAATGTGTGAGCAGAGAGGGGACAGCGGGGTCCAGAGGAGCAAGGGGCATCCACAGAGAGTGGGTCACACAGGAAGAAGACGGGGCCATGCCTGCGACAGACACCCCACCCCGGAGCTTGCTCCACAGACCCTAGGCTTTCCACAGCTCCGCAGCCCTGACCCCGCACCCCACCCGGGACCCCCACACCCCACCCGGGACCCCCACCCCACCTGGGACCCACAACCCACCCAGGCAGGGAGCAGCAGCCATGGAGCCAAGCCCCCAGGCCCTCATCACCACGCGCTGAAGCCCGTCTCCTGTAACCCAGGGCCTGGACTCACATGGGACTGCAGCAGGAAAGAGGAGCATTCTCTCTCCTGTCTCCCCAGTTCTACCCAGCGTGAGAACCTCCGTGTCCACCTCCCAAAGCAGATCCAGAGTCTGTTGGTTTCCTCTGCGCCGGGAATGCCAGTGTCCAGCCTCTTCCTGGGAGGCGTGGAGCAGATGCTCATTCACAGGGCTCTGCTGTACAAACGCACGTGGTTGTGAAGTTACCGGCTCTGCCCGCCGCCCGTCAGCCCCGTTCGTCCTTCTGAATCAATAGGCAAACCAGCTAACCCAGGGACTGACTGGGCCTTCATTCACCCCTGAGCTCCCTGGGGGCCGAGGGGAAGGGAGAAGCCAGCGTATTAACCTCAATGTACCCTGGAGAGACTTGTTCACGTCCTTCTTCCCTCGACTGATGGTGAGGGTCATGTTGGCCACAGCCACGGAGCAGCCCAGCTCCTCCAACACGGCGGACAGTGCCTGGCACAAAGGCCCTTCTGAGGCACCTCGGGCCGGCCCAGCCTGGCAGGGACCTTGCCCTACAGCAGGGGTGGGGGCCCTGCTGCAGGTTCCTCCTTGAGTCTCCGCCTCCACCGCCTTGCGGACCTACCAGCAGCACTGGTTCCAGGGTCTGGCCCGGACTCTCTTCTCCAGCTCTGGGTTCCTCTCCCGAGAGTCCTCTCGGTATAGGCTCTGCAAGCCCCAGAGGGGCCATGTGCAGTTTGGAGGGCCCTCAGCAGACCAGGAAGTGAGGACCCCACCATGGGCCCGCCTCCCGAGGCTGCACCTCCCAGCTCAGTGCCCGTTGGCGCTGGGAGAGGCCTGGCCCCATCCACGATCTCCCCAAGCCAGCAGGGCTAGGGAGGGTGGCTGAGCCCCAGCTCCAGGAAACCGGCCCTGGGTGGATGGGTGGTCCCAAAGGCCAGCCATGCTGCAGAGGCTTAGCTGCCCTCCCTGGCCATTCCTGGAGACCCTTTCAGCCCAGCTTCCGGGGCCGTGATGGCTCGGAGAGATCGTGGATGGGGCAGGGCCCCTCCCAGCACCAGTGGGCACAGTTTCAGGGCATGGGTGAGGCAGTCAGCGCTCCCGAGCAGCTCTCAGGGCCTCTGTCAACAGAGCTGCCCACCCCCGCCACATGAAATGAGGGAGTTCCCATCTATGCAAAGGGCCCTAAGCCCCCACCTCCACACCAGCGGGCAGCTGTGAGCCTCAGGTGGACAGGAAGCGGGGCTGGCACTCCCAGTTCAATCTGGTCTAAGTCCCCAGAGAACAAAAACTTGATGGACAGATTTACAAGGACACGATGCGCTTGCTGTGGGGCCAGGGCTGTTGGCCAGACCGAGGGCCTGGCCCCCGAGGCAGGGAGGGCGGTGGCTCTGGGTGAGGGAGGTCCCCACTGACAGCTGCTCCGCAGGACGGGCGGGGCCGGGCTGCAGGTTCCCTCCCCAGCCTGGAGCCGGCTGCTGGGCTGGGACTTTCTGCCACCCAATGCTTTCTGATGAGGAGGAGGGCAGGGGGCAGATGCTTGGAGCTGGAAAGGCAGCAGCCTTGCCAGGTTGCAGGCCTCCCCCATATGCTTTTATCAGGCTGGACGGCAATTCAGCTGGGGTCCCGGTGCTGGTGTCTGAATTCCTGCACTGATGTGGGGTCCCGGGCACTGGTGTCAGGATTCCTGTCCTGATGTGGGGTCCCAGGCTCTGGTGTCAGGATTCCTGTCCTGATGTGGGGGTCCCAGGCACTGGTGTCTGAATCCCCGCACTGATGTGGGGTCCCGGGGGCTGGTGTCAGGATTCCTGTCCTGATGTGGGGTCCCAGGCACTGGTGTCTGGATTCCTGTCCTGATGTGCTGTCCTGGGCACTGGCATCTGGATCCCTGCACTGCCTCTGGGACCAGGCTCAGCAGCTCCGTGGCTCCGTTCTACAGGCTCAGCAGCTCCGTGGCTCCGTTCTACAGGTTCAGCAGCTCCGTGGCTCTGTTCTACAGGCTCAGCAGCTCCGTGGCTCCATTCTAGGGCACAGAACACCAAGCCCCTTCCACGTTCGTTTGTCCTCTCCGGACTCACAGCGGTGGCCCCGCATCAACACTGACCACGGAAGTCCAGCAGGCCTGGAAACAGGGATGGGTGGGGATGCGGGTCCTGCTGGGAGGTTGGCCGCCTCACTGTGCTGACTCCAGCACCGAGGTCAGAGTAAGTTATCTCCTCATTCAAATGCAGATTTCACGTGGAACCAAATCATGTTCCTCTTAAGAAATTGCCAGCCTAATAGTGCATGCTAAATTAGAGCAAGATTATTCCAGGTTATTTGAAATCACTTTCTCCATCACGGTTTTCAGAGGAAAAGAGGAAAGCTGACGAGAGCCCTGCCCAGCCCTGAAGTGTGTTCCCGTGTGGCAGGACCTGCGACTAAAATCTAACCGCTGGGCTTCCCAGGACGGAGCACTGAGTCCCCCAGGCTACAGACAGAGGCCCAGCAGCTCCCTGAGGAGGCCTCCTTGTTGGAGGCCCAACCAGGACACACGCTGTATTCATCCATTTCACACTGAGACCAGCCTACCCGCCCCCAGGACACACTCTGTATTCGTCCGTTCTCACACCAAGACCACCCTGCCCCAACCAGGACACACTCTGTATTCGTCCGTTCTCACACCGAGACCACCCTGCCCCAACCAGGACACATGCTGTATTTGTCCGTTCTCACACTGCTATAAGAAATACCCAAGACTGGGTAATTTATAAAGGAAAGAGGTGTAATTGACTCACAGTTCTGCAGGGCTGGGGAGGCCTCAGGAAATTCAGTCATGGCAGTAGGTGCCTCTTCACAGGGTGGCAGGAGACAAAACGAGAACCAGCCGGGGAAATGCCAGACGCGTATAAAACCATCAGCTCTCATGAGACTCACTCACCATGGTGAGAACAGCATAGGGGAGACCATCCCCACAATTCAATGACCTCCACCTGGGTTCTCCCTTGACACGTGTGGATTATTATAATACAATTCCACGTAAGGTTTGGGTGGGGACACAGAGCCAAACCGTATCACACGCTCTGCCCCCAACCTGCTGCCTGAGAGCCCCGGTTGCTGGAGCAGGCGGGCCCAGCCGCTGGTGCTGTGTCTTGGGGGTGTCAGACAGGAGCTGGGGTTCTCTCCCGGCCAGCCTGGGGCTGTGCATTTACACATCAGGCTCCCGGTGGGCAAGGCAGCTCATGGGGGTGCCACATCGCGGAGAACCTGTGTGATATTGGGCACACCGCTCCCCCAGGAGCATCCGAGGCCAGTGTCCTGGGCCTGCCATTCTAGCTGCCTTGGGGGCCTCACCAGCACCCAGCTCCTCCCCACTCAGGTGGGAAGCTGCCAGCAGCGTGGGGCCCTTTCCTCTCCTGAGATGTGGTGGGCAGAGCCAGACGCGCCCTCAGCCCTCAGGCTGGAGGGTCTGGTTTCTGCCTCTGCTTTAAACCCCAGCCCAGCACCTAACGATCCAGATCAAGACCCTGCCTGGAGCCACCAGGGGCCCATTTGCAGCACACATTCTAGGCCCCACCCCAGCCTTGCAGAAGCAGCTGCCAAGGAAGGGCCCCAGGAATCTGCATGGCTGACAGCCCCTCCCACCTTCAGAGACCCCCAAAAAACTTGAGGTGTTACCCAGCCTTGAGGTCACCTGGCTGCCTCCTTCTAACTGTTTGAAGCATGTTGTGTCAGAGAGGAGAGAGGTGTCACCCTGGGCTGTGGTCCCAGCTCGTCATGACCCCGTGACCCCACACAGGACCCAGCCATGACCTCATGACCCGTGAGCAGACCTGGGCCCAGCCATGAACCCCAGGGCCTTGCACAGGCAGATGAATCAGGGAAGGCAGCTCATGCTTGGGACCTGACTCGAGCATCCAGCCTTGGGGTTATTTGCCCCAGCACAGGGGAGCAGATGGGCTCTCAGATGGGTGGATGGGGTCTCAGGTGGGCAGATGGGGTCACAAATAAACAGATGAGATCATGGATGAACTAATGAGATCTCAGATGGGCAGATGGTGTCTAAGATGAGCAAATGGGGTCAGAGATGAGCTGATAGGATGTGCAGATGTGCAGATGGGGTCATGGATGAGCTGATGAGATCTCAGATGGGCAGATGGGATCTCAGATGAACAGATAGGGTCACAGATGAACTGATGGGATCTCAGATGAACAGATGGAGTCACGGATGAGCTTATGGGATCTCAGATGGGCAGATGGGGTCACAGAGGAGCAGATGGGATCTCCGATGAACAGATGGGGACATGGATGAGCTGATGGGATCTCAGATGAACAGATGGGGACATGGATGAGCTGATGGGATCTCAGATGGGCAGATGGGGTCACAGAGGAGCAGATGGGATCTCAGATTAACAGATGGGGACACGGATGAGTTGATGGGATCTCCGATGAACAGATGGGGACATGGATGAGTTGATGGGATCTCAGACGGGCAGATGGGGACACGGATGAGCTGGTAGGATCTCATATGAACAGATGGGGACACGGATGAGCTGATGGGATCTCAGATGAACACATGGGGACACGGATGAGCTGATGGGATCTCAGATGAACAGATAGAGTCACGGATGAGCTTATGGGATCTCCGATGAACAGATGGGGACACGGATGAGTTGATGGGATCTCAGATGAACAGATAGAGTCACGGATGAGTTTATGGGATCTCCGATGAACAGATGGGGACATGGATGAGCTGATGGGATCTCAGATGAACACATGGGGACACGGATGAGCTGATGGGATCTCAGATTAACAGATGGGGACACGGATGAGCTGATGGGATCTCAGATTAACAGATGGGGACACGGATGAGCTGATGGGATCTCAGATGAACAGATGGGGACACGGATGAGCTGATGGGATCTCAGATGGGCAGATGGGGACACGGATGAGCTGATGGGATCTCAGACGGGCAGATGGGGACACGGATGAGCTGATGGGATCTCACATGGGCAGATGGGGACATGGATGAGCTGATGGGATCTCAGATGAACAGATGGGGACACGGATGAGCTGATGGGATCTCAGATGGGCAGATGGGGACATGGATGAGCTGATGGGATCTCACACGGGCAGATGGGGACATGGATGAGCTGATGGGATCTCAGATGAACAGATGGGGACACGGATGAGCTGATGGGATCTCAGATGGGCAGATGGGGGCATGGATGAGCTGATGGGATCTCACATGGGCAGATGGGGATATGGGTGAGCTGATGGGATCTCACACGGGCAGATGGGGACACGGATGAGCTGATGGGATCTCAGATGGGCAGATGGGGACACGGATGAGCTGATGGGATCTCAGATGGGCAGATGGGGACATGGATGAGCTGATGGGATCTCAGACGGGCAGATGGGGACATGGATGAGCTGATGGGATCTCAGATTAACAGATGGGGACACAGATGAGCTGATGAGATCACAGATGAACTGATGAGATCTCAGATGAGTTGATGGGATCTCAGATGAACAGATGGGGTCACAGATGAGCTAATGGGATCTCAGTGGTCAGTCTCAGATGAACAGATGGAGTGGGATGGACATATGAGTTCTCAGATGAGGTCTCAGATGAACAGACGAGTGTCAAGTGGGCCGACTGGGTCACTGATGGGCAGATGGGATCACGGGTGAACAGTGGGCTCTCGCGTTGGTATATGGGGTTATGAATGAGCAGATGGGGTTTTAACTGGACAGATGGGATCACAGATGACAAATGGGTTCTCAGATGAACAGATGGTATCTCAGATAAACAGATGAAGTCATAGATGACAGATCGGGGGGTCACATGGGCAGATGGGTTCTTGGACAGACAGATAGGGTCTCAAATGGACAGATGGCGTCTCAGATGAACAGACGGGATCTCAGGTGGACAGAGAGGACCAGGAATGGGCACTGAGGCTTCAGATGAGCAGATGGAGTCTTTGGTGCACAGATGTGGTCACTCATGGCTTAATGGGGTCTCAGGTAGGCAGATGGAATCTTGGAGGGACATGTGGAGTCATATATGAACAAATGGGTGAGATGATCGGATGGGTTTTCAGAAAGATGTGGTGTCAGATAGGGAGACAGCATCTTGAATAGACAGATGGGGTTTTGGATGGACAGATGGGGTCTCAGATGGAGCTTCCCACAGCCACACACCCCACGGTCACATTAATGACGCAAGAGTCTGATTTATTCCCGACGCCGCAGAGAGGGCACGCTGAGCGTCTGTGAGGAGAAAGGTTTCTGCTGCTCACCTGGCTTCTAGCACCTGGACAAGTCCACAGAGAGGTTGACCTTGGTCCCGTGTTCCCAAGCAACAGCCACACGGCTAAGCACTGGAATCCTTTTCAGACCTTCAGTCCTGACCGCGTGTGCACAGCAGGTGTAGCTTCCTGAGGAAGCCTCCTGGGGTTGGGGGTAAGCAGGGCAGGGCAGAAGCAGGAAACCTCCCCTCTGCCCTGGGCCTTTGCTGTGACTCCCTGGATCTCCCTGGTTTCTCTTTTTTCCTTTCTTTTCTTTTTGTTTGTTTTGTTTTGTTTTGTTTTTGTGTTTGTTTGTTTGAGACAGAGTCTTGCTCTGTTGCTCAGGATGGAGTGCGATGGCGCAATCTCGGCTCCCTGCAACCTCCACCTCCTGGGTTCAAGCAATTCTGCCTCAGCCTCCCAAGTAGCTGGGATTACAGGTGCCCATCACCACACCCAGCTAATTTTTTATATTTTTAGTAGAGATGGGGTTTCACCATGTTGGCCAGGCTGGTCTCAAACTCCTGAACTCAGGTGATCCACCTGCCTCGGCCCCCCAAAGTGCTGGGATTACAGGCGTGAGCCACCGTGCACTGCCAGGGTCTCCCCGGTTTCTAAGTGCCCCCAGGACAGGCTGTGGTCTCCTGTGCTGGCATGTGGGGGACAGCATTTGCTGTGCATCTCTGTATAATCCTCATAGAAACTGCTTTTTGTGCAGTGAGACCTCCTGGGAGAGGACCTGCCACTCCTGAATGACCTCACTGAGGAAACAAGAGGCCCCTGCAGGAATGTGGAGCTGAGAGCTGCCACGATGTGGCTTCCTGAGGGCTGAGGGCACCGTCCGGCCTATGTAATTAAGCCAGGAGGCTAAAGGAGAGACTGAGAAGCCAGGATGGCATCTTCCATGGCTGGGCAGGCTCAGCTGCTGTGGCCAAGGGACAGCAAGGCTGGCCCCATGCAGGCAGGTCCAGGCCCTCTCAGAGGGAGGGGAGTGGATGGGGTTCTGGAGAGTGGGGTGAGAGGGGTCTGGGAACAGTGGTGAGTAGAGGGTCTGCATCCAGCTTGGGAGGTGAGCTGGCCACACAGGACCTGTGGGTGCAAGTGCTGTTGGAGCTGAGAGGGGCTGTGGTCTCCACGTCGAGCCACGAGGAGGCTCTCTGGCCTCCCCCACTGCGTGGGCCAAAGCCACACATGAGGCTCTTTGTTAGATGTAAGGGTCCTAGGAGCTTCCGAAAGCAGAATGGACGCTGGCCCCCAGGGCACAGGCCTGAGGCTGCAAGCTGCCCAGTGAGCTCTGGCCCCTCAGAGCCCCCCTGATAAGCACCGGCCGTCAGACCGGCAGACTCTCTCAGAGATGGCCTGGGCATAGCCTCACAGCTGGGGAGCCGGGGGACTGGGGGCCACAGGCCCAGGACCCAAGGTCATGAGAATGGCCCCCACAGAGAAGGCTATGTCGTGGGGACCCACTGCCCACACACCGGCCGTCCACAAGCTTGTCGCCCACACCAAGCCCCAGCACCTGTGCTGGAGACCAGGACACAGGAAAAGAGGATGGGAGAGAAGCCTGCAGAGGGTGGAGGGTGAGAACATCATCTGTCTCCATCTGTCTAGGACATCCTTGCAAAAGGTTTTCAGCTGAAAGGGCTAATTTAGAAGGAATAAAATAAATGATATCCACCTTGGTGAAAACCTTGTCCGAAATGATTTTCCACTGCCTTTGCACGTCACTTGGAGACTTTGAGGCCCGAGATGAAGGGAGGGGCAGCTGTCCAGGCCACATGGCCAAGAAACCTCTGGCCAGTCAGGAATCCATCACCCAGCGGCCACGGGTCCAAGGGGGCAGCCACGTGGCCACGGGTCACAGGCTCCCTTGCCGCTCTTTAGGAAAAGAGAAGATGGGAACAGAGCCAGGCCTCAGGGCGGGTGCCAGCCGCGTTCTGTGCTTCTTCCTGCACGTGCCTGGGGGCAGGGGGCACATCAGACATGAAGGGGAGAGTGGGTCTGGATGCCCAGTCACAGGGGACCCGGGGGGCAGCCCTTCCGGGGTGGGGCAGGCTCAGGCCCGAGGAGAGGAGTGGCCGTCATGGACATCCAGACAGTGCCAGGCTGCGGGGACTCCAGGGCATCGCCACAGACTCCTGGGGCCTGTGTGAGCCCAGGCTGTGCGCTTGCACCGGTGGACAACCCATCAGCTCAGGGCCTCCCTCCCAGGAGGCTGGCTTCACCCGCAAGTGGTGATGCCCTGTGGCAGGTGCAGAGGCAGGTGAGGAGGGCGGGAGGAGGAACCCCGGCAGGATGAGGCAGCCCCAGACCAACTGGAGGACAGCTTTGAAGGGCTGAGGTCAGCAGCGACCAGCGGGTGGAGGTGCAGTTCGGATGCAGGAGGGGCCGAGCATCAGGTGACCAGCACAGGGGCCCCACGGCCCCTTCCAACCTGGAGCATTGAGCAGAGGACGGAGCAGGTGATTTCACCCCAACCCATGCCCTTCACAGGGAGGAGGGCAGGGCAGGTGTGCACTTCCTGGAGAGGAGGGCAAGGCTGAGTGAGTGCAAATCCCCCTCCACCCCGACAGGCTCCTCCCTGGCTCCCAACTGTGGGCTGTGCCTTGATTTTGACTTTGTTTATCCAGGGCCTGGGAAGAGCGACTTTTAGTCCTATTCATCAGGAATCACTCAAGGCACTTTCTGAGAAATGGTGTATCAGGAGATACATTTTCTGTGTCCTTACAAGTCACACAGTCCTCGTTCTGCCACAAACTTAACGGATTGGTTCTCAGAACCTCATGTCCCTAGATAAGAAGCCAGGCTCTGGTGCCTATGGCCCCAGGGCAGGTGAGAGTATGTGCAGGTGAGGGACCGGGCAGGTGAGGGGCCCCGCAGGTGAGGGTATGTGCAGGTGAGGGACCGGGCAGGTGAGGGTATGTGCAGGTGAGGGGCCCCACAGGTGAGGGTATGTGCAGGTGAGGGACCGGGCAGGTGAGGGTATGTGCAGGTGAGGGACCGGGCAGGTGAGGGTATGTGCAGGTGAGGGACCGGGCAGGTGAGGGTATGTGCAGGTGAGGGGTCCCACAGGTGAGGGTATGTGCAGGTGAGGGACCGGGCAGGTGAGGGTATGTGTAGGTGAGGGACCGGGCAGGTGAGGGTATGTGCAGGTGAGGGACCAGGCAGGTGAGGGTATGTGCAGGTGAGGGACCAGGCAGGTGAGGGGCCCCGCAGGTGAGAGTATGTGCAGGTGAGGGACCGGGCAGATGAGGGTATGTGCAGGTGAGGGACCGGGCAGATGAGGGTATGTGCAAGTGAGGGACCAGGCAGGTGAGGGGCCCCGCAGGTGAGGGTATGTGCAGGTGAGGGGCCCCGCAGGTGAGGGTATGTGCAGGTGAGGGACCGGGCAGGTGAGAGTATGTGCAGGTGAGGGACTGGGCAGGTGAGGGTATGTGCAGGTGAGGGACCGGGCAGGTGAGAGTATGTGCAGGTGAGGGACTGGGCAGGTGAGGGTATGTGCAGGTGAGGGACCAGGCAGGTGAGGGGCCCCGCAGGTGAGAGTATGTGCAGGTGAGGGACCAGGCAGGTGAGGGTATGTGCAGGTGAGGGACCAGGCAGGTGAGGGGCCCCGCAGGTGAGAGTATGTGCAGGTGAGGGACCAGGCAGGTGAGGGTATGTGCAGGTGAGGGTTATGCTGGTAAGTGTGGGTGCCGGTGAGGGGCCCCGCAGGAGAGGGTATGTGCAGGTGAGGGACCAGGCAGGTGAGGGGCCTGTAGGTGAGGGTTCTGCCTGTGAGGATGGGTGCAGGTGAGGGACTGGGCAGGTGAGGGTATGTGCAGGTGAGAGGCCCCGCAGGTGAGGGTATGTGCAGGTGAGGGACCAGGCAGGTGAGGGGCCTGCAGGTGCTCCCTTGCCTCCTCTGGAGTCTCCTCTGCCCTTTGTGGTGGTGCCTGTGGGTTGGTGGTTTTCCTGGGGGGGGCTCTCCGTGCCCTTGGGTGTGGAAGTTCCCGTCCTCACTTCCTCCCTCCCCTCCGTTCCTTTGCTTGCCTGGGTGGTGGCCCCTGGGTCAGCCCTGCAGCGGCCTCGCCCTCTCCTTTCTGGGAATTTCCTGGGATTTCCTCCCAGCCCCTCCACAGGACGTTTCTCACTCCCACAGTTTAATTTTTGATTTCAGAGAGCTCCTTCTTTCTCTGACTTCTCTTTCCTGCTCACATCTTGGTTTTGGTTTGTGGTTCTAACATCATCCAACCCTCGTGCTCTTATGAAGGGTGTGGCTTCTGTGGGTTTTGTTTGCTTGGGGAAGGAGCTTCCTTTTGCCCCACCAAGCTCCTGTGTCTTCCATGCACCTTTTCTGCGTTTTGCCATCAGAGGCTGGACACTGCTGAAGCCAGCACTCCCGGGGTGCCCCTCCCGGCCTCCTCAGGGTGTGGGGCCTGCAGCCTTGACTGACACTGTCACCCCATCACCAGCCTTTTGGGGGATGGGAGGTGGAGGACTTTGATGTGTGTGGTCAGCCCTCCTCCCTCGTATATCATGGCTCTGTTAATATCATCAATTAAATTGCTGATTGAACTCAAAATGTCATCCAGCCTCACCCACTGCCTCTTTACCAGCCCTTTACACAGAAGGGCCACTCCTGCTCCTGTCACTTTGTGTCATCACCGTGGGATGTCCCAAGTCTTGTCTGGAGTCAGCAGCACCAGTTACCTTTATTTCCATTTCTTTTTCCTTTTCTTGAGTCAGGGTCTTGCTCTGTGGCCCAGGCTGGAGTGCAGTGTCACAATCTCAGCTCACTGCAGCCTCGACCTCCCACGCTCAAGTGATCCACCTGCCTCAGCCTCCTGAGTATAATTTTTTATGTTTTGTAGAGATGGGGACTTGCTATGCTGCCCACGCTGGTCTCAAGCTCCTGGACTCAAGTGTCCACCCACCTTGGCCTCCCAAACTGCTGGGGTTACAGGTGTGAGCCACCACGCCTGGCCTCCATTTCCATGTCTTTTCTTTTTATTTCTTCCCAAATGCTTAGTGGAATTTAAAGTGGGATTTACCTTTCCCTAAGATATAGAGCTCTCTCAGCCCCAGGTGAACATAGTGATTTTAAATTACCTGGGGAAAGTGGAGGGAGCTGGGATTTCTGTCCAGAGGGGCCGGACTCCCAGACTGTAGCCAGGGCTCTGCGCCTCCGCCTGTGTCCTTACCGTGTTGAGCACCTCCAGGTGCCGAGGGGGCAGGGCGGGGGGACTCCGCCCGAATTTGGCAGCTGCCCCCCCCCCCTCAGCCTGGGTCTCAGGGCCCTCCCTGAGGGACACGGGTCTGGGGGCATCCAGTCCACCCTGAGGGACTTCTGGTGGCTGCTGCCCACACACGCGGCCTCTGCCCGGATCTTTGCTCCTCATCCTGAAGGAACAATCCGGCTCTGTGTGTGTGGCCGGGGCCGGGGACCTGCTCGATTTTATGTGCAGGGAAACAGAGGTCTTCCAAAGTTACCTGCCCGCCGTGCCAGCTCACTTCCAGAGAAACAAACACACCACATTCACTTTCCATCTTTCACGCTACACTTTGCAGTAAAGACACCCCCCTAATGTACACGAGCTGGGGCTTCAAGGTCGTTCCTCCGCCCCAGGCTCCTGGTCGCCGTCTACGTGGGCAGGTGGGCGGCCAGCCTGGGTGGCAGGAGGACCTCTCCCCAGCCTGACAGCCTGCGGTGCCCACCAAGCAGGAAATTAGGACTGGGAGCCAGGAGACACCCAGCAGTAACTTCCGGCAGGTTCACACCCGCCCCGCCCCAGTTGGGCCCAGTGCAGGGAGACTTGCACGGCCTCTTCGGAGACTCCCCATGCAACACCTTCGCGCAGACAGCAGGTGGGCTCAGCGGCGGATGGTTCTGGTGACTTCCAGATGAAAGAAAGCTCCACAGCTGGCACCAAACTGGCCGTTCCAGAGGCCCAGCAAGGCCACGGGTCAGGAGGGTGGGCAAGCAGGACCTCCGACGCCACTGCCTCAGGGAAACCCTCCCCATGAGCCCCAGGGATGGCTGCAGCTCCCAGTCTGCCCATCACTGGCCTCCCCGAGGGCCGAGGGCCAAGGGCTGGGCAGGGAGCCTCGCTGGGGAGCCCACAGGCGCCAAGAGAGTGCAGGCTTACCCTGCAGCCCAGACCAGCCTGCTGCAGGCTGGGGAGGGCCTGCCCCTTCGCTGAGGGTGGGACCACCTGTGGCCGGCTGGCCGGGTCTGCAACACAGGCCAAGGTCCTCGACCTCTGGGCACACTGACAGGGTGGTCCATGGCCGATCGAGTCACACTGCCTGCCTCTTGCTGGGCACGCCATGCGTGGCCCTGTCCCTGGGACTCCCAGCACAAAGCTGAGCCTGCCGCCCCTCTCAGCTGCCCCTAATGACCCCCAGTTGCCAGCCAGGTCAATCTCAAGCCCCCCAGCCAGCGCCCCAGGCCTCCACGGTTGGGTCAGGCCTTTCCCCTCCTCAAGTCTCATGACACCAGCCTCCCCTGTCAGTCCTGTGCCCTCCCAGCGGGGGCCACCCACAGGCCCCTACGCTTCCTGCCTCTGTGCCCTCCTAAGCCAGGTGAGGGCCCTGCAGGTGCTCCAGGCTCCACGCTCGTCTCCAGGCTCAGGCCCCTCGACCAGCCCCCCTGCCCGGCGTGCAGTGAGTGCACAGGTGATGTTCCGTGTTGGGGCAGCTGCGTGCTCCGTGCACAGGGGAAGACAAAGGCTCTCAGAAACAAAGCCCACGTCAGAGTCCAGCCTCACAGCTGAACCCCATTAAGAGCTCAGTCATCTCTGAAAGTTAAATATGCTGCTGCTTAAAAAATATTCCTATTCAGCTGTTTAGATTTAGGCACCAACAAAAGTTCTGCCCAAGAATGTTCTGTGGCTTGAGGTGGGCCACGCTCCCCTTCATGCTGAATCCTGAATCCGAGGCCTCCACTGCGACCCTCGCCTCCACCCGGCTGCCGGCTACAGAGACGGGGTTTCCTGCTGAAAGTCGAATGGCCCGCCACCTGGCCTCACCCCCTCCTCACAGACAGCAAGGTGGCCCCACTGGCCAGAGGGGCCTGTGGGCGGCTTGGCAGGGCCACTGAGCCTCTCTCTGCCTCACACTGTTTCTCTTCCAGCTTCCAGGCACCTGTCCTCATCCAGGAGCCCATTTGGAGGGGTGGGCCAGACCCTGATTTGGGGAGGGTTTTCCCACAGCCGTGGCTGCTGGGCTGGACTCATCATCAGCAGAGCTGCACCTTCGGCGTGCAGGTGGCTGGGGCTTCACGCTCCCCGTTTTTAGCCACCTGGCCCACAGGCAGAAGCATCAGACCTGGGCCTGCCCAGGGTCACCCTGGAGTGTCACATGAATGGGTCCCATGTCGCAGGCCCTCCTGGGGGTGGAACCCATCCCCGTGGCGGCCCCTTTTCCATTGCTGTGTGGCACTCCCCATGTGCGTACGCCCCAAAGCATTCATTCCAACACTGAGCATTCAGGTCACTTCCAAATGTTGGCTTTTAGGAAAAATACTGATAAGAACATTCATGTCCCTTTCCTTAGCAGACATACGTACTCATTTTTCTTGGGTGATTTCCCAGGATTAGAATTCGGGTCACGGGATATACATAGCTTAGCACCAGTAGACACCACCAAACGCTGTTTTCCAAAATGGGCGTCCCAGCACACACCGCACGAAAATAGCCAGTTCCGGGGGCTCCGCACCCGCGTAGGGGGCGTGTCGGTCCTTTCCATTTTAGCCGCGTGGGGGAGGGTGTTGGCGGCACCATTGTGCTTTCATTCCACATTTCCTCAGTGATTCAACATGTTAAGTAACGTGTCACGTGCCTGCTGGTCGCCGCCGTCCGCTCCTGGGAAGAACCTGTTGACTCAGTTGCCGTTTTACCTCGATCATCCGTCATCTTTCTCTCGAGATAGAGTTCTCCAGGCTTTCTGGACCCGGACACACATGGCAACACGCCCTGCGTACAACCTTTCCCAAAGCCACAGCTTACTTTGTAACTCATCATGGTGTCTTTTAATAATCAAAAATTCCTAATTTTAATGAAGTCCAATATTCCTGATGTTTTTCTGTTACAAACAGTTCTTTTTATGCCTTCTTTTTAAAAATCTTTGTCTTTGCGACTCCTCAAAGATGAGTCGTCTCTCGGTTTCCCCAGAAGCTTCTCTCTTGTCTTTCCCATTATATCTGCAAGCACCTCAGGCCAGTGCCAGGGTGGTGTGGAGTGGGGCTCAGCCCTTTTTCCGTGGGACTCGGCGTGGGTCCAGGGCCCTGGGTCGCAGGCCCCTCCCTCCCCAATCCCACTGTGTGTGCGGGTCAATTCCCGGCCGTTTCCTGTCCCTTTCGTCAGCAGCACGTATCTCACTTCCTGCTGCGTTAGAGGAAGTCTCGGTGTTTGCAAGTAGAAGGCGCCTCTCATCCTCTAAGGTCGTCTTGGAAGCAAGCGGGGTCCCACCTCCAACCCGGGGTGTTCACCCTCGAGAAGGCGGCATTCCAGCTGGGTGAACACACACACCCACTCGAGAAGGTGGCGTTCCGCTGGGTGAACACACACACGCACTCGAGAAGGTGGCGTTCCAGCTGGGTGAACACACACCCACTCGAGAAGGCGGCGTTCCAGCTGGGTGAACACACACACGCACTCGAGAAGGTGGCGTTCCAGCTGGGTGAACACACACCCACTCGAGAAGGTGGCGTTCCGCTGGGCAAACACACACACACACTCGAGAAGGCGACGTTCCAGCTGGGTGAACACACACACACACTCGAGAAGGCGGCGCTCCAGCTGGGTGAACACACACATCCACTCGAGAAGGTGGCGTTCCGCTGGGCAAACACACACACCCACTCGAGAAGGCGGCCCTCCAGCTGGGTGATCACACACACACACACTCGAGAAGGCGGCGCTCCAGCTGGGCGAACACACACACACACTCGAGAAGGCGGCGCTCCAGCTGGGCGAACACACACACACACTCGAGAAGGCGGCGCTCCAGCTGGGCGAACACACACACACACTCGAGAAGGCGGCGCTCCAGCTGGGTGAACACACACATCCACTCGAGAAGGTGGCGTTCCGCTGGGCAAACACACACACACACTCGAGAAGGCGGCGCTCCAGCTGGGTGAACACACACACGCACTCGAGAAGGCGGCGCTCCAGCTGGGTGAACACACACACACTCGAGAAGGCGGCGCTCCAGCTGGGCGAACACACACACACACTCAAGAAGGCGACGTTCCAGCTGGGTGAACACACACACCCACTCGAGAAGGCGGTGCTCCAGCTGGGTGAACACACACACCCACTCGAGAAGGCGACGTTCCGCTGGGTGAACACACACACGCACTCGAGAAGGCGGCGTTCCGCTGTGTGCAGGGTTCAGCATATGTCAAGTAGGTCAAGATGGTAGGTCAAGCTGTTTAGTGTCTAGGTTCTTAGTGATTTTCTTTCTGTTGTTACATTGTGTACCCAGCTCCACTTGCCTTTTCACCCTGTCTCCTGCCAATCTGTACCCTGACTCCCAGGCTTCAGGGACCCTCCCCTCCTCGGGCTGGCCACTCCTCTGCTCTTCCCCCTCCCAGCTGCAGCTCTGTATGTTTCCCCTGTCCACAGGGAGAGGGTCCTTGTAAAAGGGCGGGTGGGCAGGTGGGTAGATGGGAAATGGAGACATATGGGTGGGTGGGGGATGGATAGATGGGTGGGTGGGTGGGTGGGTGGATGTATGTATGGATGGATGATGGATGGATGGAGGGTGGATGGGTGGATGGATGGTGGATGGATGGTGGATGGATGGTGGATGGGTGGGTGGACTGTGGATGGGTGGATGGATTGATGATGGATGGATAGATGGAGGGTGGCTGGGTGGATGGGTGGATGGAGGGTGGAGGGGTGGAGGGGTAGGTGGGGGATGGATGGAGGATGGATGGATGAGTGAGTGGATGGGTGGGTGGATGGGTGGATGGAGGGATGGATAGATGGTGGATGGGTGGATGGAGGGTGGAG
This sequence comes from Gorilla gorilla gorilla, assembly GCF_029281585.2. Classification (NCBI taxonomy): domain Eukaryota; kingdom Metazoa; phylum Chordata; class Mammalia; order Primates; family Hominidae; genus Gorilla; species Gorilla gorilla. The sequence continues at coordinate 145,450,780 of NC_073232.2, forward strand.
GGGTGGAGGGGTAGGTGGGGAATGGATGGATGGATGGATGGATGAGTGAGTGGATGGGTGGGTGGATGGGTGGATGGTGGATGGTGGATGGGGGAGGGGGGAGGGGTGGAGGGGTAGGTGGGGGATGGGTGGATGAGTGGGTGGATGGGTGGGTGCAGGGATAGGTGGGTGGTGGTTGGCAGGCATGGACAAGAGGAGGAAGAACGAACAAACAGATGGCTGGAGAATGGACAGGGCAACAGAGGGAAAGGAACACAGGATGGTTTCACCTTTCAAAAAAAGAGGAAGGCTGGTTCCAAGGAGCAGCAGCCTAGCCTTAAGCATTTATTTTTCCCCGGAATTCATTATGCCTGTGAATACTGACACACGGGGCGGACATTTACGGATCCACATCATAAAGAAATTGTTCTATAGAAATTCCAAAACTGGACGAAATATTAGGAACAAAATTATGTTTTAAGCTCCCCGCAAAGAAACATTAGCTGATAAGTAACAAAGAAGCAGAGGGGCTGGAGGAGGGTTTTCAATTCCCTCCTCCTGGATCAGAGCGCAGGCCGGACTCTGGCGGGGGGGACTCCGCGGCAGCAGCTGGTCTCAGAAGGCCGCACTGTGCAGGCGCAGACGCTGGGTTCAGACGCCAGGGCAGCTCGCTTCATGGAAACCACTGAGAAAGGGAGGAGAAAACTGTGAGAACAAATGTTTTCTCAGTAACTTTCTCTTAAATGAGGTTAAGTATCATAAATATACAAATTAGGCTAACAAAAACAAACGTGTTTGGGACTTCCTCAACTACTTTGTGAAAATTATTCTGGTTTTATGTAAAGAAATGAAAGGTTTAGTGCTGTTTCTAAAAATGGCCATTACTGAATAAGGATGCAAAAGGCAGTGACAGAGCAGTCCGGAAATGCCTGCGGTTCCCACAGCCTGCAGGAGCCGGTCAGCGTGGGTGTGCGTGAAAGACGGACACACACAGACAGGCAGACGCATGGACACATGGGCACGCGGACACACAGCGGGAGGCTTTGCCCCACACTTCAGGGTGCTGTGGCCTGGTGCGGGCCGGGGGTGGGGACTGGGCCGCTTCTCCCCGTCCTAGCTCGGGATGTGCTGCAGTGGGACCACCTGGGAGATGCTGGACCTTCCTCCCGGGACAGTGAAGAGCAGAGCTGTGAGCCCCTGCCTGCCTGCCCCACCCCCATCCCCAGCACTGTGCTGGCCACAGCAGCAGACACGTGTCATGTGTGCTAGAAAGCCTGCTCCCGGAGCCCCCTGCTCCCACCCCCAGCCACCTTCACTCATCAAGTGCTGGCCATGACCCTAGGCCAGGCTCGCTCAGGGACAGATGGTTGGGTGGAGGGAGGCAGCGGCATCAAGCCATCGGGGCAGAGGCCAGGGGCACCCTGGTCTCCTGCACAGCCTGGCAGGTGGACACTGGACCTTCTTGGCCTTCACAAAATGGCTCCACTTAGCCCCACGACACTGGCTGCACCTCACACCTTGGCTGGCTGTGGGTTTGACTCTGCAATGGGAGGGCTGTGCGGCTTCTTAGCCCATTGGCTAAAAGCTGGGAGAGATTCCAGAATGTTCTGCACCAAGGGGCAGGGCACCTGTACCTGGGCAAGTATCCAGTCCAAGCGTCCATGGTCACACAGACGAGAGGCCCCGCCCTCCCCTGGCCACAGCATGGCGCAGCAGAAGCCCCGAGAACTCGGCTGAGAGTGAGCCCGCGCTGGGGTGCACGAAGGGGTCTCTTTGCTCCGTGGGTTGTCAGCTCTCTGTGTCCTGGGAACAGTCACCCAGGGGTCTGCCCCACATCACCCGAAGGTGGCTGGCAAGTGCTGACCCTGTTCAGACCACGCTGGTGTGAGGTCCCTGTTGGCTGCCACCAGGACTGGCCCTGAGATGAGGATTGGCCCCGCCATCTGCCCGGGCTCCCGGCACACCCGGTGCTCTGGGCAGCTCCAGTGCTCAGAGAAGCCTCCCCCTGGGTGTGTGGGGGCCAAATCCCGGCCTGTGGCCCCAACTGTGCAGCTGAGCCTGGGCCCTGAGTCCCAAATCTGCCATTTCCCTGAGTTCTCTGCAGCCCCTGGGGCTGTCATCACTTTATTCTTTTAATTAACTCTGCAATTACAGCCTCCTGTCTCTCGTGCAGAAGCAGATTTGGGCTCTGTGGGGAGACAGGAGAGAGCTCCTCTCTGTGGGTGCCGCCTCTCAAACAGCACCTGCGGCCGGCGTGGCTGGGTTTTAATTATTGCAAAACCCTTTGGTGGCTTTTCATCTGTTTCAGACCAAAACCAATAAACACATTCACTTATGTCTGAGTGAGGCCAGCCCCAAGGGCTCCGTGTGGTCATGGCGCACAAGGACCTTTGGAGAAACCTCATCGTGCCCTTCGCTGGCCCAACCCCTGCGGATCGGCCGCCCCAGGCCTGGTTCCAGCTCCTGCCGGCTGCTGTGAGAGGCCTCAGACCCTGGGACCCGCAGCTGGGAAGCTGGCAGGGAGGCCGAGGGGCCATCAGCAGGTCTCAGGCAGGCCTCTGGGGTGCTCACACCAACCCTGTCCCATGTGTGACCTCAATGGAGCGAAGGAAGGGGTGGGAAGGCGGCTGACGTTTTTCTAGAAGCACTGGGAGATGTACTTGGCGTTCTGTTGTGTTTACAGAGGACGTCCATGTTTTCCTGGAGCAGTGTGAGGAACCTCGCCCGCCTCTGCCCAGGGCAGGCGTGGGAGGGCAGGGGGCCTTAGGGTGCAGAGCCAGGGGCCCTGGGGTGCAGAGTCAAGGGGCCGTAGGGTGCAGAGTCAGGGGGCCATAGGGTGCAGAGTCGGGGGCGTAGGGTGGAGTCAGGGGGCTTAGGGTGCAGAGTCAGGGGGCCATAGGGTGCAGAGTCAGGGGGCGTAGGGTGCAGAGTCAGGGGGCGTAGGGTGCAGAGTCAGGGGCCGTAGGATGCAGAGTCAGGGGGCGTAGGGTGCAGAGTCAGGGGCCGTAGGATGCAGAGTCAGGGGGCCGTAGGGTGCAGAGTCAGGGGCCGTAGGGTGCAGAGTCAGGGGGCCCTGGGGTGCAGAGTCAGGGGGCATAGGGTGAAGAGTCAGGGGGCCCTGGGGTGCAGAGTTGGGGGCGCAGGGTGCAGAGTCAGGGGGCCCTGGGGTGCAGAGTCAGGGGGCATAGGGTGCAGAGTCAAGGGGCCCTGGAGTGCAGAGTCAGGGGGCTGTAGGGTGCAGAGTCAGGGGCCGTATGGTGCAGAGTCAGGGGGCCCTGGGGTGCAGAGTCAGGGGGCCATAGGGTGCAGGGTCAGGGGGCCGTGGGGTCCAGTGTCAGGGGGCCGTAGGGTACAGAGTCAGGGGGCGTAGGGTGCAGAGTCAGGGGGCGTAGGGTGCAGAGTCAGGGGGCCATAGGGTGCAGAGTCAGGGGGCCCTGGGGTGCAGAGCCAGGGGGCCATAGGGTGCAGAGTCAGGGGGCTGTGGGGTCCAGAGTCAGGGGGCCGTAGGGTGCAGAGTCAGGGGGCCCTGGGGTGCAGAGTCAGGCGGCCATGGGGTCCAGAGTCAGGGGCTGTAGGGTGCAGAGTCAGGGGGCCCTGGGGTGCAGAGTCAGGGGGCCATAGGGTGCAGAGTCAGGGGGCCATAGGGTGCAGAGTCAGGGGGCCCTGGGGTGCAGAGCCAGGGGGCCATAGGGTGCAGAGTCAGGGGGCTGTGGGGTCCAGAGTCAGGGGGCCGTAGGGTGCAGAGTCAGGGGGCCCTGGGGTGCAGAGTCAGGCGGCCATGGGGTCCAGAGTCAGGGGCTGTAGGGTGCAGAGTCAGGGGGCCCTGGGGTGCAGAGTCAGGGGGCCGTGGGGTCCAGAGTCAGGGGGCCGTAGGGTGCAGAGTCAGGGGGCGTAGGGTGCAGAGTCAGGGGGCGTAGGGTGCAGAGTCAGGGGGCCGTAGGGTGCAGAGTCAGGGGGCCCTGGGGTGCAGAATCAGGGGGCTGTAGGATGCAGAGTCAGGGGGCTGTAGGGTGCAGAGTCAGGGGGCCCTGGGGTGCAGAGTCGGGGGCCGTGGGGTGCAGAGTCAGGGGGCCCTGGGGTGCAGAGTCGGGGGGCCCTGGGTTGCAGAGTCAGGGGGCAGAGGTGAAGCCACGCCCTGGGATGTTTGACCTCCCTGTGCCAAGGAGGTCTCCCCACAGCCCCAGGCTCCTCTCCACCAGCAGCTCACCCTGTACTGGGGAATCTTTGAGAGCACAGCTTTTCTTCTTCTAGAGACAGGATCTCACCCTCTCACCCAGGCTGAGTGCAGTGGGGCGATCACAGCTCACTGGAGCCTCAACCTCCTGGGCTCAAGAGATCCTCCTACCTCAGCCTCCAGAGTAGCTGCTAATAGAGGTAGACACGACCACGCCTGGTGAATCTCTCCATCTTTTATTATGTAAACATGGCGTCTTGCTATGTTGCCCAGGCTGGCCTAGAACTCCTGGACTCAAGTGATCCTCCCACCTCTGCCTCCCACAGCGCCGGGATCACAGGTGTGAGGCCCTGCGCCCGACCAGAAGCTCTGTTCTGACCTCATTTCCCTCTCTATCTCTGCCCGCTGGCCTTTGAGGCTCGGAGGAGCTGGCCCCGAGGCCCTTACCACTCACGGACTCGCTGGTGTTCCTCGTCACTCTGCCCTGGGCCCTTCCCACGACTTCTCTCCTCTCCTCTTGGTTCCTATTCATCTTTCAAAGCCGCCTCCTCCAGGAAACCCTGCCTGCTTGCTCCTCCCTTCCTTTGCCTCAGGCGAGTGCCTGTCCCTGGTGACTTGAGCCACAGCTATTTCTGTGCCTGTCTCTCCTCAGGGGCCGCCCACCAGGCTCACATCCTGCGTGGGACTTCGCCCATCCACACAGGCCAGTCACCTAGTCACCTATTAGGAGGCCCAAGGAGCAATTTCAGAGATCAACTCCTCCATTGCTCTGCAATCTCGGATCAGAGTGGAGACACCCCAGCCTCTCGGGGGGTGCAGTGGACCCAGGAAGGGGCACCTGCCCGGCAGATGCGAGGCCACAGGAACCACTCGCGGCTGAAATCCAGATGTGCTTCTCTGGGCAACGTCCATCACCGCCAGGCACAGATGGCGCACGGTGCACACTGCCGAGGGGGCCGGACACCACAGTCACCAGACAGCCGGGGCCGAACCGCTGAGGGCCGCACCCGGGACAGATGGACGTACGGGCCCATCGGGGCCCTCATCAACGTCAGCTTTCCCGGAGCAAAGGTGCTGCTGGGATCTGTGGCAGCTTCCCCCACGACCCAAGCCCCAAAGCCTGCGTGCAGAGGCCCTTCCGAGGTGAACTCACACCAAGAAGCCTCCCAGCCAGGGAGGAGAGAGCACGGGAGCTGGGGAGCTTCCAGCACAGAGCTAAACCCTGTCCCTCCTGCTCTCCCTCCCTCTCTCCCTCCCTCCCTTTCTCTCTCCCTCCCTCCCTTTCTCTCTCCCTCCCTCCTTTTCTCTCTTCCTCCTTCCCTCTCCCTCCCTCTCTCCCTCTCCCTCCCTCTCTCCCTCTCTCCCTCCTTCCCTCTCTCCCTTCTTCCCTCCCTCCCTCCCTCCCTTTCTCCCCTCCTCGGGCCTCCCCTCTGTTCTGTTGCTCCCCCAGGGTCAGACTCAGTCGCCTGTGGCCCCCCAGTCTCACACACCCTGAGCCCTCAGTAGATGTCATGAACCAGTGACTTTAAAATGAACCAACTGACTCTCACCCCAGCGGCCAGGCACAGCGGATTCCTTAGCCTGGCTACTGCTATTGCTCAGGGTCACTGGCTGGCTGTGGCTGAGAGTGTCCAGCCACACACTCCTTCCCCAGGATGTGGCCTCCCAGCTCGGAGGTCTAAGGGGGCTCTGAATCACTGGCAGAGGGAGGGCAGCCCTGGGGGCCTCGGGAAGCTGTGGGGTGGAGCACAGGGCAGGGCGATGCAGGCCTGGCCCCAGCCCTGGAGAAGGAGGGGCTCCACAGCTGCTCTCTGGGCAGCAGATGCCCCTGCCAGACATCACATGCCTCCGGGCACCTCAGGGTGGGAGAACGGCCGAGGGCGAGCCCTCATGGGCGTGGGTCTTGAGAAGTGGCTATTTGCAGAGACAGGCTCTTCCTGGGCTTCCCGTCTCCACCCGAGTGGGTGCCTGCTGGTGGCAACACCATCCAGGCAGGGACTCAGGTGAGGCTGGTGGTGCCAGGGGCCTGCAGATGAGGCCCTTCCAGGAGACTGGGGCAGCCATGGGGAGAGTGCGGCCCAGACAGCACCATGGGCCTGAGAACGTCCTCCCAGGCCATAGCCTGGAAGCAGGATGCCGGAGATTCCTGCTGAGGAAGGGGCAGAAGCCTGGACTCCAGAGGGCCGCCCACAGGTGGGACATCTGCCCGGGGAAGGGCCTGCAGGTCCTGGTGACCAAGGACACCCGGGAGCCTCTTCACTGGAGGAAGAGTCGGCTCAGGGCGGAGCCTGGCCACACAAAAGCGGCGTATCCCCCAGGGAGCCCGAGGCTGTGACCAGGAGGCCTGCAGCTGCCACGGATGCTGACGGACCTGCACTCACCACAGGAGGTCCGGCTGGAGGGCGGGTCCGGGCAGGGGCCACCGGGTCTGTCCTGCCCAGGGGACTGCCTGGCCCTGCCTGGTTTGCCCCATCACTGGAGCGCCCCAGTTTGGATGCCAAGTGCCGAGCTGGCACGGGTGACTCTACCTCGCTGAGAACTGAGGAACCGTAAGTGGTGCATTCACAGAATTCACACATCAAGCTTTTTAATTTCATTTCCAATTTAATATCATCTATCTCAGTCTGTTTCTCCTGTAACACAGTCTTGAAAGTTAAGTGGGCGCGACCCACTTAACTGTTCCCACCCCTTCCGGCACGGCACCGGCGCCGTCCTGGGCGCCCCTCAGGGTTCTTGGGACCTGGATTTATTGACCTGCTCAGAGAGGAGCCCAGTGGCCGTGCAGATGGGAAGGCAGCTGCTCAGAAAACAGGGCGTCTTTATTTGTTCCCGACTTTCCTAGGCAACAAATTACCAGAGGCCGCCGACTCGTTTGGGGAAATTGCTTCTGGGAACAGTGTTATTTTTACCTCCGTCTTGCAATCCTCTCACCCACCCGGCACCCCACCGCCCAGCGCACGCAAGCCAAGTCCCGGAGCTGCCATGCTCGTCTGTGAGGAAACGCTGGAGCTGGGTCCCCAGGGCTGCCGGGGGTCCACGAGCCCCCAGGGCCAGGCCGTGAGCTTGGTCGGTGGGCCTATGGCCGGAGGCTCCAGGCTGGTGAGGACCCTGGGCAGCAGGAGCCCCCATTGCCTTCTGGGATCTGGGCTGATGCTGCAGCGCTGGCCCAGTGGCCCCAGGTGGCCTTACGGCCTCAAAGACAAGTGGGTGCCAGAGCCCAGGTCTCCCTGGAGGTCCCAGTTACAGAGGAGTCGCCGAGACCAACGGCGGGGCCTTTACCCACACCCCGTGCAGGCATTTGTTCACAGGTCCCCCTGCTAGTCCTGATAAAGGGCAACGTGTGTGCACACGCGTGCACGGTGTGTGAGTAAAGTGGCAGAAAGAGAGTCATGAGGCGGTGACACCACCGTCCCCACAGCCACCCTCATCTCGCTGACGCCTCCCTGTATGCATTGCTAAAAGATAACGGCTGTGATTTCTTCAAAAATTAGCAATAAAATTCCTGTTTGATCAAGTATTAAGCCTAGGTTCCCATTTTCTGGGTTTTCTTACACTTTGTACAGTTTATTTGTAAAATCAGGACCAGCACAGGCCCCAGGTGTGGCTGGCTGATGTCCCGCCCTCCGTCTGGGCCTGCCGGCCTCCACCAGCCGCCGTTGTCTCCCCGAATACTCTTTGCTGAAGAAACGCCGGCCGGCATCCTCCGGCCGAAGTTCACCCTGTGGACTCAGGGGTGGTGCCCACGGTGCTGTTTACAGGGTCTTGTGGCCCCTTGTCTTTTTTTTTTTTTTTTTTCCCTTTTTTAAAAGACCAGGTCTCACTCTGTTGCCCTGGCTGGAGTGCAGTTCCGTGATCTCAGCTCACCGCAGCCTCAACCTCCCGGGCTCAGGTGATCCTCCCGCTTCGGCCTCCTGAGTAGCTGGGATTACAGGCACACACCACCACACTCAGCTACATTTTGTATTTGTGGTGGAGATGGGCTTTCACCATGTTGCCCAGGCTGGTCTCGAACTCCTGAGCTCTAAAGATCCTCTTACCTCGGACCCCCAAAGTGCTGGTATTACAGCGTGAGCCACCATGCCCAGCCCCTGCGTGTCTTACAAGGTTGTGGCTGTGTCTGAGGTACTGACCGCTCAGAGATGGTGGAGTCTCTCTTCCCACAATGGCTGTTGCCACATCCACTGACCCAGCAGGGGTCAGAAGGCCAATCCCCTCATCTCTTTTTCTTTCAGTGGCCCTGTAGACGCCTGCACAGGCCCCCGTGGTCCGTGGTCACTGTAGACGCCTGCATGATCTCCCGTGGTCTGCGGTCCCTGTAGACACCTGCACAGCACCCCCAGTCCATGGTCCCTGTAGACGCCTGCATGATCTCCCCTGGTCCGTAGTCCCTGTAGACGCCTGCACAGCCCCCCCGGTCCATGGTCCCTGTAGACGCCTGCATGATCCCCCATGGTCCATGGTCCCTGTAGACGCCTGCACAGCCCCCCGTGGTCCGTGGTCCCTGTAGACGCCTGCATGATCCCCCATGGTCCGTGGTCCCTGTAGACACCTGCATGATCCCCCCGTGGTCCATGGTCCCTGTAGACGCCTGCATGATCCCCCATGGTCCATGGTCCCTGTAGACACCTGCATGATCCCCCCGTGGTCCGTGGTCCCTGTAGACGCCTGCACAGCCCCCCGTGGTCTGCGGTCCCTGTAGATGCCTGCATGATCCCCCACGGTCCGTGGTCCCTGTAGACACCTGCACAGGCCCCCACGGTCCGTGGTCCCTGTAGACGCCTGCACAATCCCGCGTGGTCAGTGGCTCCAGAGTCCTCCCGAGATGATGTCAGCAGCAGTGGCCCGGATTTCTGGTGCTGCTGGCCCCCGGCCCCGACACACTCTTCCTGATCCAGCTGGGCATCACCATTGTGCCCAGGGCTCCTTGCAGGGGCTGTGGGCTTTAGAGACCACAGAGTGTTTGCCCAGAGTGTTCACTGAGACTGGGCTATTCATTGTTTAACTGGGCAAACTAGGAAACATGGCGGCCACCAGGGCTGGGGACCCACACTGGAGTGAGGAGTGTGGTGGGGATCACAGGTGCCGGCAGCCTGTGGGGACCTTGGCTCAGGGTGAAGCTGGGAGTCGGTCTGAGGATGCAGACCTAGGACCCGGCCATGCACTCAGAAGCAGCTGCCTCTCAGGAACCTCCCCTCCGATCTCTGTCATGAGCTCCCTGGGGGTGGAGCAGAGGCTCCTGCTCTTCACAGGGCCACCGCAGAAGCCTCAGGCCCCAGCCCTGGCCTGTGGTCACAGCAGGGAACAGCCACAGGCCCCGAGCGCTGCAGCCCACAGCACGCCCCGCCGAGGCCCAGCAGCTGACCTCTGTGACCTCTGTGCCGAGGCTTGGCCGACAGCACCATGTCCAGCCCTGCTGAGGCTTCCGTGTAAACTCCTCAGAGCACGCAGCCCCTTCACCTCCCACACAGCACAGCCCAGTCAGGGAGCCCCAAGTCCACACAGGAACCAGCCATTTTCTCCGGGCGAGCACCCCTGCTGGGCAGGTAGGAGAGGGCAGAGTGGCGGTGGCAGGGCCGCCCCAGGCCACGCCAAGCTGCATGGAGGGAGGAGCAGGCCCAGCCAGGAGCGGTCGCAGTCCCTGTCCACCTGGCAGGCAAGCTGGGGTCACGTGAAATCACACGTGGGCGCCCTCGGTCAGGAAGACAGCACCCACGGGCCAGGGAGTGAGCGTGTTTCCCTGCAGCGTTGCCCTGGGAGGAGTGGACGCTCGGGTCTGGTCCAGGAAGCAGCTGGGGCTGGGGCGGCCCACGGGCAGCAGGGCTGGCAGGAGGCTGGGGCCTGGTCCTTGTGTCCTTCCTGCTGGCCACACACCCACTACCTGGGTCCTGTGGCCCTCGGGGTGTCCTGGGCATGGTACGACCAGCGTGGGGAGATACTGCTAAACCTACTGACTCTTTGAGGAGTGAAAACGGAGGGCAGAGATTTGGGGGAGGAATTTTAAAGTCAACTTGAAAGGCTGGCTTAGTGGATCTGGCTGAGTCCAAATTGCATTTGGAGAAAATTGCTGTGTCAGGAATCTTTTTTTAACCTGCGGATGAGGAAATCTTGTTTTATCCGTAGTTTAGGAGTGACAGGGTTGCGCTGTGTGATGAGGTGAGTGCAATGCTGGCTCCTCATGCCCCAGTGGGGAGCCCCTGGCATCCGTGGGGCCACAGGCAGGGTCCTGTGGGGGTGGCCCACACGGGAAGATGCTGCCTTTTCTCCACCGAGGGCTGCGCCTGCCCCTCGCTCCCCCAGCATCACAGGCCAGAGGTCTGGGACTGGCCTGGACACCACTCCTGACGTGCTGGGCAGCCTTGGACCCTTCTTCCCCCACCCCGGGCACCCTCAGGGCATGGCACAGGTGAGGGGCAAATAGGAGCAGACCACCCACAGCATGGATCCTGCAGATGCAGGCACAGCGGGCCACAGGGTCCAGGAGGAGGACACAGCAATGCGGGGTGCATGGGCTATGGGCCGGGGGCAGCATCTGAGCAGGATCCACCACCTCCGAGGGACACGGGGACTCCTCACGCCCTCTGAGCCCCATCCCTGCACCTCGCTCACCCCTCCGGGTCCTCATGCCCACAGCCCTTGCAGGGCACGTGAAACCGGTCACTGTGGACCGGCCTTCGCCTCCGGCTCTGCCTCTGCCTCACGCCTCGTCCTGCGAGTCTCACGCCAGCTGCTCTGTGGCTGTGATGATGGCTGAGCATACAGACGCACTGGTCAAATATTTGGAGTTTGTGAACTGTATTTTGAAATTAATGAGGATTTTGGCTTTCATAGACTTCCAAAATACATAAACATGCCAGCTTCTGGGGAGGATGTGATCCACCTGAAACCAACCCCTTGTCAGCAGGGTGTTTGTTCCTGGGTGGCGCCTTTAGGAGCCGAGGGTGCCGGGCTCTGCGGCCGCGTGTGCTGGTGCCCGTGTCTCAGGCTCTGCGGGTTCCCCTGCCTCCTGGGTGACGATGTGGTTCCCAAAGTCTCCGCATCTTCTGGGGAGGATGCCTGCGCTGCCGTGGCCACCTGCCCAGCCCAGATGGAGCCGCCGTGCTCAACACCAAGCCCCAGGGCCCCTGACCTGGTCTCGCCGTCTCTGTAGCACCAGCCGCTACCCACAGATGCAGTCGGTTCAAGTGCTTATCACCCCCCAGAGCAATTCCTGAGAGCAGGGCCTTCCGGTGGTGTACCCCCCACCCAGCCCAGCCCAGGAAGGTCCACTTGCTGCTTGTATGGGAGCCTTGTTTGGGGAGAGGGGCTTGTGAGGCTCTGACGAATGCCCTCGAGGCCCCGGGCACACACCGCAACCATCTGTCCATGGCTCTGCGAGCCACTGGCTTCTCCCCTTTCCACAACGCAGGGAGTGGTCCCCACCGAGGGCATGAGTCCCTGCCCCCACTTCAGGTATTAGCTTGTTCTGGGCTTCGGCTATTACCAACAGCTCAAAGCAGGAATCACTGGCTCAAAGATTATTATAAATTTTTAAATAAAAAGATTATTTTTAGGCTCAAAGATATTTTGAAAGGAGAGAAAGCAATGTCTTAAGACACAAAGAACTGAAAAACTGCCCCTCGGCGTGTGAGCAACTGCCCCGCGGTGTGTGAGAAACTGCCCCTCGGCGTGAGAGGAACTGCCCCTCGGCGTGTGAGAAACTGCTCCTCGGCGTGAGAGGAACTGCCTCGCGGCGTGAGAGGAACTGCCCCGCGGCGTGTGAGGAACTGCCCCTCGGCGTGAGAGAAACTGCCCCGTGGCGTGTGAGAAACTGCCCCTCGGCGTGAGAGGAACTGCCCCTCGGCGTGTGAGAAACTGACCCTCGGCGTGAGAGGAACTGCCCCTCGGCGTGTGAGGAACTGCCCCACGGTGTGCCAAAACTGCTAATCCTAGAAAAACCAGCGACTCGGGAATATTAATTTTCAAACAAATAATTATTTTAACAAAATTGCCAGGTGGAACGACTTGCTTCCGACCACATCTAATTTGGTAAAATTGCTTTGGCCCGGTTGCCAGAAGCCTTGGCAGGAACCAGGCTGAGACAGCTGGGCCAGCCATGGAGGGGAGCGCAGCCGACGCAGGCAGGGCCGGGCAGCACCAGGCGGCAGGTGTGATCAGACGGAGCGGGTCCCACAGAAGGGCCAGGGCTTGAGCTGGACAAAGTCTGGGCCAGTGGGTGGGCAGGACCTCAGGGACCAGGCCTACTCCAGGCAGCACCAGGGACAGCTCCCAAGCCGCTGCCGGCTCTGGTCCCCAGGGAGGGGCTGGCTGCACCATGGGCCTGTTCAGAGTCCTCCAGGCCAGACGCCCCAGGGACGGCACCTGGGCTGACCCTCGAAGATGCTCCAGGTGGGTAAGGCAGGGAAGGCTTCATGAATGTCAGGACAGGGAGGCCCCATGGGTGAGCCGGAGGCAGGCGAGGGTGTGGTCGGGAGGGAACGCGTGCTTCGTCCCTCCTTGGTGGTACGGAGACAGGATTGTGGGGCCGCCTGCTTCCTCCTCACTGGACCCGCCCTCTTGCCTAAGCAGGACCCCGAGGGGTGCGGTGGGGGCTGGATCCCCATCCTTCTTGTGACCACGGCCCAGGGATGGCTGGCCAGACGGGGATGGCGTCCCAGCCCTGACAGAGCAGGGACAGGACCAAGAAAGGCCCCAGAGCCACCCCCACTCCTGGGAAGACCCCAACGATGGACTTGGCCCTGGAGGGACCACCAGGCTCCAAGAGGCAGCTCCTGACCCCCAGGATGGAGGCTTTTGTGAAAACCAGGTCATGTGGCTGATTATTCACGTCTGGAAACCAGAATAGTCCCAAAAATGTAAAACCATCTGGACATTCGGCTGTTTCTGTTTCAGCCTTTATCCCACGTTGAGATCAGGGTAGACCTGGGAGACAGCTGTGCAGGCAGCACCACTCTGATACAGAGAAGCTGGAGCCGCGGACCTGTCCCACGTTGAGATCAGGGTAGACCTGGGAGCCAGCTGGGCGGGTTGCGCCACTCTGATGCAGGGAAGCCGGAGCCTTAGACCTAGATGTAAAAGCTCTGTGTTCACAAATCTTCCCGGGGACCCACATTAACTTCCGAGTCGGGAAGGAATCGTCTGCATGAAATCGGGGGTTTCACGGTGCTCCCGCATCTTGGCGAAGATGGCGTCTGGTGGCCGTGGGCTTCACCGTCTGAATTCATGGACGTTAACGGGCAGGAGCGCATGCGTGTCGCTGGTAAGATTGGCAGTGCGGCTCTGTGGTTCCCTGTGATGAGCCCTCATTACAATTCCGGGCTGCATGTGGTGGTTTCTGTGGCAGAGTTTATAAGAAGTGTCCTCGCCCCACGTCTGTGGCCGGGTGCCCAGGCCGCGTGTCAGCCCTGGGAGGGGTGGACAGAGACTCACATCGAACACTCGTGAGCCTGCCTGGAGCAGCCACAGTGCTTGGGGTGCACCGAAGGGGAGCCCTCCTTGGTCTGCTGAACCCTGACTCCTTGTAGAGGGCTCGGGCCTCACCAGGGCTGCCCTTGTGAGTCCAGGGCCATCGGGGGTGGAGGAGGACACCAGGAGGGCAGGCTGCGTGCTTGTGGACTCCTGGAGGTCGTCCACCCACAGAAGCCGTGTTCTCATTATCAACACGCCCTCTGGCAGGACGCCCTGGAGCCAGGGCTCCCTCGGCAGCACCGGGCGCTACAACCAGACCTGGGCACCAGGCAGCCAGCAGCGGGGGCCGTGCTTGGATGCAGCTCTATGCGAGGATTTTGTGCCAGGCGCAGCCACTGGCTGGCGGGGACACTGTGGGTTCCCAACTACTGTGGCCTGGCCACATCCGCTCCCTTCCCCCACTCAAGTGTCCAGACAGAGGCTGGTGGAGCTCCTGGGCTGCAGAGGATTTATCCATCAGTGCGCAGCTGAGGACGTCGGAAAGCCATGTCTGGGGTGGGGCCTGTGGGGCCTCGGGGAGAACGGGTGAAGGCATGTCACCCCCAGTGTGTGAGCAAAGCTACAGCATAGCGGTTGCCCCAACAGCCAAGTGCACTCCTGCCCCTCACAGCCCCCGCCCCTGACACCTGCCTGGCTCCCTGGCCTGCAGAATGAGCAGAATCCCACACCCATCCAGCCCTCCCCACCTGATCCCAGACTGCCCCAGGTGCTCTCTGCCTGGGTCCCGGGTGGGCTCAGTGAGAGAGGAGGCCACGTGGATCCTCTGTGGCCACCGGCAGGAGCCAACAGGAGCTGTGGGGGCCCCAGGCCACACCGGGGACCCCAGAACCTTGTAGGATCGGGGCTTTGCATAGGGCCTCCCTTCCCGTGAACACCCACTCAGAGCCTACTCCTGCCTTCTTTCAATATCCTCCACAAGCCTTCAGCAAAACCGAGGTTCGCGACTTGGGGAGGGGAGGCCTTTATGCCTTTTCCAAGGAGGAGAAGGTATCTGAGGCCCAGCGGTTAGAGGCCTACGAGACCCACGGCCTTGGCCTGAGGTGGGCATAGGATGCTGAGACAGAGCACACCCCTCACACAGCCGGACCCCTGACACGCAGAGTCCGCCCCACAGTACAGGCCGACAGAACCCTGTGCCGTCCCCCTGCAAGCCTGGATGCGTGTGCCAGGGCCTTGCGCTGGACGCAGAGGCCTGGCCGAGGCACCCTGGACGCAGGCCCTGTGCGGTGAGGCCTTCCAACGTAAAACCCACCCAAGGGGCTCATTCTGCGGGGGGGGCCCACAAGCGCCAAAGGGCCTGTTCGCCACACGTGGTGGTCAGTGGGAGCCATGTGAGCTTCCCCGGGGGCCTCCCGCCTCAGAGGAGGGAGACTATCCTGGCCTTGTGTCCTCTCGGGGGCTCTGCTGAGTGCTTATTAAAGAGGCGGCAGCAGTGAGGAGATTTTAGGTTTGTTAATTTTATTATTTGGTTCTCAAACAAGGCTTCACCTCAGGGTAAGCACGAATCTGTTGGCTTGAATCTTGGCTAGGAATGGTCTGCACAAATTCAAACTGACGCTGGGGGGAGATGGCTGGTTGCCGTGGCAACCAGAGAGCCGTTTTTAATTCCGCATGGTGAGTGGCGGCTGCTGCCGCTGTGTCGGGAGGACGGTGGCCCTGGGTCCCGCGCGCTCTGCGGCCAGGCTGCCCACTCCCCGGAGGCTGCCATTTCCCCTCTCGGCGGGCTTCTAAGTTCAGGCTCTCAGAGTCTCCACCAAATGGCTGGAAACGAACAAACGCAAAGATCTCGAAAGTGTTCCAAAAAGAGGCAGGTCCTGCCCGAGATGCCAGTGGCGTGAGGCCGTTGTTGCTCCAGAGCTCCGTATTTACAGCAAGCTCCTCACGCGAGTCCCCGGCAGCCACGGCCCCTCCAAACTCAGGGCTGGGGAGGGGCTCACCCCTGGCGAGGGAAGACGGGGCTGGGGGCTCACCCCTGGCGAGGGAAGGCACCCATCAGCGTCCTGAGCCTCAGGCGTCGGCCTGACCTCCAACTCTGTTAACCTGCATGAGGCAGCGTCATCTCTGGGACTGTTTCCTGTTCTCCCACAAACAGCCTGCAGAACCCAAAGCTACGAGATGCAGAGAAACGTGGTCCCCTGGCTGAGGCCTTGCAGGCAACACGGCCCACTCTCTCTGGGTGGGGCGGGCCCACCCCGGGCCCACCCCCCATTGTTCCTTCCCTACGGAGGCAGCAGCCGCAGCTCAGGCCCCAAGGGGGACTGTGGCAGGAGCAGGCGGCCACCCACGGGCGCCCCACATCTCGTATCCATCAGGACGTCCCCTCAGAGGGAGGAAGCCCACATCCACTACTAAGAGGGCCGAAGGCTCCTGGCGGGAGGCAAGTCTTCAGCCATGGCCCCAGTGTTTCGGAGGAGGTCCCAGTGGCCTGCCCAGTTAATGAGGCCAGGTGGCGGCCTGGCCCCTCCCAGAATAGAACCCCAAACTGACCTTTCCAGAAGGGAGGAAGAATCGCAGAGCAGTGGGAAGGGCTGGGGGGTCCCATGCACCCGAGACCCTGTGAGCCTGGGCCTCGGGTGCCAAATAAACAACAAAGCCCTCAAGAGTCGCGCGCCTCAGAAGTGGGGCTCTCGTTGCTGTCGGGCGGCGTCCAGCAGCTGTTTCTTTGGAAGGTCAGTGTTGAAGGCGTTAGGATTTGCATCAGGAAGAACTGCCCCCACCCCCCTGTGCCAGCCCCACCTCCACCAAGGCCAGCTGGGCTGTGTTCAGACTGCCTGGCCCTCCACAAACCCCTCCGCAAACCCAGCCATTTCTTTTGAGAACATCTTTCCTCCCACAGTGAGGCAGGAGCCACATGCCTGCTTCTGTGTGGACTGTGAGCTGCGTGTTCTTACAGTTTTAAACCATCAGAAAAAGTCAAAAGAAGAATAACCCTTCGTGGCACGTCCATGGATGACGCTTCGTGGCACACAGCCCCACCCCTCGCTGGTGTGCTGCCTGCAGTGCAGAAGCCAGCAGGAGGCTGCCCTGATGGAGAACGTGGCTGGAGGGGCTGCGGTGGTCGGCCCTGGGCATCCGCTTGGCAAGGCTGCTGTCTGCAGTTTCCCATCGAGCACTCGTGGAGTTGCTGCTGAGAAAGGGGTGGTGTAGATGCAGTGGCCATGACCAGCACTTGGCCGTCTGCGCTGTAGGCCAAGGAGGCCTGCCTGGGCCCACCTGGCTGCACGGGGGAGCTGAGCCTCCCTGAGGAGAAAGGAATCGCACCTGGGGCAGCAACAGCAGCTCCTGCCTGGGTCCCTCATGGCCGCATGAGCCGCTTCCTCGCTGTAAAGCTCTTCACCTATGTAGCTATGTATCAATGTAAACAGGAACGTATCCTCCGCCTCTGCATCTCTGGTGAATCCGGGCGATACGTGGTGAGACACCTTAATAAACACCTAGATAGACCTTGCCGTGGTGAGCACCTGCCTCTGAGGGGCAAGCACGGGGCATTTTCCTGGCTAGGAATTCTGTCTTTCTCACCACGAGACTCTTCATGGACTTACGTTTTGAAACAGCATGTTTGGGTTTGTTCGGATTTTTAAATTTCATTCTTCTTTGTCTTGTTTCCATTTCCTGGTCTTATCTTTTTTTCTTTTGTTTTCCTCTCTTGGGGAGGTAAGAGTCAGGGAGGCAGGCGGCACCCTCACCCGTGTGCCTGCAACATGGATGAGACGCTTCCCTCCAGTCGGGACTGGAAAGGCGGGCCCTGTGGTCAGCCGGTGCCGCAGCCAACCCTGCAGTCCAGAAAGCAGACGCTTTGCTGATGAACAGCGAGCAGAGGGCCCGGGGCAGTGACCTCTGGTGGCAGGGCAAGTGCTGACGTCCCCGGGCTGCGGGGCAGACGGCCGCCGGCTCACCTGCTGAATGCCACCCAGAGGCCTGCGTGATCCTCCAGGGGGGCAGCTCCTCATCCTGCCACACGGCGCCCGGAGACTTCTGGAACACACAACCTCAAGTGGGGTCTAACCTGCAACTGGAAGAGCATGTGACTGTCTGTGCCTCGGTTTCCCCATCCCACAGATGTGCTCCCCAGGCCACCACGTGGGACTGTTCAGGAGACAGTGCCCGGTCCCCAGCACCACCCTGGAGATGAGACCTGAAGCAGGTGCCCTCCAAGGGCAGCTCCAGGGAGGGGCTCGCAGAGCAGCGGGAGAGGGGCCCTGGGGGGCAGCTGTGAGTGAGCAGGAGACACCCGGTGCCCCCACCCCTCACAAGGCCGAGCCCCACAGACTCTGCCCGAGGGCAGCTCTGGAACACGTGGCAGTGCCAGCTCCCCCGGGATCTCTCTCCTTCACCTAGGTTAGCACTAGGTGTGGAATGGGGCGGGGGGGCAGCCCTCCCGGGTCCTGACCACCACGTGCGGGGGCAGGAGGACATTTGCAAGCCAGTGGACCTGTCTGCCTCAAGTGCCGGACCCCAGGGCCCCCACAGCACCTGGTAGCCTTCTGTGTGTCCTACCCGGATACCAGCGGCCTCCAGGGCTTTCCCTTGGACAACCTTTCCCTTTGGAGCCTGTGGGGGCCCAGCCCAGGGCCCAAAACCAGCTAGGACTGAGGTGGGCAGTGGGAGCTTCTCTAGGGCCTCCCAGAGCCTGGCTGGCTCCACCACCTCCCTCTGCCCCCACAGCACCTTCGAGAAGTTCCCCCGCAAAGTCCCCATGGGACTCAGGGCAGGGCTCCAGTCCGTGTGCAGGGAAAGAGACAAGCCAGGGCCCCCCGCCCACCGGCCGGGGCCTCCTCTGGGCCCCAACTGTGATGTGCCAGGAGCCTCCCAGGAGACACAGGCTGACCTGTGCTCAGCGTGGTACCCTCACCTGGAGCAGTCTCTGTGGTGGGAGCCACTGGGTGCAGGAGTAAGACGTCAGGGCAGAGCCCATGGGGACCCCCGGCCTGGGGACATCTGGGGCAGAATCCTCCCCTTGCTGTCCGCCTCTTCCCAGCCCTCTTGTCCAGGACCATCACCCAGGGGACACCAGGGGGCTCCGAGGTTCCAAGGGAACGGTGTCCAGGGAGACAGGGCAGCCAGGTCCTGGGGTGCCTGGAGCGTCTCCAGCTGGGAACTAGACCGTCGCCTGCCTGGACCCCGTGTCCCTCAGCTGGAGTTCAGGGACCAGCACAGTGTCCCCACAGAGGGGCTCTGAGAACACCAGCTAGATGGGGCAGTGGGGCCCTGAGCACATCCCGCTCAAAAGCCCCATAATGAGAGGCCGGGGAAGCGGAACGCTGTCACCCCTGCATCTAATTCTGCCTCTGTGAGTCTTCATGACAACCTCCCAATAGTACATCCTTCAGGCCCCTCAAAATTCATGGCAGCAGGGCCTGGGGACCCCCTGAGCAGGTGCCAGTGTCACAGAACCTGGGGCAGAAGTAGCCATGCAAGGGTGGAGGCCAAGGAGGGAACAGGTGGAGGGGTGTGGGGTCACCCAGGGCCAAAGGGGGAACAGGTGGAGGGGTGTGGAGTCACCCAGGGCAGTTCCTGAGACTCTTGCTGAGGCTGCCACCAGGCCAGCACGTGCCCCAGAAAACGGAGTTTGTGACGAAAACTGGAGTGGACTTGGACCCACCTTGTCGGGTAGGAGGCCACTGGGGGCAGGATAGGGACCTGTGGGCTGTGTGCAGAGCCCAAACCTCGCTGCGGGTGGGAGGCTGGGCTGCGCCGCCCCTGGCACCCTGGCCTCCACACTCGCCTTGGCTCTGGATGCCCAGCTCTGTGGCCCAGGATGCAGGAGGGTTGGGGCAGGGGAACAGGGACGCTTTCTGCACAGCCACAGGCCCTGTCTGTCTACACGGGCTGCGGCTGCCCTGCTGACTCACACTCAGACGGGTTCACGACAGGTGCACCTCGGTTCTGGCATATCTGGACTTGAGAATGTTAAATAAAGGATGGAAAATTCCTTCCAAATCCATTTTCTTGTGTATATTTCTGTTCCTGCAGCTTCTCCACGGATGGAGATTGCCTTTGGGAATAACACAGGGTCGTGCAGTCCGCCCGGCGGCGTTTTCGGGCGAGGGTCTGGTGCTGGGGAGCGAGCGCGGAGCGAGGTGTCTCTTTAAATGCGCTCTGCAGTGTGACGGCGGCCGCCCGGCTGGAAGAGCCATCCCCACCCTGCGGCAGGAGCCCGCCCGCCGCCATCGCCCGCCCCGGTCCCCATGGTTACGCGCCTGCCTCCGGCCCCGGGTCCCCGCTGTCGCCGCGGGAGGTGCGCGCAGAGGCGGCGGCGCTGCTGGCCGGGCTGGGCCGCTCGTGCGCGGGGCTGTGACTCACCGGCCGGCGCCGCAGCCCCGCAATCTGTTGATAACTCGGTCCCAGCTCGGCCGCTGCCCTCGCGAATGGAGAGCGGGTCCCCGGCGCGGGGAGCGCAGCGCGTCTGTCTCCGGGAGCGCGGCCCGGCCGCCCCGGCAGCCGCTTCGGCCACAGCAGGTGGGAAGGACGCGTGGGTCTGGGCGGCGGGAGGGACGCGCGGGGCCGCGGCTCGGCAGAAAAGCTCCCGCCCCGAGGTGACGCCGGCCTCGAGGAAAGCGGCTCCGAGTAACTTTCGGCTCCGCTGGGGCGGGAGGCGCCGCGGATAATCCAGGGCCCCCGCCCCGCGCGCCCGGCCCGGAGCTCGAGCCACATCCAGGCAGAGCAGGCGCCGCGGCCGGGCTGGGGCGGGCGGGTCACTCGGTGCCGGTTCCCGGTGCAAACGCCCCGGCGCGCCTCTGGCTTTGTGCAGCCCGAGATGGTTGAGTTTGGCTCCGGAGCCGGGAGTGGGGCGCAGATTGATTTTTAAATATGGAGAAGGAGACGCATCTGCCGCTGGCGCGTTCGGTCCGAGCCCCCCACCGGTCCCCACCGGCACCGCCTCCGCCAGCCCCAGGCGCAGCCCCCAGGCCGCCCGCGGAGGGGAGGGAGCGACAGGGGCCGCGGCTGCTCCCTGGCGGGGTCGGTGCTGCGAGCTGCCCTCCGCGGGGACCCTCCGCCCGCCCCGCTGACCGCTGCTGTCTTCGCAGATGGGAGCAGCTCCCGGACTGCGCCCGCCCCGCCGCGGTCACCCTGAGGCCAGGGGCCCGGGAGCGCGACCTCCTGGCCGCCGTCTGGGACTTTGACCTTCCGGAGGCCATGGAGGCTGGCGGGGAGCAGGGCGCCACCTGATCGCCTCCCCCTGGACGCCTCCTCCAGCGGCGCTCACGCTTCGGTAACTTTGCAGCGCTCATGGTGAGTACGGGGGTCCCGGGGGTCCTGCAGCTGGGGGCTAGGCCGCTGCGGGGGGGCGGCCACCCGTTCGGGGACTCCCAGGCTGGAAAAGTTGTGGAATGGCGAGCTGGTGACTGGGCTTCCGGGCTCAGTGCCGGGGTGGGAGGCTCTGTGGAGTGGGGGCCGGGGACAGGCCGCGTGTCTGGGCGCCTCTGCTCCCGGCGTGCTAGGTGCTGATCATACTAATGAGTTGCAGGCATATGGCAATGTGGAATCATTTAATCAATGGAGGCGACGTCCCTCCCGCAAAGCTGGCATCCGTGCCCTGTGAAAACCTGGTCTGTGCCTGGGCTAGGGTCCCTGCCACCCCAAGCCCCTCCACCCTGGTCACCGGCCTCCCCCACGCCACCCTGCCGGCCCCTTCCCATCAGAAAGTTGATGAAAGGCAGTGCGGACAGACGTAGGTGGGCTTCAGCAGTGGAGGCTGTGGCGGAGAGAAGGCGGCCGCGCACACGGCAGGCACGGGAAGGGTGTTTCAGCGGGAAGGGGCTCGTGGCTGGCAGCTGGCTGGATCGGCTAGCCGGGCCCACGGTGGGTCCCTCCCTGAGGCACCAGCAAGCTTTTGCTGCAGTTGCTGAAGGTCTGGGTTCCGGAAGGGCTGACAGCTGAGTGAACAATGCATTGTGTGTGCTGGTAAGGGACAGCTGACAGGCGGTGAGGACCCAGGGCACGTGCAGAGAATGCCAATGGCCTCTAGAATGTGCGGCCGCCACAGACGCCGGCTGGCGTGCTTCGGAGCAGACCCAGTGTTCGCTGCATAAGGAGCCATCGGTCTGAGTCACTTGCTCATTTTCTTCTTGTTCCGTTCGAAATGTCCAAGCAAGAGAGATGCCTTTGCCAAAATTCAGTATCATCTTCCAGTGGCTGCTTCACCTCTGAGGCTGGCTGAGGTCTCCGCACTTACCTTTCAGACACCTGACAAGGTTGTGTCTCCAGCACCGGCAGCACCTCAGGGGGCAGCAGGCCGGCCCCAGGGCTCCTGCCTGCCCCCAGGCTCCCACCAGCCTCAGGAACCATCGCTGTTGCCCCACAGGTACCACACCCAGCGCAGCCCCAGGCCTCCCAGTTGGCAGGATCTGTGGCTTTTCAGCCTCAAATTCAGACCCTTATTTGCAAAATGGAAAACTGTCATTGACAGAGGACAGTGAACGGAGAAGGGCTTCTGAAGGTGGGGGTGCTGCCGCAGCCCGGGGGTCCCTCTCATCCCCTTCCTCGCCTCCTCCTCTCTAACCCTTGGCCCTTCTGCGAACAACTGTGCAGGGGCCTCCCCAATCCAAGAAGGGCACCACCCCTCGCAGGCTGAGCCTGTTCGTGCACTCTCCTCTCAGCTCCTGGCTCCTGGTGGAGCTTCCTGCCAGCACCTCCTCGGCCTGGGGCCACCCGGTCCCAGCCGGCCTGGCAGCCCAGAGCTCCTGCTCACCCAAGACTGTGAAAGCCTGCTGAGCTCGATCTGCCTGGAGAGTGCGGCATTTCAGCAGCTCACTGTTTTTATTCACGACAAGTAACATTTGCACCTGAGAAAATCTCTGAAAGTGTGAGGAGTTGCCCTCCTGTGCTGCATCAATCTGGTGCAGCATTTTTCTGCATGTGTCTCCAAGTTCACAGCGTAGATACCTGGGCAGGCTCACCCCATGGCCATGAGGTCTTGAGAAGGAAGCCTGGAGGCCGTGGGCAGGGCAGGGTGGCCCTGACTCTGCCTGCCCCACTGCTGTGCTCTGGGGGGCTCCTGACGCCTGCCAGGGACAAGCTGCCTGCTGAGCTCCCAAGTGTAAGGGCATAGGGCACAGGTCACAGGTCAGATTCTTTGGTGGCATCGCTCCTGGCCAGGCACAAAGGCATGAGTCAGCCCTGGATTCTGAGCTGCTGTCCAGCAGCTTGGCTGGGCCAGGCCGTCCTCTCAAAAGGCTGGTTTATCGGCCCATGGTGCTCTACAGGATGGACAGTTTGCTCCCCTCTGGAGGACCTGCAGGCCACCTGTCCAGTGGTTAAAGCTGGGGCACCTCCTTCTGCAAGCTGTGTCTCCGTCACCACTGTTAACAAGCAAAAGCAAACGTGAACTTGCCTGTCTCCGCAACGGGTGCTATCAGGACTTACATTCCAGCAGGCTCCGAAATGAAATAGGTGTCACTTCGCACCCCGTAACTTGCAGTCCGCACACTTAACTCAGAGAACAGTTGTTCTCGAGGGCCTGAATTTGAGGCTGAAAAGCCACAGATCCTGCCAACTGGGAGGCCTGGGGCTGCGCTGGGTGTGGCACCTATGGGGCAACACCTGCGGGGTTGGATGGTGTGGCTGATGCAGTGTGGTTGCTGTGGGATAGGGTGTGGTGTG